>NC_084600.1:22882302-23191341 GCF_033807715.1 Cololabis saira | reverse complement strand
TCTATTCAACAGTGATTAAGTGTGTGTTTATTTGTTCACACTATGACCAGTGAAATGATTATATACCACTCTAGGAGCTGACATAGCGCCCTGTACGGTGTTGTATATCGTTTTGTTTGCTGGAGGAGAAGCATATGCTCAAAAGATTTACCGTATATATCTCTTTCCCTGTAGTCGTAAGGTGTGTGTGTGTGCGTGTGAGTAATTGCTTGATTTTTGAGTGCTTGCAACATCGTTAATCTTTATTTAGCAGGAGAGAACTCTTAAATATGTCACTTCATCCCATTTTTTTTCCTTAATAAATTCATGGTAATGTAAATAATTAAGAGTAGAGAATGATCTCTATTCTATACAGCATATTTTCTCTTCTTACACCAAAAATTGCCTGTAAACACTGTATGTTTTTTAAACACAGGAATATCTCACTAAAACAAGTCGTGGAAACCCTTTCCCGTTGTTAGTAATTGCCTGTGGTTTAGCCTCAGTACGCCAAGGTTAGAATCAGACAGAACTGGAGTTATGTTCAGTAACTTCTACAACCTCCAAGAGGACATGAGTGACAGCTACAACATGAAAGGATGGTTATATTGTTTCGTCCAGGCCGTGGTGGAAAACATTTATTGATAAACTGGGATAACTGGGCTGGACCATTGTATTCTGTTAAACTGTGGATGGCATCCCATAGAGTGGGATCACTGGTGCCGTATAGTTGGCTTACAATCGGGTCAAATCAATTAATGTGGTCGTGTTTGGTATGCGCATAATTGCAGTGAGTTTCAGAACCTCTGTGTGAGAAATGTATTGCTAGAGAAAAACCAAAAAGTAAGCTGTGGCCACTCTTGCAGCCCTGAGTGGGCTTTCCTCATTGTAAATACTGTAAGTGTGTGCTCCGAGGTGACTGTTCCCATAAATGGCAGTCAGAGCTTCAGCTGATAAAGACCTGTGACTAATGTAGAGTCATTTGACTCAAAGCTAATTAACAGTCTCCCATTGCACTTAAAAGCCAGATGTTATCATAACTACAGTTTTAAACGTCTACACTTTCCTGCCTCTGCCTGCTTTTGAAAGTGAGAAAACAAGTCATGTGTTTTAGAGTTACTTTTTCTGTTAGTTATGGTTTCTGTTTTGTTTTATTCAAAAGGACTCTGTTGTATTACTGAATACCTTAAGGTAATAATATAAGTAGATGGTAGGAGTTGCCTGTTTGTGTCATCTTTAGATCATGGCACTCATCTTTTATATGTTTTTGCTACCTGCATCATATGAAGTTTATATAATTTCAGAAATTATAAATCCAAATCCAAAGCTTACACAGCTGAACATTTCATAGTTGGAAGGAGTAATGCTTGCCATGCTTCATGTGGCCATTTTCAGACAAGCCGAGTGCTTGCTGATTGCTCGCCTCGCACAGACTTACAAACCACAATAGTCTTTCTTCCTGTGCTGTAATTTTTAAAGTGGAGGATGTACTTTCGAATCGCAGCCTATTGTCCTAAATGGTAATATCATCTCAAAGTTAAATTGCTGCCAATGAGTATTTGTCCTCTTGCTGTGTGCTGATTTGGAATATTTATTAGAAGTAGGAGGTGCAGAAATGCTCTTTGTTTTCTTCCTTTTTTAAATTGAGTTTGTAAGTAAGTTTATAAATGACTATTATAACAAAAATAAAGACTTTTTTAAACTAAAATCCCCTTGGAATGACATGGGTTTCAACAGAATTTTGAAGCAAGGTTATAAGAATGATATGGAAATAAAATGTCTTTTAACTCAGGAGCATTGTTTTTTTTCATAAGAGATTTCTGCATATTGTTTATACCTGTGTTCATCATCGTTCGGACATTTTAAACTGCATGTAAACACTTGAACCCGATCTACTTCGGACCTATGTCGGACATTTAGTAATCGGGTTGCAGCACCTAGATAACCCGTTCGCAATCGGGTTGTTAACGCCATGTATACGGGGACATCGGATATTGCAGTCTGTGCTGAGGAAAATGAAATGAAGTGGCCAGCGAGTACATAGTCACTGGCCCCTTCATTAGTTATGCCAGGTGTACCTGATATACAGTAGTGGCTGGTGATTGTACATATGTACAAAACAAGCACTTTTTTGCACAATTTAAAAATGTTGAGAAGCCATTGCATGATTAGTGTCAGGAAGTGAATTTAAGGGATCGTACAAAGTGATTAAAAAATGGCTCATATGGACCACAATGAACCTAATATCTGAACTTCTTTCTTTTTTTAAAGGGGTTAGAGGAAGAAAAAAACAACATATTTGGGTGTCTAAAATGTATATACTGTAGCACAAGCCTGTCACCTATTTTAAACAGCCTAAGTGTACATGTTTTTTAGTGGGCTGTTTTTTCCCCTCCACCTTTTCCATGAACTCTGCCATAAACAGAGGTGTAAAGCGAGCTTATGTTGTGTATCGCTGTGCTGTTTTTCCCCAGGCAAGTCACATATCTTATTAAGACCATGGAAATTATGTTGGCCTTTTAAAATAGGGCAAAATCTGTCTCATTCAAAGATTTGGTTTAATTGAAAGGACAGCTGACAAAATCTTTACACCAAATGACTAGTTTTGATTGTAAAGAAAGATAATGTTTGCATTGCTTGGAGTTCTACAGATCTTGTTAACTGAAAATTTTCTGTCATCGACAAACGGCAACCCTCTCAATAACCGCCTGTCGACCACCGGTATTAAAAACCTCTGTCCAGATGAAGCAGTGTGCACGTAATTAATTAGCTCACATGGGCTTCATCACTAATTTAAACGCCCCACACAATACGTGTGGCCTTGTGGGTGCTGCCAGAGTTGAAGGGCTCCAGACTGAGGGGAAGAGGGAGGGGACAATGACACCTTCGGCGTAGAGGGAGCAATTACTGTGTGATTTCCTCTCGGTGAAATGAGTGCTATAAAATGGTGAAATTATAGTCTCACATTCAGCATGGATTTATGATCAGGTTCCTGGGAAGAATTTTCCCTGATTTGAAAACACGGGCTCAAATGTTGCTGGTAATTCCTGTCTTCAATGTGGGAATTGAGTTTTAGGCTGAGTACAAAATACAAAGTCATTTGTCCCAGGCAAAGATGCAAAACCTAGCAGCAGCCCCCTTGCGACAAGCATCAATTCTATGCTTATGCAGAAACCAATACTTTTAGGTCATACTGACCAAGGGGAAGGTTTGAATTAAGGCTTTTGCCCTTATTCATTGAGTGAAATGTATCTTTTGGTCTCATTAACTCTTTAAATGAAAATGTGGTGTGTATTTTTATTGTAATGAAAGGGTTTCTGTAGATTATATTATAATAGATTAGATTAAATAAAGGGATGTCCATATATAGTTTAAAAATATTACATGAAATAATGGATAATAAAACACAGAATATTTTACAGTCCTCTGACAAATGGGTTGAAAGTTAAGCACTCTGATTAATTGGGGCTCTTCTTTGAACTCTCAAGCCACAAATCAAGACATTGGTGAATATTGAAACTGTGATGACCAAAATAGTGCTCATTTGTTTCTTTCTAGATATTTTTTCGTCCTGCCTATTAAATAATGCAACTTTATATCAGCACGATTCATTAAATTAGCCAACTTAAACCTTTATAATATCAATTTTAAAATGCTAAGATGGTATACATGTAAACAGAGGTTATTACTGTTGACATTGTACAGAGTTGTTTATCATCCAAGTGTCCATTCACAGTACAACCAGGTGCTGTCATGTGAAGGTTTTCTGAGGACTGTTTTTAGTTGCTTCAATGCACAGGAAGTCGAGGCTTTATAGCTTCAAGTGGTTGTTTCCTGAGGAAACCCCTTTGGCCTGTGTGGCCCTTCCACCAGGAAGTACAAGTCGACGCCGTTCACCCACTTTACATGTTGCTCTGCTTAACTCCATTATTTTACTCACAGTTCTTTATTCTCTCTTTTCTTACTGCACCTTCTGAGCTGTGTACTACCCAGGGCTATACACCCTTGAGCGTCAACACAGTATGGCAGAGATTGAGGGAGTTTTCAGTCCCACACCAAAACACTAAGAGCCGGTGTGCCCAGTCTCTGCGTATGGCTTTTCTTCGGTGGAAGAGCTGCTTCAGGCTAAACGAACGTGTGATTCAGAGGAATTCTTCATAACTGCTCACAGAACTCATACAATAACTTAACACTAAAACACCTTTGGTACAAGACTGATATTAGATTATAAAACAGTGTTGTGTAATCATGAGTAAAACTTAGTTAACCAAACCTAATTTAGTTATGGATTGTGTCTACAGTATAGTTTTTTATGGCATTTAAAAAATATATAAATATAGTTTTAATGACAAAATATTTGGATATTGCTTGTCTGATGGTTCATTCAGATGCGGGTAGGTGGTTAACACTGGTATGACGTCAGTCATATGAAAGCTATGTGTTGAGCCAAAGTACCGTGGACTAGGGCTGGGCGATATGGCAAAAAAAGTGATTTTTTTTCCCATATTGAATGATCTCGATTTTTAATCACGATTTTTTAAATCAGAAGATCCCCCCCTCCCTTCTGGAATAAAATAGAAAGAAACCAGAGATTAGTTGGTTTTTTTTATTAACAAATAAAGCAAATAGCATGTTTTAACAAGATCCATATAGAAAATGGCACAACAAACAGGTAGTTTTAAGCAGTTTAAAAAAGTTTCAAATAGTTTTAGCAGACAAAAAAAATTTTCATGATCATTTAAAATGTAAACCAACCAAAAAAGTGCAAGTGAGTGAACTGTAAAACCTGCAGAACTGTGAACAAAAACAGTGCACAGAATATCAAGCCACTAATATTGTTCACTCAAAATCTTAACAAGAATATTTGTCTTATTTCTAGTTAAAATGTCTTATTTTAGTAAAAAAAATCTCATTAGACTTAAAACAAGACTCATCACTGGAAAAAAAATCAATTTTCACTTGTTTCAAGTAGATTTTCACTTAAAATAAGTAGAAAAATCTGCCAGTGGAACAAGATTTTTTTGCTTGTAATGAGAAGATAAATCTTGTCCCAATGGCAGATCTTTCTACTTATTTCAAGTGAAAATTTACTTGAAACAGATGAAAATTGTCAAATAAGTTATTTTTCTGGTGATGACTCTAAATGTTGAAATAGCAGTAAAACCACATTCATTTTTATTTCGGGGAGGGGGGGGGGTTTGATTTTGATGGACAGCTTTTAGGAGAGGCTTCAGAGCTTCTGGTGTCCGGGATCCCCCTCAGCTCCTTGTATTCCCCTCCTTGAATCCTTCTCCTCGTCTCCACTTTTAAAGAAAGATTAAAATATCTTCTTCTTCTTCGCGTTCTTTGTTTTGCCTTCTGGCACACTCTGGACTCCCGGGACCTCCGTAAACTGATTTATGGTTCCGTGGTACACCAACGCAGACCTTACGCCGTATGGTACGCGGCGACGCGCACGTACGTTGCGCATCGCCGCGTACCATACGGCGTAGGCTCTGCGTCGATTTAGCGCGGAACCATAAATCAGGCTTTACGAGTGAACGTCTCACGAGGGGCAGTCGCGTTGCGACGCCACTATCGCAAGGAGAGAACAGAGAACTGTGAGCTCATGAGAAGTCCCGGTATGCCGTAAAAAGTCCCGGTACGCCAGAGGCTAAAAGAAAATGTGCTCCTATGGTCATGCGCATGATCAATTAATGCAGACAGCGCGGTACCAGGAGTTGTGATTGGTTGTCGTGCACTTTGCTGCAGCATGTTTTGCACGTGATCGAGAAAGTATACCCACAGCTGATCACCGTGATCGAACTTAATTTGATCGCGATCACAAATCGAGATCGTTTAATCGCCCAGCCCTACCGTGGACTGTTACCCTTTCATTTAAAATACTATTCAAATGCGTTAGTGAAATGAGCATGATTGCATGTTAGCTTGTTCTCGTTTATTTTTTCATTTTTTCACTCTATACCAGCTATATGGGGGTCTGCTGAAGCCTATCCCAGCTTATTGGCAGGGGTACTACCATGGACACATCACCAGTCCATCAGAGGGCCAAACATACAAACAACCACACACAGTTACACACACCTACATGCAGCTACAGAATCATCAATCAACCTACGTGCATGTTGTTGGACAGTAGGGGAAACTGAAGTACCCAGAGAAAACTCACGGAAGTACAAAAACATTCAAACTCCTCCTGCCGGGCCTGGGAGTCGAACCTGGAAGCTTTTTCCTGTGAAGCAACAGAGCAGAGTTCAGTCCACCAAAAATGAGCACATTTGACTCGAGTATCACTCTCAACATTCTTCTTCTGCTCTATTTTTATGGTAAAGTCAGTTTTTAACTAAATAAGGTTTTTTTTTTTTTTTTTTTTTTTAGATTGAGGTGGTCTAATTGGATGTGACAAAGTATGAAATGGTGCCGAAGTAAATATTGTAACCACGAGATCTCACATGCGGCTCTTAGTCAGAAAGGACATCTGATGTGTGCCTGATAATGTTCCTGGCTTATTTTGGAACATCTAAACAAAAAAGCAGCTAAAGCAGAAGGCCAGAATAACAGAGCTGCTGTTGATTCTGGCGGGTCTACAGGGCTGTTGTTGTCTGCTCCTGTAAACAGCTCATTTACTGTGGGTGAACTCTTCACCCTGGGTTCTGTATAGAAGCCCAATTATGTCGCTGCCTGTGGTGGCTGTATGATTGGGTGCTGTAAAAGCCCAGAGTTGTACTTAACTTACTTGTGGGTAGGTTTATCTAAGCGTCCCATATACTTTCACATTGGTTTGAGGAAATATACAATTTTTAAAAGCTTGTAGTTCACATTCGCCTAGCTTTTAGGAATATATTGAGCTTCCTTTTGGTTTATTGTACAACTTTACTTACGACTCTGAAATAATTGGCTTGAAACCACGGGCTAGTGCGAGCTTTTAACTAAATATAAACTTTAATTAGTTTTATACAAACAGGATCATAAATAAGAATGCTGTACTACACACACCAAATATGTGCAACACACAGGATATTCTCTCTAAAATATTTATCGATGTAACCATACGCTTATGAACGAACGTTAATGTTTATGAACAACAGTAATTTAAATACAGTCATTTGGTTGGTTAGAACTTGCAGCTCTGCATCATATACTTTGATTATGCAGTACATAAAGGTATTGGAAATATGTAAAGTTAATGGCCTTCAGTAACAATTACCCTTATGTTGTTGTTTTCTGTAGGAGTAAGTCATAAAGAGGATCTTGTAGACATGTCATCTCTTTAATTAGCCTAATTGTAGACTGTTCAATCCTGCTTTAAAGAGTTGTGATTTTAAGTGGTGGGCAATCATCTAGCTTTTCCTGAGGTGTCTTTTTAGCACCCTCTCCCTCGTTCTGGCCTGGTATTTATTACAGCTTAACAAAAGGATTATACTTTACTTAAGACACAGCCGTATACATGGGGACAAGTTCTTCACAGCCAAGTCTCACTGCTGCTGATCTCTCCTGCACACCAAGTAGGAGGGGCAAGTGTGTTGGATTTCAGGACAATATTGAATGAATGTAATGCAATTCCTTTTTTGTTACATTGATAATCACATTAAAAATGTAAAATTAAGAACTACATTTCTGATACAGAACAATATTGGCCAAACAAAACTGTTTTTCTTTTTTTTTTTTTTACCACTGGGAGCCTCTAGGATAAATATCATTAGTAACAAAGGATAATTTGTTACTCTTGAGATGATTTTTCCTTTTGACCAGATTTTTATGTGTCCAGTTAATTATATTTCATCACCGTTAGAGTGTAACAGTGTCCATGAGTTACTGTAGTGGTTCAATATAATGCAACATTATGCCTTATTTGTACTGGACTAGTATTATTTGGGCACCTGCAGTACTCTGGAAAGGTATGAGGGGTGCATGTGCCATGTCTTTGATTTGTAAATAAAAATTCAGCCACAAATGATCTACTCTATTTCACAAAGCACAGAGGTAATTTGATAATTTTAATCTTATAGGAATGCACATTTCAGTAATGATTTTTGTGAATGGGGTCTTATCTGCCTTTTCTGCCTCTTCCCTAACACAGTTATGGCAGCTGCAGTGGATATAGTTATATTATATAATGTCATTAGCATATATGCAATGCAGTGGAGCCAAATGATATTGGAAAAAAACTCAATAAATTAGTCAGCATTAAGCTTCACATGGAGACCTATAAAAAGCAAGGAGCCCACAGGAGCAGAGAGGCAGTAATGAGGTGGATAACATGGGTGTCATAAGAAACTGTCTAAGCCTCGTCTGACAGCAGTCTTTCAGCTACAAAGAAAACTACAATTACATTTGTCATTCACTGAACAGTCCGGTATTGTATTTTGTGTGTTTCCATTATCAAATGGTCCCATTAAACTGAACCATACCGTACCATTTTTGGACCCTTGTTGTTTATAAAGTTATAGAAAAATGGCACGGTACGGTAAAGGCAGAGCTACTGGTGTCACGCAATACAATCTATTTGGGGAACAGAAAACATCATTAGCTACGACAAAAGCAAGTGTTTGTAATCACTTTTCGCGGTCCTCAAATCTTTTTCCAACAGCGTGGCCTGACTTGTACATATAAAGCTAAGCATATCAAAAACGAGCTGCTGGATGACCTCCATTGTTGCTCTTGGTAGCATCTGTACGGTAGCTTCGCTTTTGTTGTTGTGTGTTTAAGTGTCGTCGCACTACTATGACGCCACACTAGGCTTTAGGTCTACACCACGCGGTCCGACTTGCAGTGGAAACGCTCAACTAAATTGACTGGATCATTCTAAACTGCACTGAACTGTACAGGACTGTGCTGAACTGCTCAGTGGAAACTGGGCTTTATAAGCCTTGATGTCATTTACAAGTTTTGTTCCATGTCTAAATACGATGTGTGTTCACTTAAATCCAGCTGGAGAGCATATTCAGTATTCAAAGAAATTGGGCAGTAGTAGCATGTCCACTGTCTAGTGGACATGCTACTACACAAGCCAAATTAAGACCCACGCGATGATAGAGTGTAGCTTAGCGTTTGTACCATCGCTGTTTAGCTGCTAGTAGGTTTACCATCACCATTTCTGGTTAGCTCTGATTCGCTAGTCAAGGACTAGCACTCCACCAATCAGATCGGTCACAACGGGCGACAGATAGCGGCCGATTCTACATATGGAATCGGCCGAAATGAGACGAGGCGCCGCCCTCACCCGACGCCGTCCGATTATTGGGTTGGTGTGTCCCAGCCTTAAAGATTCCATTTATAACTTCTGCCAACGTCTGACGCATTTGCGTGATGACACCATCTACACCAGGGGTCTCAACCTCAAATTGCCTTGGGGCCACTGCAAGTATTGTCATCTCATAAGAGGGCCACTTCAGCGTTCACAAGAAACAAGATGACAAGAAAGTGCAATGCGTCTGAAATTTTTACTTCTTTTTCGACATGAACAACTTCAACAACTTTTTACATGACATACTGAACAGCAAAATACAATTATATAATTTTTTAACAGGTTTTTTAACACAACAATTTTTTAACAGGTTTTTGAACACAACAAAATAATTTTCCCTTACTTTGAATTATCTTGCATACCTTACTGAAACCGAACAATCAACTAAGAAATGCAGTCACATTTGTACATTTGTACCTCTTTTCTATTTTTTGCCAGACACTACACAGCGCTTCTGCTCACACAGATGAGCTACATTTGCCCTTATGGAGGTCGCAGTTGAAACCCTGAGTACAGCTTCAAGATGGGCATTACTAAGCCTGGACCTGTACTTGCACTTATTATAGTTCATAGTTGAGAAAAGTTTCTCACACACATATGTGCTCCCAAAAAGACATAAAACCCGACTGAATACTCTGGAAAGCTCTGGGAAGGATGGACCTAATTCCCTCAGAAATTGTCCAGTCTTGTCTGCTTCTCCCTGTGCATCTCTGAATTTATTTTTCAGTGCACCGTTGCACTGTAAATCAATCACTTCCATTTGCAACACACTGGGGACACTCTCCACATCAGCTGAGAAGGGGTCTGCAAACAGCTGGAAAGTGTCACGATGTGCCTTAAAGTCGGCAAAGCGCAGGTCAAATTCCTGCAGTAGGCTTTCAATTGCAGAAGCATATTCATCACCACTGAATGCTGCACCCTCCTCCACAAGACATCTGCATGTGTTGAAATGACTGAGGTTTTTCGCAGGAAGCTGAGTTTTCCATAGTTTCAGCTTTGTGGTGAAGGCTTTTACACTTTCATAAGCTGCTGTGACAAGCTGACCAGGGCCCTGCAGCTTCAGGTTAAGGATGTTCAGCTCACGTGTGATGTCCACTAGGAATGCAAGGTCCATGACCCATTTTGGATCATCTAATTCAGGGACATCCATTCTGCCATCATCCAGGAACCTCTTCACCTCTGATCTTAACTCAAAAAATCTTTTGAGCACATTTCCTCTGCTAAGCCAGCGCACCTCAGTAAAATAAAGCACATCACCATATGCTGCCTCAATTTCCTCTAAAAAGGCCTGAAACTGGCGGTGCTGTAAGCTCCTGGACCTAATGTAATTAATACATTTCAGGACAACGGACATGACATGTTCATATTTGAGGCATTTGCTGCACAGCGTCTGTTGGTGAATGATGCAGTGCAAAACAATTGCTGGATCTGCATTTTCCTCCGCTAACTTCCTCTGCACCAGCGCTACCAGTCCGTTTTTTTGACCTGTCATTGAAGGGGCCCCGTCAGTGGTCACGCCCACCAGTCGCTTCCATGGCAACCCAGCGCGTTCCATCGCGTCACACAGAGTCTGAAAGATGTCTTTGGCTGTAGTCCGTCCGTGCATTGGAGACACACTCAGTAACTCTTCTGTCACTTCGAATTGTTCATTTATCCCCCTGATGAAAATGGCTAGTTGAGCAGTGTCGGTTTTATCTGTGCTTTCATCAAGCGCCACGGAGTATGCAGTGAAAGCGCTAGCTTTTCTGCGTAACTGCTGGTAGATGTCACTTGACAACTCGCTGATCCGCTCTGCAACGGTGTTTGCCGACAGAGAAATATTGCTAAACAAGCTCGTCTTTTCTGGACACAGGACATTAGCAACTTTCAACATGCAGTCCTTCAAAAACTGTCCTTCGGTGAATGGTTTTCCGGATTTGGCAATTAATTCACTCACCACATAACTGGCTTCAACAGCAGAATCAGCTTCCTTCTTGGCTTTATGGAACAGATTTTGCTGAGATGACAGCCCTCTCTGTAGCTGCATTGCTCGTTGATTCCTCTCATCTCCCTGGAACTTCTCATACTGTTCTCCGTGTCTGGTCGAGTAGTGACGTTTGAGATTATATTCTTTAAGAACAGCGACTTTTTCCTTGCATATAAGACAGGTCGCATTTCCACTGAACTCCACAAAAAAATACTGCAATGTCCATCTCTCTTGAAACTGTCTGTGTTCATCATCCACTTTCCTTTTTGCTTTTGAAAAAGACATCCTTTTTGTTAGCAGCAGTTAACAGACACAAAATCCCGCTCTCTACATCAACACCTGCACGCTGACCTTTGACATAACCTTTGACCCGTAGAGTGACCCGTAGAGCCCTGCGCGGGACCTTTTTTTTTTTCATCCCGCGGCGCGCTTCTCTGACCATTAAGCCGGATTTATGGTTCCGCGTTAAATCGACGCACAGCCTACGGCGTACTGTACGCGGCGACGCGCACCGTACGCTGCCGTTAGCTCTGCGTTGGTGTAACGCGGAACCATAAAGCAGCCTACAGCCCGCACCTGCAACGTGCGTGTTACACCGTCACGCAAAACTCGGAGAATTCGTGCCCCCACAATAATAGAGGTGCCTGGATTTTTTGTCTTCTCCCGTCCCACAGAGAAATGTCCCGGACAAATATAGGCTATCTGATTTAATGTTAACATGATCATCATTGTGGAGCTTGATGGATAACCTTTCGCGCACGCATCAATTGAGGCCGGTACGGTCTCTTTTCTAAGAGAGACCTGAATAAGAAACATGATAGTGAGAAACACACAACACAATACATTTAAACATGACTTCGTTTTTATCCAAAACTTTGCACCATCACACGGCACATACAAATGTCAAATAAACAACATGAAAAACTGCTGATATTAATGTCGCAGGTATTCTGTTTGAAAAACTAAAAATAAGAATGAAAATATTCAGCAACGCCTCTTTAGAACCTATAACCTAATTAACAAATGGCAACAACAGCTGTGAGTGGTTCGAAATGTAACACTAATAGCTAAATAAATGACAATAAAATAAATAAAAATAAAATAAACAATGTTAACGAATGAAACGAATAATTTAACAGATTAATCACTTGGCCATATTACTGTGGAGGAAGAGAATGTTGCTGACCGACTGAGGTCCCAATCCCGTGCGTCTCTCCTCCAAGTTGCGCCCACAGACACTAAACGCCCTCTCTGAAGGCGCACTGGATACGGGGACACTAAAAATGAAACGCGCCAGCTTTGAGAGCGCAGGGAAGCGCTCTTTGTTGAATTCCCACCATTAAAGCACAATGTCTGGGTCTGGGTTATCAGAGAGCCGGGAGCTGAGATATTCAGACATTTCATCATCAACCGGTTTTTGCGCTGAAGCAAAGGACGCGTAGTCTTCCCAGTCTGCGAATCGGTCTGTGCTTTGCTTTTTAGTATTATATAATTGATATATATATATATATATATATATATATATATATATATATATATATATATATATATATATATATATATATATAAATAAATATGGATTCATAAAATGGCTCATGCATTTTCTGTTTTTATAAAACATACTGTAGCTAAGCCAACGCTTTAAGCCACTGAGGTGTATTTCAACGGAAGAACCTTTTTGATGCGCTTACTTTTAATATGCCAGGTGCATGATGAATGAATGTCCACTTAAACTTTCTTTGCGATGCACAATATACATTTATTTTACACTCACATAGTCCAGTTTGCCAGTTACAGACATACATCAGCCCGGTACGGCATGTCATTCCGTGCGTATACGTGCGTGCGTGCGTGTGGCCAAAAACTGTTTCCTCCAGTCGGAAACACACCTGGTGAGCCAACAAAGGTTCACGGACTAAATAGGTTTCGCCATCACACTGAAGCCAATCAGCACCTTGTAATCTGCGTTTACACATACATTTAAACACGTTGTCTCGTGCATCTGGGGGCTTCATCCGTAGCAGTCGCATTTTAGGAGTCAGGAGTGTTGCAATCTGTACATCATGGGGTAATGCAAATGTGTCACAGGTGCCCATCAGTTCTTCCCGACGCGAGGCACAGACATTGGCGACTTCAGAGAGCAAGGGCTCGGGATGCTGCTTTGCAGTGTTCAGCGAGTCTCGCGGACCACGGCAGTGGAAGTGATGCACTGAGTGGAGTTGTCGGACTCTAGGTCATTAGTAGCATCCTTAAATAATTTATTCTGTAGGCCTACATTTTTAAAAAAAACGTGTTTTTATTTCAATTTTATACGAAGAAGGTAATTTAATTTGGTATGAAACAACTATAAAAAAAAGGTAAATGGAAAAAATTGTTTTACGGGCCAGATTACATTACATTTTTGACATTGGGTGCGGGCCGGGGGGAGGGGCAGCGCGGGCCGCAAACGGCCCGCGGGCCGGGAGTTTGAGACCCTTGATCTACACGCTTCGTATTTTGGCTCAGAATGTTTTTAACATGGCATTGAGGCAGAAACGCACCAAAGTTTGGTTATATTTCACGAAAAAGGACATTACTAGGGCCAGGTGCAAAAACAGACTGTATATAACAATGAAGTAATAAATGTAATGCCTGATATAAACACTAGCGTGGTACAAACCAATCCCAGCAGTTTTTAAACCAGACTGTAAATATGATTATTTCTGCTTTAAGGTGGGACAATTTAACATGGGAGTCAATGGAGATTGTTCTGCTTTTGCAGCCACCCTCTATCAGTCAGTCGAGGAACTGCAGCGAACCTCAGTCCTGCACGAGCATCGATGCGGAAGTGAGAGGGTTGGCGCTTGGTTGCAACAGGTTCAGAGCTTTGGTCACATCAAAGGGGGAAATACCTCCAACACTCTGAAACATTTTCTTCATAAAAACTGTTAATGTCCAAAAGTTGACCATTGCGATTGTATTTGTCATAATGTTCATTTGAAAAGGTCCCTTTTATTCAGCTAAAGCCAGCTTTGATTTAGATGAAATTGAGTGCAACCAGTGAAAGTGTTAATGCAACCAAAGTCATTTACTATATTTGTACTGTATATAACTGGATGAGAATCGACAAGACAATTGATAAGGAACCAGAATCGGTAAATTCTCAACAATTTCAACATGAGTTAGTATAAATGTAGTTTATCCTCCCACGTCTTTCAGGCTTCATCAGTTAGTATAGCTTCTGTCTAGTTTCAGTTCCTTGTCTTTGTTTGCTATGAGTGTATAATTACAGCAAGTCTGCAAGAAGTGTTGTGGAGGCTTCAGTAGTTAACAGGTGGTCACATGCACTGCTGCTTATATGAGTTATGTGTTGGCATCCAAGTTGGCCTTTGCAGCCCCTGATGCATTCTCCTGAGTTCAGCCATGCATCTGTTTTTACTGATGACCTCTGTCCTACTTGTTGGAGCTCTCCACTGCCTGCTCCTCTAAAGTGTGTGTTCTTCCAATGCATATTTACGAAGAGGCAAACAAAATGTCTGTACATGGTTGGTCATGAAACAAAACAGTCTGTATTAGGCATGGCGAACAAACATTAATTAAGAGTGACTGAATTTAAGGTAACGTTTTCTTTCCATCCTGTTATCAAGTGTGTAGAGTTAAATCTGGACTGATCTTTAGCCCCTACAAAGAGGACTAGAACACATCAATGTTTTCCTGCTGTACCAGTAGTTTCCAAACTTATCTTATCAAAATTCTACGTACAGGCCTTGTGACTAAAAGCTTCTGAGTTTGTTTATTACACATTTTTTATGATGTTTTATTTTAGCTAAAAACATTCTACCGTTAAAATATATTCAACAGATTCTGTCTAATATCTGACTTTTGTAAGAAATGTAGAAATGCAATGTTGCTTTTCAGCATAATAAATATATATTTTTAAACACTAAACCTTAGTTGACTCATTCAAGTGCTATATAGTTATAACTTCAGTTATTTGCTTTAGATTTCTTTATCACTCCTAGTCAAGCATGTGCCAGTGCTTTGTCTTCAATAAAATTGACTCTTTGCTCACACAAAAGCAGTGAAGATTTAAAAAAAAAAAAAGGAAAAAGAATTGGATTGGTCATCAGTTGCTATAATCTCCAGTTGTCACAGCTGAACAATGTTGATTTCACCTCAGATGAATAGTCATTGTGTATGCGTGTGTGCCTGTACTTATGTGTGGAGGCATGAAAGAGAGTAGTGCTAAGCTGCTTAGCTGGAGTGAGGTCTTTGGATGTGCACTGCCCTGGTTCTGGGCCAATGATTTTTCTGCCTGGGTGGTAATAGTTAGTGTGCTTTTACGGTAGTCTAAAGACAGACTGATCAGATTATAACATGGTGGTTTGTTTGGCAGAAAGCTCTCGCAGCCATTAGTAGAGATTTCTTTGACTATTCGTTAGGAAGTATGTGTGTCAAAAACTCAAGTTACATAATGTGGTTTCCTCACAAGGCTAATCCAGTGAAAAATATGTCTTTCGAAGCCCTTGGTCCAAACACAAATATGAACAAGTTAAGAATAGATTTCTGCACATACACCGTTGTGTAATGGTCTAAAACCATCCTCTGCACTGAGGAAAATGAGATCCATTAGTGCCGACCGTCCCATAATGGATAAGAGCGACTTAATGTGTTACTGCAGGCTTTAAAAACTGAAGCTTTAAAATGATCCACATGTAAATGACAGGAATAAAATATTGCCTAAAGAAATAGCTGATTAGCTTTACTATCAGCCTACAACATAAGACATCCTTGGTTAAACTTCCAAGTAAAACCCTTCAAGGTTTAGTATTCACTGAAAAACAGCCACATTCTTGATAAAGTTTGGATTTTGCATGTTTGTATAGTATTGTCAAAGAAGGAATGTCTTAGCCTACGGCAATTTCTTTACAAAGATTCTGGGCATAGTCCTTTCCCAACTCAAAGTGCAGTCAAATCCGTTGACAAATTCAGTTGGAGGTCTATAACATTCACAAAGTATTAAATGTAGCTTTTCGTGGTTCTCAATATGAACCTGGAGATATATAACTTTTATTTAGTTTAGTTTAGTTTAGTTTATTTAGCACATAACATAAAAAAAATAACATTACACAAGTAAGTTCAGTTAAAAGAAACTGTGCAGGGAGGAGCGAGCAAGCCAGTAGGCTTATGAGGAGCCCCCACCTAATAACATTTAACAAAATACTTATAAGGATACAAAATCATAAAAATAAATCATAAAAATTGCATATAGAACATGAATGAAAATAAAATAATAAAAATTAAAAAAAAATAATAAAAAAAAAGAGAGATAAAAAAAAAAGAAAATTACTGTACACATGATCATGAAAATTTGAGTATTAAGCTGAACAAATGGCAACACAGAATATAAAGTGCAAAAGAACATTAAGAGCTTTCTTGACTACACTGTTGAATTAAATGCTCTCTTGAGCGACTTTTGAAAGTGGATAGGGACCTACAATTTTTTGCAATCTGGTACCAACTATTCCAGACTTTGACACCTCTGTATCTAAACAAAAATTGGCTTCTTGATTCCAGACATTTAGGCGGATGTAGGGCTAGGGCCTGCCGAGTTGAGTAGGAATGAAATTGAGAGTTAGTGGCAAAGTATGACCTAAAGTGCTCAGGAACATTTCCTTCTGAGAAAAATATTTTGTAAATAAAAATGCATATTTGGTAACTGTTGATGTCATAAATAGTAAGGATCTGTAGATTTTTAAATAAAGGAGCCGCAGTAGCATCCCAGACAGATCGAGATGCAAGTCTTACAAAACGGTTCTGGAGAATTAAGATTTTATGGAGAGTAGTTGTAAATGTACTCCCCCAAACAATATTGCAAATTTAACATTTGGAAGGTGCTATATTCACCTGCATGAATGTGTGTGACTTTGAAAGTCATTGCATCCCCTCATGAGGGCTTTTTTTTTGTATTGTGGTGTGTACTAATGACCATTGTTGCCTGTCTGCTTAGAAAAAGAGCACAAGGGTGTTTCCAAGGGCAACTTGGTAAAATGAATGCCTAAATAAATATGAACCCATGACTAATCTCCTCATATCAGGCTCCAACACGTTTGTCTGTTGAGAAATGTAGGTCATGAAAAGGCAACCACACAAACACGTGCACAGCCCCCCCATTCCCTTGACTGCTTTACACACACAACTTTCATGACTGGTTCTTTCACCTTCAGGATTCTTTTGTTTATAAAAGCTTAGCTCAAATTTTCTTTGAAGGCTGTTATAATTATTAAGTAACCTACTAGATTCGACCAGCATGAGTTTTTGTACTTCGGGGGCATGTATTTTTAGCTGCACAACAATAGTCTCTTGCTATGAAAAGAGTTGGACTAGTTTCATGTCTTAAATTCATCTTGTGTTTAAATTGGGTGTTTAAAGTATTCTGTGTATATTTAATTTTATGTTAACTAGGGGTGTAACGATACACTAATCTCACGATACGGTACGATACACGATATTGAGATCACGATAACGATACGATACGATATTATAGCAGTATTTTTTTAACAACCTTGAATGAGGAACATCTGACTGGAAAAAAATTGTCTTTTATTTGAAAGACACAAAATACAAAACAATGCCGTGCATTTGCCCTATTGTTACAGTTTATAATGCTTTATAACTGTTTAAGTTTTAAAGAGAAAGCCAGGCCAACCATTTTCCACAAACTGAACTAAAAGTAAATGTCAGGTTTGTATTATGCATCTTCAGTTTCATACATGTAAAAATATTTTGCCACAAACTGAATAGTTTCTTTCATGTATGATTTGACTTTTTTCTTTCTAATTTAACAACTAAAATTAAATAAATAAATAAAAGTAAATAAATACATACAATTTTACATCACATAAAAAAGATTGATTCATGCTCACCTTATAAGTGTAAGAGGAGATTTATTTTTGTTAAGAAGTTTATTTTGGTAATTCAGGGTTCATTATTTTTAACCTTGTATTTGTGTCTTTCCTGCTGTCTGTCAGGTATGTTTTAAAGTAATTAACAACTAAATGTTGATGGATATGGAGGATTTTTTGTGCCAAAATTAAATAAATAAATACATCATTAATTAATTAAAATGGGAATGAAATATATCATTAATTAATTAAATGTGTCATTAATTAATTAAAATTAGAATGAAATATGTCATTAATTAATTAAAATACGATTCATTTTAAGTAAAAATATATATTTATTATTTCAGCATTTAATTAATTAATGACATGATTTCGTGTTGCGTGTGAATCATGAAATGTAAAACTGCATTTAATTAATTAATGACACATTTAATTAATGATTTCGTGTTGCTGAATCATGAAATGTAAATGTAAAACTGTCAGTTTCACTCGTCAAACTCAGTGGGCGGGGCTAACGCAAATCTAGTGGAATCCACTGCTTTGGATTTTCTAAACATGACAGCTGTGAGTTTGGAGGATTTTCCTGAACTTTGTAGAGAGTTGGTGAGCGATATCTTCGACCTTGCAGAGTATGTGGAAGCAGGACCTGCTGACCCCAAGCATGTAGCATGTAAAGCAGAGGAACTGCTCGAAGTTGTTGGAGTTATTTCTGCACTTTCCCATCGTGACTTGATGTACAGGGGAACCAATGAGGTGTTTGGAATCCGCCCACTGAGTTTGACGAGTGAAACTGACAGTTTTACATTTACATTTCATGATTCAGCAACACGAAATCATTAATTAAATGTGTCATTAATTAATTAAATGCAGTTTTACATTTCATGATTCACACGCAACACGAAATCATTAATTAAATGTGTCATTAATTAATTAAATGCTGAAATAATAAATATATAGTTTTACTTAAAATGAATTGTATTTTAATTAATTAATGACATATTTCATTCTAATTTTAATTAATTAATGACACATTTAATTAATTAATGATATATTTAATTCCCATTTTAATTAATTAATGATGTATTTATTTATTTAATTTTGGCACAAAAAATCCTCCATAGATGGATACCAGTGTTCTCTGACGCTCAGAAGACAGTTCTAAAAATGCCTCTTATTTGCATTGTGACTGCGTTAATCTATCATCTCTGCCATCTCGACAGTCTGCTGGCTAAGCCACTGCACACTAAGCAGCTTTCACACAGAGATTGCAATGGGTCTGTCTTTCAGTTTTAGCCTGCATTCATACCGTCTTACTTTTGTTTGCTGCTGCAAGTTCACTAGGTTAGCACTTTGCAGCTCACAAAAAAAATGTTTTCTCTTTATGTCCTCTTGCACTTCTGATATGAAATGTCCTTGTTATGGGTAGTACATTTTGAATCTAACTTTTCTGTATTTTTGTCCTCTAAAGTTTTATTCAGTTTTTGTTGCGCAGCAGAAGCCTTCAGCTTCAGTTGCCATGGTAACTCATTGGTTTTTTTTTGTGTGTGTGAATCCAGGCGTCTCCTCTACTACCTTGCTACACTCAAAGTCCCTGCGTGGCCACAGAGACTGCTTTGAGAAATGTCACCTCATAGCCAACCAGAAGCTGTCCCATTCCAAGGTGTCCCGAAGTGCCTACGAGGGCATGAAGCTGGCCCTCAGCCAGAAACTGAACCGCATCATTCAGTTTGCTCAGAACAAAGACTCGGTCTCCTCCAACAGCTGTACCAGACGAGGGGCAAAGCTCCTGTGCTACAGCCAGCAAAGTGACCGCAAGCTGCTGCCCCAGTCAGACGCACAGGTGCCCCGCTACACGCCCCGCTGGGACACGGGGAACGCAACAGAGCTGCCTGAATACACAATGGGGATGCTGGAGTGCCAGACGGCAGAGGAGCTGGGGCTGCTGCAGGGATCGCAGTCTGGTGTTTGGACTAGTGATGGCAGGAAAGGTCTGCACAGCCGGACTCCGTCGTCAGGAGGACAGATGCAACACAGACACCAGGGACACAGCAGAGATGAATGTGAGCACATTTTTGTTGGGGTTTTTTTGTATTCTCACTGTGTAACTGAAGTAGCAGTGGAAGGCCCCTGTGGTTGTTTTTCTTTTTCTTTTTCAAGAGTAGAAAGTATGTCTAAATATGTCAAAGTCAATTTAAAGTTTCTCTTCTTTTCTTTCTTCCCAATGTTTTTATGTAAGAGCTGCCCTTCAACTCTTTCTTGATCTTTTTACTTTGATAGAAGAGAGAGTTTTCCTATAACCTTGACACAGAAAGTGTACTCTATATATTTTTTAAAGCTAATCTTCACTAAAGCTGCTTATGATGTTAGATCCTGCAAAAATGGATGTTTAAATCAAAACATTGAGTCCTGCATTGAGATGACACTTCAAAGCCTTTCATACACTTTCAAAACTTAAAGTACTGCAGATGGCAAGATGAGAGAAATCTGTTTTGTGTGTACAGCATGAATATTTAAGCAATTTGATATCTGAGGAAGTAACACATGTTGACCTGATGGTTGGAACATATACTTATTTGTAGCTTTGTGACATACTCCTTCAGTAGTTCTCACACACTAACAATGACATCATCTGTTTTTAGTGTCTAAAATGAGTGTGGATGAGCTCCATCAGCTGAATGGCCAGCTATTGACGCAAGTTCAAAGTAAGTGTTTTATTATTATGTTTTACTCTCACCCCAATCTCCATCTTCTACCTTTTTAAAACACAGCAACTGAAACTTCCCTGCTGTCAAGATGGTGTTCTAGGGAAAGTGCTTAACGTACAGCATGCCCTGTCTAGGATTAAACCACATATTCAGATTTTAAAGCAGGCTAAAAGACAAGAATGTTTCAATCAACTCATGGTTTCCCTTCATAGGACCAACTGTATTGAATTGGGCAGTGTGTAAAATTCACCCATGCATCGCATGTCAGTTCATCTCATTCATCATCCCTTTGACCCATTGTAGCTGATTTTGGTGCAAACATCAGATGATAACATATTTTCATCTTTGATGTAATTCTTCACATCAGTGAAATTATTATTCCATGTCTTAACGTAAACTTAAGTGACATCTGCCCATTATAATGCACAGCTCAGGAGCAGTCACCTCTAGAGGTTGAGTTGAATGTTTTTTTCCTTGTTTTTTTTAAAAACTACTTTGATTATAAATCAATTGTAGGGGAAAAAAACTGGTGATTTGTTGGGAGAAATCAGGGAATTTGGACAAATGTTTAAATTAGTATGCAGCATGAGTGATTAATTACTTCTAAACCGCCAATTCATGACGTCTTTTCAATGTGGTTAACAGAGAAAGCACTCAAAATGTACAAAGTTAAAGATAAACAAATAAAGTCTACATTTAGTTGCAATTCATTTAAAGTTATACATAATCATTCCACTTCATAATCCAATTCATCCCAATTAATAAGTTCCTGTTGAGTTAAAAATTCTAATTTCATGTAATGCCAATTCTGTTTGCCAAATCTTCTTGTCAGTGCAGTCCCTCAGCCTGAGCAGGCCTGAGGCAAAGGTGGAAAGAAAAAAGAAAGTTATTAGTGGTGGAAGACAAAAATAGACTTAAGGTGCGGGTATGGTTCTGCGTCACACACACGCAGAGCACACGGCGCACCCGTGACGCCGTCACGAATCGTTCAGAGTTCTCCGTCTCTCCATTTGGTCGCAGTGCAGTACCCCCCGCGGCCACTAGTTAGCGATCTTTTTCTGAATGGTTTATCCGACTTTTTCCGGTCACAGTAAATCAAAGAAATAAGGACAACTATTGTGCAAAAAACAAAAACAAAAAAAATCACATATAAACAAAGAAAAAAGCCCTGGAAGTTCACTACTGATTCAAACCGGAAACCGGAAATGCTTCGCTTTCAAACGAACCAATCACAGCCCTCTCGGTCTGCGTGTGGTCGGCGTCTCCTCGACGCGTAGTTACAATTTTCGGGAGGTGCACGTCACTGACGGCGCATGTGACGGCGTGTCCTCTGCGTGTACAAAAACCACACGCCGTAGGCACGGCGTCGTTTTGACGCAGAACCATAATTCAGCCTTAACTGAGCTAAAATGCCTGCAGCAGAACCAATGGCAGCCACCTGTCTTGACCTCTTGGGGGTTTGAGATGACAGGAAAGAGATTCAACAATAAAGACACATACACATAAGACAAGAATGCACACAAAAAGTTGTATGCCTAATCTTAAAGGTAGAAACAGTGGTTCCACAAGAGAAGAGCCTGACAACTGAGGGCTCTGCCTCGCAATTAACTTCAGGGAAACTCTAGGAACCGCAAGTAGACTTGCAGTTTGGGAACAAAGTGCTCTAATAGAATGGTTTAAAGAGATCTAACTTTGTCCTGAATTTAATAAGAAATTAGTTGAATACAAATTGTACTGATGCATTGTCAATTACTTACAAAAATGTGAATAAGTAAAAAATAAAATAAGGAATTGCAATAGTCTTGGATTGTAGGAACTGAAAGAGAGAGATACATCTAAAATCTCCATAGATTACCATGAATGCTTTGCGATGTTTGTAGCCTGGAAACCACTGAGCTCACATGCAACAACAGAGGTGAACTCTTTCAGTAGACGAAGTGGGCAGAAATATACAGACAAAAGTTTATTATCCAGGGTGCAGAGGAATGTTTACACAGTCACTTGTCCTGGATTACTCTATATGTAAAAAAAGCACCATAAGCCCTCCTTTTATCCCTGCTGATCAGTCTGCAGTTCTTTGTTTACTTGTGTTGTTAAAAATCAGTGTAGAGCGGTGTTGGCGTCTGTCCTGCAGCCATGTGTAAGTGGGAGACATGACACTGCATTCCCATGTTGTCCATCTCAGCACTCCAAAATCATCCATTTTATTTGCCAGTGAACTTGCATTCTTTATAAGAAACGGAGGGCAATTCTCTAAAGCTCTTCCTGCTTCCTCTCTACTTTGTTATTTTCTTACATTACCAAAATCTCCTTGTCCAGTTGTTTGGACTCGGGGGTCTTTACTTTGCCGTGGAGAAGCAGCCCATGCATATTTAAGTCATTTCCAGTCAGTCATACTTTATTCTTCCTGGAGGAAAATTAAATGTAGTAGCTTTCATAATTTTAGTTTCCTCAAACAGCCATTATAAATAGTGTTTTTCTGTGGCCTGGAAGGATCTCCTGTAGCGGTCTGTGTTGAAGCAGATCCGAAGATGCTTCTGACTAAAGACACTATTGTTGAATCATTGTGTTAGGGAGAGGATGCTCAATTATTTCCATTATATTTTTTATTTCATGAATTCTTCTTCTTTGTACAATAATCTGCAGAGGCCCCAGAACAGAGCCAGCCTTCTTTAACAGTTTGTTCAGTTCCTTCAAGTTACTGGCTCTGATGCTTCTACCAAAACAGATAACTGTAGATGCGTTTGCACTCTCCACTACGAGACTTACGGGAGATATACAACATCTTGTTGCTAACACTGAAGGACCTCAGCTTCCTCAAGAAATACAGTCTGTTCTGTCTCTCTCTTGTTGTGCTGTTCATTCTGACAAATGCTGATATGTGCCTGAATGACCTGCACAACATTCACACGAGTTTTGAAAAATGTTTTAACAGCAAAAGCTTTGAAAATCTCTCAAAACTAAAAAAAGAAAAAAAAGATACAATATTGCTACAGCTGCTGAAACAGGAAGAGGCTGCAGATAGTCGTGGCTACTGTTAAAATCCAAATTACTTTGATCTAAGTGATGGGGGAAGAAAAAGAGATGACAAAACTTGATTTCCCCTGAATACACAGTGGTGCTGATATCTATCATGTTTCCTTCTGCACATGCAAGAACTTGTAGAACTTATGTCGATCGTTCTCAGAATTAACACAAGCTAATCGTAATTGTGCTTGGACATCATGTTTTCTTTGCCACCGTTACTTTGGGAGCTCCGTTCCTATGTGAACACAGTGGCGTTGCAGCATGTGCTGTCCGTCTCACACACTCGGACAGAGAGAAATTCTCCAGCACTAAAACCATATTTCACAAGGTCAAAGCTGAAGTATTTGAGAATGTATGTACAGTTATACCTCACTATAACACCTTTCAGGGTCTCGCTGCTTTACGGATTTGCATTGTGTTCTGCATTCTGATTGGTTAAACAGTCTCCCAGCTTCTTCACTTCCTGTGTGTCAATAACGTTACGGTTTAATATGTAATGTACAAAAATGCTGTAACGCTTGCCAAATTTAAGTTTGCAAATTTTCTCCAAAACCCATAATGTCAACAAAACGTTCTGCACCGATTCTCCCGTTCAAATCCAATTTGAAGCCTTGTATAATAATTGTAACAAAAAAATGAAGGTTACTACTTCACGGATTTTACCTATCATGGCTTCTTTTCGGAACGTAACCCCTGCAAAAAACGCAAGATTACTGTATTATTTATTTTCATGACTACTCATGACACACACAGCTTTAGATGGGAAGGTTGTTGCTCATACTAAATAGTGTGGTAGACCACCGTTGACTCTATTATCTACAGAACTTCTGTTTTAAGATTTGTCATATCCAGAAATCCAGAAACTTCGTTTCGTCAGCTTTTCATGTGTTCCTGAGTTATCTCTTGTGTTTTCTTTCTGTTCCTTCAGAAATCAATGTACTTGATCTTCTTTGTCTCGTTTGTGGGTAAGTTGAGCTTGCATGTAAAAAGACTGACTGATTTCCCGCCATGCTCTCGGTTTACAGAGGTCTTTGAGGAGCTGACGGCTGTCGTGCAGGAGAAGGACGCCCTGGCGTCGGAGCTTCACGTGCGGCACATCGCCATCGAGCAGCTCTTTAAGAACTGTGAAAAACTGCCATGGTTGCAGATCAGCAGGGCCGGGGTGAAGGCCAGCAGCAGCGGTGGCCCTGTGGAGTGAAGGGCTACGAGACGCCAGCGGGGGAACAAGCTGGACGTTCTGCATCACAACTGGCAGAGAGTTGGATATGAAAGTATTCAAGATGCAGCAAGGCTGACCAACACCTGGACACTGGGGGACTTTGACAACACTATCGTGACATTGAGCCGTTGGCCCTCCATTACAGCAGCACTAACGGCCGGGTTGATTTATCTTTGTGGTTGCAGTGATGATGCAAGAATGTGAGGTAGCTTGCAAATTATTTGCTTTTCTGCTGCATTGCTGGATTTTCACCCAGCCCAAGTACCTAGGATGCATAGCACAGGTGACAGGTTTGTGGTCTTGGAAGCAAAGAGGATCTGCATTCAGTGGACAAAAAAAAAGGAAACTTATTTTACAAAGACAGTTTGCAGGATTTTATTAATGTATTCGAGTTGGTTTTTTTTCTTTTGTTCTCTTTTCACTCAGAAACTCTATTGTTTTATATCATTTTTACATTCAATTTCTATTTCTTTTTCCAGAATATGTTACACATAAATATTCAATTATGGTTCTAATCACTTCTCACCACTCCATGTGTCACCTGATCATTATCTGTAGAAAGTGGGGAAAACACTTTTCTTTAAGGGTATAAAATGAACAGCCTCCCTCATTCATATGATTGTACTGATCTTGGAGCTGCACACTTACAATATTGACATAAACATTTTCAATGTTTCCCTCATATTGTCCTGATTGGACCCACTAGTTTTTGAAAACTGGTCCACTGAATTATTTTTGACTTTTAAAATAACATTGTTTTAAACAGCTGTGCTATAGAAACTTGGATATTATCAGTCTATTACACATTCTAATTCAGGTCATTTTAATTAAAAATACGACATCTAAAAGTTACAGACGAGGTCTAATGTGGAAAAGAGCACAGCGATAATACCTGAATGTGCCCCAAAGCATCACTGCACATGAAGGTGTTGGAGGATGTAGGAAGATCCAAGTGTGCTTTTCCAAACAAAAACTGGCAGGTTATTGTTTGTAGGGCTGGTGGAGTATTTGGTGACTTGTACAAGGTGATATACAAGCAGCAGTGGAAAGATCGGTCATTCCACTGTCGATGGCTGAATATGATAGAGGTTCTAAAAAAACATCAACTTCTGTTTTCATAACGACTTTTATTACTGGTTCAATTTACTTGATTGTTTTTTTTTTTCTTTTTAAAGCTGTTTATCGTGTAGCTGTCGAGCACAAGTGATATGAGAGGCTTCGCACTGAATGAGCACTGTCACGAAACTGAACTATTAGAAATGAAATCAAGCTGCCAAACCAAAGTCTGTATTTGTTCTGTATTGCAAATATGTATCATAAGCATTTGACAAAAGGACAGGATGATGCAATTGACAAACTGATTTTAGAGTCTATGTGACTTATACTAAACAAATCTTTGCTCTGACTAAATCATAAATTTGATTTATTTTCAGGTGTAAACTGTACACATGTCTTTCCCATGTCTTTGAAGATCAGTGTTACCTTTTGTTGCCGTCTCTCCTGTTTTGACATGCGACAGCTACGTTAATGTCATAGCAATACAGACTGGGAAAATTGGTCTATTGTGCCTATGGAAGTCCCTGACTTTTTGACGAAGGGAAGCAAAGACAGATGGAGGAACCCTATGCAAGATACAGACTAATAATCAAAAGCCTTATTGAGTAAGAATATTGAGTATTTGAGTTTTGCTCAAAGGAGATCAAAGAACTAGATTTTTATAAGCTGCAGATGGGAAAGACAAGATTGGACGTTTAGAAAAGTCAGCATTGTCAGTGTATTTTGCTCTCTTTGTAAGAGATTGGTTGTATTTGACCCTTTTTGGGGTTTGAAGATAGGTTTTAGCTCCGTTTAAAACTTTTAATCATGGTTTTATTTAGCCAAATGTGTGCTTGGGTGAGAATATTTAGATTGTTGGTCCTTCAAACAAATTTTCAGTCATTAAAATCTTCAGTTGTACTTCTCTTTTACATTTTAGTTGTAATGAATGCTGTGTATTGTTGTATGCTGTTCAAACATGCCCGGGCCTGCTGTTCTGCTCAGCAGTAAAAGCAGACTGGTTTGGTTGCGAGTATACCTGTGTTACACTTCTGCCTGAGTTCACACTTGACTTTCCTTTTCTAATTTTGAACATGACTGTATTTGCGTTGTTTGATGTTTTACATTATATTTATTGTGTGTTGACTGATCTTATATTGGTTATGTGACTTGTGCTTAAGTGGCTTTTGTTTTTCAATCATTTTTTTTTTTTTTTTTTTTTTTTACATTTTCTGACATACTGTTACTTCCCTGATCTTGGCCTTACCAATCAAGGAAGATGGTAGTTTGGTAAACCTGGTGTGTAACAGACAGTAAAGGAAGGTGGTTTACAAAAATAAAAGGCTCATTACAATATTACCTGATTATACTTAATTCTTTGAAAGTACATACACAATTTGCCAGAGTCCATGAGTGGATGCTTTATTGCCATAAAGTCCATTATTCATCTTTGTCATTATTCTGTAGCTTCTTGGAGATGCAATACTGGCCATGAAGAATGAAATCATGTTCAGATAAAATTCCTGAAGTCCTTGAGATGGGTGCAGTGCGCCACCTTGAGGTCAGAATTGATAGTAAATTTGACAGTTTATGGAAATTATGCACCATGCTATGTGCAGAATACTAAGGTCATTTCCAGTTATGAATGAATGTTGTGACTAAAATTAGAATTTTCTGATACATTACGTTTTAAGCGTGTAAAAAATGTATCTTGATATTCTAGAGGCAGTAAGCCATCAACATTCAACGTTGGAACATGAATGATTTCACCAAAATGACAACTTGTTCTAGCGCCGTTCATGGTGATAGCACGCCGCAGTAGCTCTTGGTCATTACTAGCTTTTTACATTTTTTTTTCTGTGTGGACAACATTCCCACCATAACAGTGAGGTACTTCCCCAATAATAAACGGGATTATCAGTGACTTGAAAGAGCTCCTCAAGAAAAATAAAGAGCCTTCAGGGAGGGAGACAGAGAATTATTGAGGTCAGTACAAAAAAACAACTGAAAGTCAATATTATAAAATAAGGTGTACAGGAGGAAGCTGGAGAACAAGCATTTGTGGGATTCTGCAGTACCTCTTCAGCCTCAGCCTGATCCAGGAGGAGGTTTCAGTGCTGTGGAAGATATTCTATCTTGTTCCAGTGCCAAATGATCTCACCCATCTTATCTTAATGACTACAGGCCTGTAGCCCCAACATCTCATCATGAAAGTCCTGTAGAGACTTATTCGCCCACCTGAATAAGGAAACAAGCACCTCCCATGACCCGCTGCAGTTTGCTTATCATCACAGGGTTTGGGTTGAAGATGCCATCATACACGTGCTTCAAAAAATCTACTGTCATCTGAACAAAGCAGTCAGTACTGCGAGGATCATGGTCTTCAATTTTTCCAGTACATTTAACACCACCAAGCCTGCAATGTAGGGACAGTGCAGAGTTTACTTCTTAAGGAAGCTTGAGTCTTTCAGCATAAGTTTACTGCAAGATGGCTATCTTCTTAAAGTCTGTCATTGACAGTGCAATCAAATCTGCAGTCATCTGTTGTGGAGAGAGCATCCGAGCCAGTGAATTAAAGAAAAGGTACAATCTGATAAAGAAGGCTAGATCTGTTCTGGGAACTGCTCTGGAGCCTCTGGAGATGATTGTGCAAAGATGGATACTTTATAAACTTAAGAAAATTGTGGACAACCTTTGGCATCCTCTTCATAACTCAAATGATTCAGCAACATTGTCTTCAATCTGAGGCTACTTCAGATCCAATGCAACACAAATCGCTACAGGAGATCCTTACTGCCCACATTAACAAACCTCTACAATGAATCTTTGAAAAGACTACTGCAACAATTTCTCTTCGGGGACTAATACAGTATTTTTGAATTTGAGTTAAATTGACTAAACCAAAATAGTATAATTGTGAATATAACGGTTTATACAACGTTGAATTATCATTTTTAATGATTACAATTATTGCACAAGTGAATGCAACTACGGCCACAAATAAAACACTCCAACAAAGATCCATAGTCATAGACATGTATACATAGACGCGCCGTGAGGCCGCCATCTTGGAGCGGGCACCCTTGTGTTCTCTCATAAGTCGCTTTGGATAAAAGCGTCTGATAAATGACAGAAGTTGTAGTAGTAGTAGTAATTAGTCATAAGTCGCAGAATACAAAACTGATTTTCACGGGGGGGGGGGTTTCTGCAAACGCCATACATCTAGGCATGATACCGGACACATGATTCGGCGTATTTTAATATTAGTATTTTAGTATTTTAATATTCATAGTAGTAGGCTTAACAGTAATAAAATATTCTGGTGTGAGTATGATAGGTAGGCTATTTTTCAAGACACACTATATATATACATATATATATATATATATATATATATATATATATATATATATATATATATATATATTTCTCATGCTCCCTTTCTGTAGGTCAAGAGAGGTGAGTTCGGCAATGTGGTGTAGCCTTATTTTTAGAAACACTGACACAACCAATGACAACAAGTTGGAAAAGTGGTTCTCGATGCCAAACTGTGTCTCTTCAATGTGTACTCCAAGCTGGCAAAAAGAAAACGGACATAAATACAGCAAGATAATATTCTATTCAAAAAATACAACGCAGCACGGTGCTCTGGCATCTTCAATACTGTTCTGTCTTATGCTGTCCTATGGGTAGGATGACCGGTCCAAGATGGCGGCCGTATTTCTCGCGCCCCAGCCTATTATAGATCCATGGCCCCAGCGGTCGATGACGCGTCTATGTATATTTGTCTATGGTCATAACAATAAACGGTATGACTCATCATTGACTGACATACCCTCAACCAATCAACGTTTGAGGGTAGTTATTTTCAACCAATGAGAACGGCCGGTGGGCGGGGCTTGTGTCGTCACTGGCGGGTTACTTGTAGACGCTCTATTGTTCCCAAGTAAGTTCGGCAGCCATTCATCTGTTATCCCCGCGCTGGAGGACTCGCTGAGGAACAATAGTAAGTCAACCCGTGTTTCTGTTGTAGAAACCCTCTATTACAGCAACGATTACATTTTATATGATTTTTAGCGAACATTTTAACGAAACCCCGTTGCCTAAAAACAAAAACTAGCTGGATATGTATTGATCTTTGTTAGCAACATGAGGCTATTAGCTTTGACGTAGCGCCTTGTCTTAGACATATTTTTTCGTTTTCCACAAATGCCTTGGATATCTGTTTTAGTCAGACATTTTTTTTTTTTTTAGCTTCAGTTAAGTTTGAAATAGATTTCTGCGGTTGGGACGTTTAACGTCGTTAATATTCCAGTAAAACAGCCCCTTGTGTGAAAACAGCCGCCAAACATCAACTAAAAAACCTGTCCACGACAAACTGGCCTTTTTATTCTTCCTTTTCCCTTATCCATCTATCGTCTGGTGGCAGATGTGATTTTCTTTTTCCCTTTTCTGTTTTTTTCCTTCTTCCCAACTGCGTTTCTTGCCACGTGCCCAAGGGCACACTTATGAAGGGTCTTAATACTCGAGTAGTTCAACTCAACTTCAAGTTTAGGTGTGTAAGCCGCTATTTAACTATTAGGCGTCGTTTTTTTAAGTTTCTATAGTTTACATAGAACTTAAATATATTATTTTGTATTTTTCCACGAAAAATGTTACTTTCTTGCATGTCAAAACCTGCAAGTTGTGAAGATTGTTGTCTCAGATTTGTTTTTACAGGATCTTAATCACAGTTTAGAAGCGTTATTTGTTCCTCTGAGGCATACCTGTCAATTCTCCCGTTTTGGCCGGGAAACTACCGTATTTTACCCCTCTTCCCCACTGCCGCACCCCCGTATTAGTATTTTCCCGTTTAATAATGTAATAATTTTGAAACAGTAAACTGAATTGTCACTAACCTCGCGAGAACTGCCACCTGCTGTAGCCTGGGTGACAGTTCTCGCGAGGTTAGTGGCAACAACCGGAGCAAACTCTGAACAGATCGGATGGATGGATAAGAGAGAGAAAAGGCATTTCAATGTGTATATAAACAGACCATATTTAAAATAAGTGTGCTTTAATTCCCATTTGTGTTTTCATTTAACCTCTTTTATAGGATTCACAAACATAGGAATGTCAACATCAGATTCTCGGCACATAATTGTAGTTTGTAAGTGGTTGACAGGTAGTTATTTTAGATTTCTTGTAAATCTATATTAATATGTAAGATACTGGACCTCGGTTGGGCTGGTTGGACCCTTAATTTCAAATCCAAAACTTGCCAGGTATGCTCAGAGGCTGCTTTTCTGACCAAGTGTTTCATCTTCTTACAGTTGGGACTGGTCGTGATGAACCTCATGTGAAAGATGAAGAGGGAGATTGCTGCAGTTGTGTTTTTCCTGAAGAGGCTTGTGAAAAAAGGAGAGAAGTTGGAATCGCATAAGATTGAACTCTTTGCGGAGAGGTTGGCTGTCGCACTACATGAAAAGTTTAAGGGTCACTGGTATCCTGAAAACCCCTCTAAAGGACAGGCATACAGGTGTTGCTCTTAATATTTTCTCAAGTCTATACTGTGGAGAAAGTCACTGCTCCTAATGTTTAGAGGGGATTAGGTTGAAACAAGTTTTTGTGTTTTTCAGATGTATCCGCATGAACAGATTAAACAGGCGGGATCCAGAGATCCTTCGGGCCTGCCGGGAGAGTGGGGTACAGCATGGTGACTTGGGACTGCCTTATGAGCTCACTTTGTGGGTAGATCCATGGGAGGTTTGTTGCAGGTGAGTCAGGATTAATTATTCTTTTAAAATACAGTTTACAATCGATGATTACGTTTCCTCACGTTTGAGTGCTTCTAAACTTTTAAAGGATTTGAGACTTGGACAACTGCTGGTTGAAATTGACTTCCCCCAAAATAGGCATTAATGCTCCTTTCATTTCTACCAGGTATGGAGAGCTAAATCCTTGCTTCTCAGTGGCAACTTTCACTAGTGATGAGGAGGAGGACAAAGATGTTGCAAAGAAGGTGACCAGCGCTCTGGAGAGGGTGACGTCAGACTACCACTCAGGTTCTTCCTCTGATGAGGAGAGCACACGTACCTCTCCCCTCACCATCCCTGCCAACCGCTGGGCTCGCCAGGTACTGTGACACATTTTACTGTTCTTATGCAGATTAGGAACAATATTTTGTTTGTTTTTTCCGAGTGATGCAATACCAGTTTTTATATACTTAAAGAACCAAACAAGAAAGTCGCTGAAGGCAGCTTTTTTTCTCTCTTTTAAAGACGATGAATCCAGCTGCTCCATCCTGGCATCCCAGAAAAGTCATACCAGATAAGGGCCTCATCCTTCCACCGCCTCAGTACGGCTACAGACCTCGCAGCAGGCCCCCGCACACTTCGAGGCACAACCTTTGGATACCTCCTGCTTACAGTGGAGGACCCGGATACTGGGAGGCAAACCAAGATTTGGCACATTGTTAGTTAGGACTCGTGGTGCTTATTGTTCACACTGGACATTAAACCAGACGATAACTTTAAGATGACTGACCAACTTTTTTAACAATATTTCTTTTTATACTCTAAATATTGTTTTTGACAGTCTTTTTGCACTTTAGAAATTTTTGTTATAGTTTGAATAAAGTATGAAATTAGGATCGGAATTGGAATACTACACATTTAATCTTGAAGTACTGTATTTTTTACTATGGGAGACATTTGTGTATAAAACCCAATGTCCTTTGTGATGAAATGTTTTATTTATTCAGTGTTGCCAGATGTATAGACTTAAAAATATGGAGTTTTATTAAACATTTCCAAGCATCACAATTTGTTGTTGGTTTCCAACATAGTATGTTTGTTTAAAAAATTTTGTTTAGTCTTTATCTGGAGGATTTTAAGTACTTACTTTACATCTGGTGGTAGTAGAAGAGTAATCACATTGTGAGGAGGAAAATCCAGATTTCCACATTTCTAGTTTTGTTTGTGGTTAGGACAGACTTTAGTGAGCTGTTTTGGTTGTACTGTAAACTACATAGAGTAACTTGTATGTTGGTAATTACCCTGCAGTACTCTGATTATCTGAGTACAGTTATCTCTCTAATCTTAATTTTGTAGACATAATTAAATTTCATATGAGGGCATGTTTTGGTGATTTAGTTTTTTATAATCTTATAAAATTGGCCTGGAAACGTAAACATAAAAAAAATACAACATTCTGTTTTCTCCAAAGAGGAAGGTACTAAAGTTGTATAAAGACACGATGCCTTTGTCAGTATCTCAGTGATGTAGAAAAATTGCTAATGTCCAACACAGTAGTGCAGGTAAAAAAAACAATGTACCACATACGTATCAAGGCCGAATATATATAATATAAGCAAAATTAAACATCTAATGAAGGTATTTAAAAACTGGTGGGTTAAACAGTTATACTAATATAGGATATGAAGTGCAATGAGTCCAAGTAGTAAGATATTTCACAATTCCTGAATTTGTTTTGCATGGTTATTTAGAGAATTGATTTTTTTTTGGGGGGGGTTATTAGTGATGTGAGTGACCTGTACCATTTTCCTGAGGGCAGAAGTTTAAAAAGATGACCAGAATGGGAAATGTCTAATGATTGCCATAGCTCTGTTGTAATGGCGGGTTTTGACCAGGTGCTCTATAGACAACTTCTTGTCTGCCACCGTACACCCTCCATGCCATGCTGTGAGACAGTACGTTAGCGTGCTCTGTTACTGGGTGCTCAGAAAGCACATTTGTGACAGAGGTGACACTTTTTAGGACTCTCAAAAAGTGCAGTGTCCTGGTCAAGAGGGTGTAGATATGTAGATCACCAGAAACATAAAACTGGACTATTTCCACAGTCTTCCTTCATCAAAATGGGAAGGTTGAGTCTGTGCTTTCTGAAGTCCAAGATTAGTTTTGTTTTCCTTGTGTTTGGTGTAAGATTGTTTTCCAGACACCACAGTCAGTTTATGGAACTGGTCCCTGAAGGCCCCTTCATCTATTCCTGACATACGGCCGACAACTGTAGTGTCAGCAAATTTCAATAGGCAGTTTGACGTGAGGGAGGGAACAGTCGTGTGTGGAGTTAATAAAGAAGTGGACTTAATATGCAGTCCTGTGGTGAGTCTGTGGTGAGAGTGATGGCGGAGGGCATGTGGGAGTCCAGTCTGACAGCCTGGGGCAGTTGGAGATAAAGTCCATGATCCAGGAGCAGAGGTGAGAGGACAGGCCTAGCTCCAGCACTTTCTTAATGACAGTGACTGGTATGGATAAACCATACAGAGCTGCCACTGATAATCACACACATAGGTGTGATTTAGAGAATTATAAATGAGATAAAAACATGCAGATTAGATTAAATTAGATTAGATAGTCCTTTATTCATCCCTCAATGGGGAAATTCGCTTTGTGCAGCAGCAGTACACTCAACCCACATGCAGCGAAAGAAGGATGAAAAAAGTAAAAAATATATAATTACAAATTATAAACAGTATGTACAGTGGAATAAAAATAAAAGTAGTGCAGTACGAGAAGAAAAAACTGCAAAAAAAAGTTACTGTAGGATGTTTATGAGGTATAAAGATATAATCACTGTTGAAAGGAGAAACGTCATTACTTACTAAAAAACATACTATTAGTAAGGAAATATATTAAGAAAAAACTAAATGTTGAGGTAAATATAGCTTTTTGTCACCATTATATAGAAACTGAATGTGAAGTCTGTCAACTGTTCACATTATTTTATTTTCCCTTTTTTCCTTTCGTCCTATTGTCATTGCCATTTATACATGAGTAGCTGACAAGTTTAAATGTTATGTATGTTCAAACATTAATTCATATAATAAAGTGAAAACAACTGTTCATCCATTTACTGAGTATTGTTTTTCTCCAGCTAAATGCAAAAAAGACAGAGCTGATCCTTTTTGGCCCTAAAAATGGGGAATGATCAGCGTTCATCTTGGATCCATGTATTGACAGCTACAAATCAAGCCAGAAATCTTGGTGTAATTATTGACTCAGACCTGAACTTCAACAGCCATCTAAAGTTTATCACTTAATCTGCCTATTACCACCTGAAAAACATTGCTAGAATTAAGGGGTTTCTGTCTAAACAAGACATGGAAAAACTCATTCATGCATTCATTTTCAGTACCGGTAGGTTGGATTATTGCAATGGCATCTTTACAGGCCTTAACAAGAAATCTATCAGGCAGCTGCAGCTGATCCAGAACTCTGTCGCCAGAATCCTTACAAACACCAGGAAACAGGACCATATTACACCGGTCATGAAATCACTACACTGGCTTCCAGTGAGTCAAAGGATAGAGTTAAAATCTTATTGCTGGTCTACAAAGACCTGAATGGTCTTGGACCAAAATACATGGTTGATCTGTTAGTTCCTATGAAGCTCCCAGACCCCCGAGGTTCATCTGGATCTGGTTTGTTGTGGTTCCCAAGAACCAGAACCAAGCAAGGTGAGGCAGTGTTCAGTTATTCTGCTCCTCACCGGTGGAACAAACTTCCTGTAGACCTGAGGTCTGCTCCAACTGTAGATCCTTTAAATCAGGCCTAAAAACATTACTGTTTACTGATGCGTACTCTTAGATTAAATACTTACCTGCTGTAGGCTACTCTACTGCCCTTACTTTTTAACAACTTGTGCTTTTGATTATTTTACCTCTTTTCTTACCATTTTATTTCATTTGATTTGTTATCCATCCATCCATCTATTTTCTATACCCGATTTATCCTTTACAGGGTCACGGGGTCAGCTGGAGCCTATCCCAGCTCATTTCAGGCGAGACACCCTGATACACAGACAACCAGATACACTCACACTCACATTCACACCTACGGGCAATTTAGAATCACCAATTTACCCACTATGCATGTTTTTGGACTGTGGGAGGAAGCCGGAGTACCCGAAGGGAACCCACGCAAGCACGGGGAGAACATGCAAACTCCACACAGGGAGCCGAACCGGGAACCTTCTTGCTGTGAGGCAACAGTGCTAATCACCAAGCCACCGTGCTGCCCATTTAATTTGTTATTTCCTGTTTATATTCTATTTCATTTCATTGTATTGTGTTATTATTTTTTATTTCTATTTCCCTTTTGAATTGACTTGTTACTGTTTAATTGTCTTGCTGCGTTTAATGCAACTCTACACTCTACACTGCCCACTTGTGGTCAAGTTATAAAAAAGTAAGTTTCCAGAAACTTCAAGTTGCATATAATGATGCTATGAGAATCTTACTCAAAAGGCCTAGATGGTGCAGTGCAAGTGAGATGTTTGTGGCTGCAAGAGTCAATACTCTTCAAGCAGTTCTTAGAAATGTAATGCACAGTTTCATGTGCCGTTTGGATGAGTCTGTGAATGGCATCATTGTCAATATAAATGACCCTGGGAAGAGCTGTGTTAGATACTCCTCTTGTCTCAGGAGACATTGGCTTAAAAGCTTGTATTTGTAACTCTCCCTGCTGGACAGGTTTTATGTTTTGTATGTATTTTGTCCTATGTTATTGGCAGTACTCGAGTTGAAGGGGGATGACGGGGGATGAGGGGGGATGAGGGGGGATGGCACCCCCCCTGAAATAAAAACAGTAAAAATCATCCCCCCTGTAAAACTGCCATCCCCCCTTTCCATCCCATGTCGTTTCATCAATGAATGTGGTTTTACTGCTATTTCAACATTTAGAGTCATCACCAGAAAAATAACACCATAAAAATAACTTATTTGACAATTTTCACCTGTTTCAAGTAAATTTTCACTTGAAATAAGTAGAAAAAAAAGATTTATCTTCTCATTACAAGCAAAAAAAATATTGTTCCCCTGGCAGATTTTTCTACTTATTTCAAGTGAAAATCTACTTGAAACAGGTGAAAATTGTTGTTTTTTCCAGTGATGAGTCTTGTTTTTAGTGTAATAAGATTTTTTACTAAAATTAGACATTTTAACTAGAAATAGGACAAATATTCTTATTTTGAGTTTTTGCAGTGAACCATTTTACTGTGAAGGACAGAGGCATATTGATAAGTTCAGAAAACTGTTTTTTATTGTTGTGTTTTGATGTATTTGATGTAAGCCCAGTGGATATTTAAAGCTTACAGAAGGCTGCATTTAACTGCTGCTATGTCATTCCTGCAGGTGTTTTGGTCAGTGCTATTATTTGTAATATATTATATTATTTGTAATTAGCACAAATGATCTGTCCCCATATGATAAAATCCACCATCCCCCCTGATTTTTTTTTACAACTCGAGTACTGGTTGTTGGTTTGTTTTTGTATGGACCACGAGTCTGCAATAAACTTCTACTAATGTTGATGGCAGTTCCTCGTCCCGACCAGCAGGGGGCAGCATTACACACAGTATTGAATGGGCAACAGTTGGTCACGTGACCGCCTGCGGCTCCGCCGTGCACCTGCACAGAGTTTGGATGCTGCTCTGGAGCAGAGCTGCGGCGTTTCTCCACAACACCACACAACTTCTCCCACCAAGTTTCTGCCAAGTAGACGCGGAATAGCCGAAGCAGAAATGGAGCTTTCGACACGCCGACTCTCCCTTGTTCTGTTGAGCCTGTTTGCAGGTGAGTTTCCCACCAGTGGACGACGCTGGGCTACTTTGACTAATGATTATGTTGGTTTTTTTCCCAGGGAAACAGCGAGTACGGTCAGTCTCGTACAATAACGTTAGCCACAGACCTTCATGAGGTTTATTCCCTTTCTCATTCAGTTGAAAATACTCATAACTTCGAGCTAATGGTTGATTTATATAACAATAGAGGGTAATTATTACCACATTTAAATGCACCGCAAAATGGCTCAATGAGGAGCAAAGCCGAAGGTCCGCAGCTAGCACATTAGAACAAGCGAGCTGCTCGGAGGATTTAAGTCTGTAAAAGGTACAAAGTTGACATATATTTGTATATATTGTAATTTGAGATCTTTGTTTCCAAAGAGCTAAACGCAAAGAATAAAGCATGGTAAATATTTGATCAAAGTTGTGTGACGTAGATTCAGCAGTTTCTATATCTATCTTCTCAGTTACCACAATAAACTTGCACTGGTTTGCTTTACTCTTCTCTTTTATGGTGGCTGGATTTTCATAGACTGATTGTTCACATTTGTAAAATAATTTTATTATAGTAGGTGTTGGATATTAGAAGCAGAAAAATCTCTCCCTCCGAGTTGTATTTGGTTAATCTGTTGGAGCCTCAGACAATGGTTTGATCCGTCTTTTAAACCTGTGGCTGCAGGACTTCAAAGTCATTTTTCCCCCTCCTCTTCCCCATAGCTAATAAGAAACAAAGGCTATCACACAAACTGAAAAACCCTACTCGTTTAGATGTATTTGTTCACGGTGTTTGTTGAGTGATTAGTATTTATGTATATCTCAGAGGTTTTGTTGTGTTTTTGCTGATTGACTTTTGTTGCTAGAGTTTGTGAAACCTGAACAGATAGCCAATTTTTTCATCTGTACAAACTTATAGTCAGTTTCTTTATTATGAAATCCCTATATATAATTTTATGTATTGTACAAGCCAAATAATAACTTTAAATGTAACTGTAGATATCATGGTTTGAGAATATTTCCCTTGCGGCAGTGATTGTGGTGTTTTTGTAATGTGGACATATTTGATCGCAATTTTAATGACAGCCATTTAAAATGTGTATTATTAAATAATTGACTCATGTTGGTTTTGTAATTGTAGAAAATGGGTGGCTTGCTTTCGTGGGTAAGGGTGTGTCTGTTGTGTGCTGGAATGTACACTGAAACCTCAGCATTACTCCTCCCACTCTGATAATAATTGTTCAGCTGTAAACTCCTCTTTTCGCCTCAGTGTGCGATGCATGAAGATGGTTATTGAAATGTTTTCAGACATTTTAATGGAAATCCATGAGTAAAAGTCAGGGCAATGCCATTCCAGTGTTTTGAGAGATTAAATAATACTTTAAAAAGAAAGAACTAAGTAGTTTTAGTCCTGCATTTTAAGCACATCTGTCCATGTAAAAGTCATAGTTGTCGGGAGTAGTATAAGGCTTACTTGGTGGGTTATTTATCCTCCTTTTGTCTCGTGATTCACATTGTTGGGTCCACTACTTTGGGCTCATTACCATCTTAATGGCACCATGGTCTCGTTATTTGAGCGCGGTTCCACTTCAGCAGACAAGAACAGTAACTGCCAGACTCGTAGCATTTCTTTTATCTTGACGTAGATATACACTATAATGTACAAAGATATCTTTAATGGCAGACTAACAAGTAAGATTTTTCTGCTGTATTTTCTTTGCTCTATTTGTCCTCTTTATGTGACTCGCTGCATGGATTTGAAATGTCGACCAAAGAAGTGTATTGCTTTTAGGAAGCTTAGTTGTGCAATATAGCAGAAAAAATACATTTCCTCCTCCTTTATGTGTGATATTTATGTTTTAATTTATTTGACATGTTTTATGTTCTGTCTACATGGACTCATGACGTAGTATTGTGTTCAGTTGTATGTACCATAGGTTTAACGACAACAAACCAGTAGATGAGCTTTTTTTCTTTTCTTATTGAGTGAGGGTTTTAACATAAATTAAAAAAAAAAGGAGGCACAGAACAGAACGCAACATTTGTATTTAAATGTAGTAAAATAGCACCATCCATTTCCACCATATTTGTGTCTTGTGTTTTATTGACAGATCCCCAATGCCCCAGCCTCTTAATTGTCACATTAATGAAAGCACCAAGTCCAGATAGGGGATGGTTGTAGTAGGAAGGATATCTGATGGGAAACCTATGCCAAATCAATATGCAGATCACTTTTATTCTCCATAGGGACTAGGACTGCAATTAATAGTAAACGCAGTTGACGAAATCAATGACGAGAAATGACGAGAGGACATTTTATTTTAGAGGAAAGTTGCTCTTCTACATCACATCCTTACCCTTCACGGGGCAATACTTTATGTAATGAAAGACAGGAAAGGGGGGGGGGGCAGTATTACTTGCCCTGTTTGGCGATGACTATCTGAAGTGTGCGAAGAACAACTTTTGACACCCCTGCAATACGAAGTTCATCTTTTTTTCAATCTATGACAATTTTGTCCAAAACAGGGCCATATTTCACTATATGAGCAAAATGAAATTACACAGATCATTTTATATACCGTTAGTTTCTGTAACTACTGACTAAATTACCATCTCTCATGTGAATTGTAACATAATTGCACCTGATATTTGTAGTTTAAATGGACAATGATGACCACAGCTATGCAATAATATTAGCAATGCAGGCTCAGACTGGGGGCTTTCCTCAGTGGAAGGGGAACCATTTATGACAAAACTGTACTGTAATTGGTCAAAACAACAAAAGTGTGTGGTTATTGGTTTAGATGAAATAAGTACACCATGACTGGTTGAACAAAGAAGTGGAACACTGGAACCCACTATTGAGGAGTTGGAGTGTATCTGTGGTGTTTTATTTTGAAAATTCACCAGCTTTTCACGTGCTGTCAACCCGATCTGATGTGTTTAAATTGTTATGGCTTATTTGAGTGGCAAAATAGACATATGCTTGTCTTTAATGGAGCAGAGTGGACTGGGATATTTATAAAACACGATTCTGGTGAGGCACTTCTTGCTGAATACAATTGATTTACAGCAATTGGCGTGTCACAGCAGTTTTGAAGTGCTTCTGTGCCCAGTGCCAGGTGTAAAACTGTGTGGAATGCTAAAACTTGATACCACAATGGGTGCATAATCTTAGAAACAAACTGATGATATGTGTGCACTAGGAATGGGCGATATTTTACCGTTCACGATATACCGTCAAAAAAATTCCTCACGATAAGAATTTGTCATCTCGCGGTAAAAACGATAAATTCCCGTTGATGATGTTTTTGTGTAAAGCTGAAGGAAGGAAGGAAGGAAGGAAGGAAGGAAGGAAGGAAGGAAGGAAGGAAGGAAGGAAGGAAGGAAGGAAGGAAGGAAGGAAGGAAGGAAGGAAGGAAGGAAGGAAGGAAGGAAGGAAGGAAGGAAGGAAGGAAGGAAGGAAGGAAGGAAGGAAGGAAGGAAGGAAGGAAGGAAGGAAGGAAGGAAGGGAAAAAAGAAGGAAAGAAGGAAGGAAGGGAAAAAAGAAGGAAAGAAGGAAGGAAGGGAAAAAAGAAGGAAAGAAAGAAAGAAAGAAGGATAAATTCCCGTTGATGACGTTTTTGTGTAACAAACATGGCGGATCTGAGAGCGAGATAGATTCATAGTTAAAAAGGTGGAGTTGAATTGGTATTTTTTTTATCGTAATTTTTTATCGTTATCGGGATAAATGCCAGAAATAATCGTGATACATTTTTTTAGTCCATACCGCCCATCCCTAGTGTGCACCTAGCATCTCAGGTATGCTAAGAGAAAAGCATCTATTGGTGTGATGGCTGCTGTTTCCTTCAAGGGTGGAACCTTTTTGATCTCAGACAATTAGAAACCTGACAAACACACGAGAAAGATCATATTGACAAGTCTATAACCAGAGTCCCGGTTGCTTGGTTACCCTTTCTATGCAGACATGCATGTACAAGGTGTGCACTTTTGTGTGTGCATTACTTGCAAGCATTGTTGTTTTCCTTTGTTTTTTATTTTCTTTTACGTCATATTTGAATTTCCTTTTTTGTTTTTGTACAATGACTATTGCCGATGTATTGATGTTGAAACAATAAGGGTTTCATTGGGAACTTTTATTGAAGCAACAACTTACCCCTTTTTTAAAAAAATGAATGTGTATTGCCATGTTAGTATGGGATAGGAATGGGCGATATTTGACCATTCACGATAAACCGTCCAAAAAATTCCCCACGGTAAGAATTTGTCATCTCACTGTAAAAACGATAAATTGAGGAAATGAGCCTGAAAGAAAGAAAGAAAGAAAGAAAGAAAGAAAGAAAGAAAGAAAGAAAGAAAGAAAGAAAGAAAGAAAGAAAGAAAGAAAGAAAGAAAGAAAGAAAGAAAGAAAGAAAGAAAGAAAGAAAGAAAGAAAGAAAGAAAGAAAGAAAGAAAGAAAGAAATGAGCCTGAAAGAAAGAAATAAAGAAATGAGCCTGAAAGAAAGAAAGAAAGAAATGAGCATGAAAGAAAGAAAGAAAGAAAGAAAGAAAGAAAGAAATGAGCATGAAAGAAAGAAATGAGCCTGAAAGAAAGAAGAAAGAAATGAGCATGAAAGAAAGAAGAAAGAAATGAGCATGAAAGAAAGAAGAAAGAAATGAGCATGAAAGAAAGAAAGAAAGAAAGAAATGAGCCTGAAAGAAAGAAAGAAATGAGCCTGAAAGAAATGAGTCTGAAAGAAAGAAAGAAGAAAGAAATGAGCCTGAAAGAAAGAAAGAAAGAAAGAAAGAAAGAAAGAAAGAAAGAAAGAAAGAAAGAAAGAAAGAAAGAAAGAAAGAAAGAAAGAAAGAAATGAGCATGAAAGAAATAAATATTCCCGTTGATGACACTTTTTGTATTGGTATTTTTTTTATCGTTATTGGGTTAAATGCCAGAAATTATCGTGATACATTTTTTTGTCCATACCGCACATCCCTAGTATGGGACATAATGTTGGGTGGAGGCACCAACAGCTCCACCTGAGTCATTGTTATCAACCTCACACTGACAAAAATGACCAGAGGTCATGTTTCCCTTCATGACCCAGCAGTCTAATGCCACTTCTTGTCTCCTGTTGGGTAAAACATGTTGCCGCAACCTCACCTCCAGCCAAGTACCTTTTCTACTCATAGCGCCTTGTCCTTGAAAAGCAGGAATGTAGTATCAGATTACACACTAGGGACAGCGGCCTGTCCTCTACAATTTGATGGAGACGACCACACATGAATATTCACAGCCCTGTGCATTAATATTTTAACATGCCAGTCCCGACTAAGCCCTCTGCCAAATCCCATTCAACTAAATGGAAGTGTGAAAAGGCAGATTCCACCTTTACTTCACCACATTAAGCTACATCTCTCTTCATCCTTGCTACTTCACACCTGACTTACTGAATGAACAAATGACTGCCTTCTAGAGCATAAGGGAAAATGATAAATAGTAATGCTTTTTTTTTTTAAAGTGGGGTTAATGGTTATGCAGCCACTTTGTATTCAAAGCTCATTATTTTTGCAGGAACCAAAACTGCATTCAGCGCTTTGAACAAATCCTTTTTGTTGGCAGAAATATTCACAAATCTTTAAGTCATGTATTCAGTGTTTTATTTATGGGTTTTTAACATTTGTGTGTCAGATCTCTTTAACTCCTATTACACTGTAGGAATGACCTTACTTTAACCATTGGGCTCTTTTAGTTGTTAAATACTTTTTTTTAAAGACATAAGACTTGGTAGATGATAATTTTCTCAGTGTCAAACATGTGAATGTAGCTCCACTTATGTTTAGATAATGTCTCAACCCTGCATTAGTATGCACAATAATAAGTTTACAGTTATGCAAGTACAGAAAAATTCTATTCATTTAAGAAACCAAATGTAGTAGGTGCTTATTATTTCGAGCTGGCACTATTGTTGGTTGTTGAGAGTTTAAAAACTCTCAACCAGCGAAACTATAATGTATGTTGTTGCTCAAGACATGATGTTCCTAGCCTCCATTTTTGCTCAATATTTAATTTTGACATTATTCCACACTGAAGATTATTTTACCGCTTTCTTAATTCAGCCACTGTGATCGATAAAGCTTTTCAAAAATGTGAAAATATTAAAACAATCAATTGCTCACTGCCATCCACCTCCGCTATGTTACCTTCATAGCTTGTTTTAATTGAGATAAGCAGCTTGTAGGACTCATTATCTAGCTGGATGTATTTAAGGTATAGTAGGGAGAAAAAGTTTGCAATATTTAGAGGACATTTTATTTTAGAGGAACGGTTGCTCTTCTACATCACATCACTAAGATCTAAAGTTTTTGTCTCTTTTTCGCTGTCTTTCATCTTTTTTCTTCTGTGCTGGTCTGCTGAAAGGAACATACGGAATGTGGGTGGAGATATTTTTTTATTAATAAATGTAAAATTATATTTGCGCTCTCAATACCGTGTTTCACGATGTTTATAAAACACCTGTGGCTTTTTAGAACTTTATGTTGTTTTTTTTTGGTAAGATTTTCTTTAAATCTATCTTTTTATTTGATACAACCTGTACTGAATTTTTAACAACCAACAACGATTTAAGAAGTTGATAACATACACATGAAGAGGGTGTGGATATGACATCTCTGAGAGCAGAAATTGTTAAAATATGAGCTGAACAATGATTTTACTAAAAGATTACAAGGATAGCAGAGGGAGTGCCTATCAGCTTAAAGCAAGGTCATAGCAGTGCTGATTTTCTGTGCTCTCTGGAGCCCATCGGTCATCATCACTGTGTCACACTGTGAGGGCGATAAACATCCCAAAGCACATTCATCATTTAGCCACTTCATGCCTGGCTCTACAGCACCCACAGCTCCTGATGGGGAGTAATAGGGTCTGTGACAAATCTCAAATTAACATCTACATACACACACATGCGCATATGGTGCTGTGTAACAGTCTTGGCCACCCCTAGAATTGTATTTATTAAACAGAGAGCTCAGTCAGAACTACGGTGAGTGCATTGTGAACACAACTGTGTTTCAGGCATGACAGCTTGTTGCAGTGCTTTTTTTAAACTTGAATTAATAGCTGTTTACATCACAAGCAGTGTCTTTGTTCATCATGGCCCAGTAAACAGGTGAAACAAAAACAAAATAGTATTGTAAAGCTAGATTCTCTCTTTTCATTTGCTTTTCATGTGTTCTAGTATGGCTGAAAGATTAATTATCTGAAGCAATATCGCAAGACAATGAAATTAGGTTTTCACATTGGATGTAATTGCAATCTGGCCATGTGACATGCAATCAGTAGTGGTTGGATGAAAGAAAAAGCAACAGATTTGCGCACTAATGTGGTCAATTTCTGTTGTGCCTAAAGCTTGAGTTATGGTTCTGCGTCAAAACGACGCCGTGCCTACGGCGTGTGCTACGCGTTGACACGTACCACACGCCGTCACTGACGCCGTCACTGACGTGCACCTCCCGAAAATTGTAACTACGCGTCGAGGCGATGCAGACCACACGCAGACGGAGAAGGCTGTGATTGGTTCGCTTGGAAGCAACGCATTTCCGGTTTCCGGTTGAAGCAGTCGTGAATGTGTGATTTTTAATTTTTTTTTTTGTTTGATTTTTTTTTTTTTTTTTTTTTTGTATTTGTTTTTTGCACAATAGTTGTCCTTATTTCTTTGATTTACTGTGACCGGAAAAAGTCGGATAAACCATTCAGGAAATGATCGCTAACTAGCGGTCGCGGGGGGTACTGCACTGCGACAAAATGGAGAGACGGAGAAGTCCGAATGGTTCACGACGGCGTCACGGCGACGGCGTGTGCTCTGCGTTGGTTTGACGCAGAACCATAATTCAGGCTTTAGGTGGTACAACAGAAATTGACACATGAAAAACTTGAAGAGAGTAGCAATACATCAGTTCTGTCGATGGAGTCTTGTAATGAACTTAATTTAGCACCAAATAGCACAGATGGCAGAGAAAAGTAGAATAACAATGTAGTCCAGGAAAGAGGCCTACACCCAGTCTGACAGTCTGAAAGAACCATATTTCAGGCAAATCAAAAGCAGTGTTTTTACTAGGGGCAGGGTGGTATACTGGTATATTAATTTATACTGATTAGGGCCTTCCACCTTGACCCAAAGCTTCCTGCAAGTTGTATTTACCCGGAGTTGAGCCCATGAAAATAGAAGTGAGCATGAAAAAAATTCAGAAGCCGACTACATAGATAAAGATATGGTCCTGACTGAAGTAATGGAGAAAGAAGCCTCCAGCAGATGGGCTCTTCTTTAAAACAAAACAAAAAACAAAAAAACCTCTGCAAGAGGACAATCTGCCCGTTTCCAGGGGGAATTTAATTTTTAATTTTAAGTTCCAATTTTTTGTTAACATTGTTACCATCTGAACAACAGACTTCCCTGCAAGTATTATTTATGTTGTAAGAAGGGCTTCAGAGATGTCCCTATTTAAAAAAAAATCTCTATTAAAGAGGTCATTTATTTTGTAAATGTTTTTTTTTTTTTTATTATTCATTTACATCTTATTAGCAGCGGAATACTTTTGCTTTTTAATCGTATTCGTATTTTCATATGTATTTTAATATATTAACATTGCACAGCTCCGGACATCTGTAAAAGGATCTGTTAAACAATTTGTAAAGGTAATTTATTTTGTCTTTTATTCACATGATAGCAACTTATCATTTGCTTCACTCACTTTTAAAACAAGAAAAACATACCTCATTTCTACATTTTTCAGCTCTAAATCAGTGTAATAAAAAATCTTATAATTTATGTCTTTGACTTTCAAGTCAACTAAACATGGTGTACAAAAAAAAAACAAAACGGAATATAAAAGAAATAAAGAAAAAGAAAAATAGACCAGGACATTCATTTTGTCCATATTTTCCTGCCCTAGTTTGTACAGATGTACAGCTCTGTAGTGACTTGCCTCTTCATGGTTCTGTAGCCTGCAGAAAAAAATAACTAGTCCTGAAATGGCCCTGCGCAAACTCTCCACCAGCACAAAGTTCATTTTGGCAGCAAAGAGGTGACATTGGATTAGGTGCTCTTGTCTTTGTTTGACATTTTTTTTTTGTCAAACTATGGATTTTATTTTTATACCAGCTAGTTAGGTGACAGTTTAGCTCACGTGGAAGGAAGTTATCTGTTGTGGAGTGTTGAAGTGGAATTAGTAGATGGTCAGAGAGAAATCCATCTATCATATAAAACAGACACAATTTATTCGGGACAATACATTTTTGGTTTTCAGTTCCATCTCCCAGTATTTCTGAGATTAGCATGGTATAGTTTATTGTGCATGTAACAATGTCAGTTATTGTCCAGGCATTGTTGCACATGGAACTGACACAGGATGATGTTTCTTTTTGTCCTCTAGCAGTGTAAGCAGAAGGTGAGGTGATTTTTTTTGAGGTGTCAGCAGCTGTTGAAGGAGCCATTTTTAACACTTCATCTCATTAAATAACATTACATGTAGTTGTCGGAGAGTATGGCAAAACAAGACAAACACGTTCCATGTGTAGAATGTCTTTTGCTTGACTTGGTCTCACTTTGCTGTGGTCCTGATGTTTTTGGAGGACTGTGCGTCAGTCGAACGTTTAATCATGTTATCAACTGTTATTATGTTGGTATCTTGCCTCCATATATATATATATATATATATATATATATATATATATATATATATATATATATATATATATATATATGTATATATATATGTATATATATGTATATATGTATATCCCTATTGCACATATTTCTGCTCCAAACCATTTTAAAGAGAGTGTTCAAATATTTCTTGTATAAAATGGAACTGAAGTGTTTACTTGGAGAGAATTTATTGTGATGTCTGAATCATGTTAGGAGTATTAAATAATTATATATGCAAAGCAACACGGAAATGATCTAAAAAAAATCTGATTTGTTATGGCATTTGTAAGCTCATAATCAAAAATTATGATAAACTGGAGCCAAATTCTGCATTGAAAACCCTAAGAAAAAAGGCCAAGTGTTGAGTGTAGGTTTTAAATGTCAAGCTGTATCTCTTTTTCTGTCATCAATTAAACCATTGCATTTTGGTGAATGTAGTGAGTAATTTAGAAAATAACAGCTTTGTTTAGACGTGATGGAAGCGCGTAAGAAAGCTATAATATATACCATCAGCAAACCTTTGCAACTCGTTCTAAATACAGACATTTGGATGAAACAAAATACATATTTTTTGAGAGTATTGCAGAAATTCAGAATAAATGAATCTTTGCATAATAAAATTCCATATGTTTGATGTTTAAATACATGCTTTGAATTCAGATTAGATTACTTTTTATTTGAAACTATTAGATCAAAATAACCAGCTGGCATGTTGCTTTTAATTCAATGAGACTTTGAGTGGAGTCCAGCAGTGAAGTGTAAATACATTTTGATGTATACGTTTAATGGATCTTTATTATATTTGAATTCAAATAATATGAATTATTTAATAATATGAATTCAAACTGTATTTTTCTCTTCCCCTTCCTCTGGAGATATTACCACTTGGTCTTTTGTTGGATCTGTATGCTCTAGACAGTTACTAGTGCCCAAGACATCCACTACTGTTTGGTATAGAAAATACTCAGCAACCAGACCATATCAAGGTCAGCTCAACCAACATTTAATTACTATAGTGCATCTCGCTGCTGTGTGAGGAAATCAGCAGCTGGCCGTGTTGCCCTCTAGAGAGATGAGATTGAACTGAAAATAGCTCTATGACTGTCTGGTTTATGATGGTCAGAACTCGCATTACTGGGCAACCTTAATGACAAGTGCTGGTGTTTTAATAAGTAGGTGCACAGCGGCTGCCAGACTGAAGCTGTTGCTGTAAGTTCCACAGGAACCAGCTGTTAAGTGTCTTAATGGAGCCCATGTATAATTCATGGGCACACACAAAGCTGCGTGGCTGACTGGTTTTCTCCATGTGGCCAATAATTAGAGGAAGAGTAAATCCACCACCCAGTAAGACATGCGCTCACAGCATCCACCTTCTTTCACAAGGTGGGGTGCAGCATTATAGTTAGATATTGTGTCTCAGAGGAACGGACAAGAGTAAAGAAATGATTCATGTGAAGCAGCTAGAGCTATAATACACCTCAGTGCTCGAGTTGTAGATGAATGACCTGCAAGCATATAAAAAGATCCTGTGAAGCCTGCGATGTCCCCTGACAACTTGGCAATGAATAGCACTTTCAGTCAGCTGATGCATGATGCAGGTGTAGTGATGTTCAGCCTGTGTCGGTTCCTTTCCACATTGATATTAATAACAATGGTCAAATCTGCATATTTTATATATATGAAAGATGCTGGACTGGCCTACGAAAGCATTCTCACATACATTATTAATTCCATGAGATGAAATGTCGGTTAATGCAGGTGTTGTGTATATTTGAGTAATGGCTGTAGCATGAAGAGCTCCCAGCTTTTGGAGCGTTAGAAATATCCACAACCTCTAGAGATTTCCTAGTTTATAGTTGTTGTCTTACATACAATATAGCAAAATATGTCAATATTAGGGCTGTTCGATTTTGCCCAAAAATAAAATCTCGATTTTTTTTCTCTCAAAATCCGATTTTCGATTACGATTACGATTACGATTATTTTGTGAATTGACAAAAGGCAAAGAAATGATTTCAAATATGCTGTTTTTTTATTGAACATTTGCCCCATTGGGCTTTAAGTGCAAACTTTGCTCTTATTAAACCAAAAATGAATGAATAAAGTGCAAAACTCTGTAAAATAAGATGAAAAAAAGTTTTAAAAAATATAATAAAATATAAAGTTTTATCTCTGAAAAAAAAAAAATCAGCAAATCAGCACTTGCACACATACAGTAAGTTATATTTCCAATTAAATAAAACAAGACATTTTCTAATTAAACTAAACTGGGTCTTTGCATGCTAAGTAATAATGCAACCCATGAAGGGGGTAGAGGTGTGTAATGTCAGTCATTACATTTGCTATTCACATTTGCAAGTTTTTTGCAAGGAACACGAGCCGGTCTAGCGCATCTGGCTTGAGGGATGCCCGGTGGCCGTTCCAACGCCCCCTCCTACACTAAAGAGCCTCTCCCATGGGGCACTTGTCGCAGGTATTGAGAGGTATTTCCATCAATCATTAATATGGTATCAATCATTAATATGTGTGCAGACAAGGTTTAAAAAAAAAAAAAAAATCTTTTTTTTTTAAAAATCGATTTTACGATTTTCACATTTTAACATCGTTCTAATTACATAATCGCGATTACGATTTAAAATCGATTAATCGAACAGCCCTAGTCAATATGTTGTCCTGAACTAATCACATTATAGCAAGTGAAACTGTATTGTGTAATGCCTTAGACATTAAAGTGAGATTATGAACTTGTGAGCCATATCCAAGATGCCCTTTAAGAAGTGTTTGAGTCTGGGCTACCCTGGGGTCAGACCTTTTATAGATGTCATTAGAGCCATCAGGGAATTGGCTTGCAAAAAGGACTTTGCTATGCACTCAGCAGTCACCTAAACTCACAGAGACGTCGCTAGATACCAAGTTTACTGAAATATTTTTCTCCTTCAGCCGCACTTAAGATTAAACCAGATTGTCCGTCTCCATTCCCTTTCTGAACAATATAGTGACTCCTAGGGGTGGGCAAAAATATCGATATGGCAATATATCGCGATACTTTTCCAGCCGATTCAATATCGATATTCAAAATTTGAATATCGATTTTTTTTTTTTTTTTTTTTTTTTTTTTTTTTTTTTTTTTTTATCCCCGATTTTTTTCCCATTATATCACCCAGTGCTCCTACCTAAGTGACAGTCCTGGGCATTGCCACTCTCTACCAACCCTGGGAGGGCCCTGCACTGAGCTCAGGTTTTATTTCACGTTTTATTTCATTTTATAATTTATTTTTTATATAACACAATTGCCTGTCCTTAAAAAATGAAAAATAATGGACAGAGGTTTATTTATTTATGGATTTATACTGTGCCTGTCCTTGGTTTTAGTACCCATCTTTCTTGTGTTTATTATCATTTGCCACATAATTAAAGCAACCTCATACTAAATTTAATGTTAATTTCATATGATTTAAATAATATGAAAAACATATACAAATATGTTGTAACTTTAGCTTGTATAGTTATAATAAAACATTGTTTTGACTCAGTTTGTCCCATGAATTGTCACTATAATCTGATGAACGTGCAACTCGGATTTTAAGATCCATCACTATCATCTGATGTACACATATACAACTTGGATTTTAAGATGTGTAATGCATTTTTAAATTTTTCGGTGAACTATGTAGAATATAATAATCGGGATATCGCATAATCGGGATATCGCAATGTGTATCGTATCGTGGCTCAAGTATCGTGATGCGTATCGTATCGTGAGGTCCTTCCCAATACCCACCCCTAGTGACTCCTTAGATCAACTTTTAATTTTTAGTAAATCAGATTGATTAAAAATTTCAATTTCAGCACAGTTTTTTTTCTGCACTAGGCATAAATCATTTGTCCAATTAGGGATATTTATCTTTATATTATTTATTAGTTGTGCAGGACTCTACATTGCCATGCTTGGTTCAGAACGTGGTGTTCATAGGCGCAAAATCAAGCAACATGATATCATAAACGCTTTTGTTCTTTGTTGTGGATTAGGAACAGTCACTGTGATCCGATGACCTCCTGAGAGCAGCATGAATTGATCACAAAGGGGTGTTTTTTTTTGTTTTGTTTTTTGACTACTTTATTACATTTTTTTGGCCACATTGTATGCAGGTACACGTGCCGCTGCTCTGCTGTATTTAGTATAAGGTAAGTGGTAAAATGTTTTGGCGCATTATTAGATACCTCTTGCTGTTACCATGGTAACAGTGGTTGTACCCAGATAAGTTGTCACAAATTTAACACATATCCTTACAGAATATACCGCAGCATTGAAATTATTAATTTTCTTCTCATTTCCATCTCCATCATAATTTGAAATACGTAGATTCTCAAAGATGTGAGCACACTTGCTTATAACTTAGGTCCTTATGCTGGTTATTGTCTCTATTGTCAGTTTTACTCCTCTAGTTCCAATAGCACAGTTTCTTCTCTTTGATTCAGAGTCAATTTCATACTCTGGGGTTCATTGTTACGTGGGAGTAACTTGTGCGTTGACATAAAAGCTTTGCAATGTTCTGTAGAGGTTCTTGCTTGAATTGTGGAAATTGATGTAATTGGCCTGTAGGATTTGAAAATAAACTCCTAACTTGCTGCAGCAGACAGCTTACCTCCTAGAAACCACTTGAGAAATCACTTGAGCGCTGTCTACTGAATTTATCTTCAAGTGTCCGTAGTCTCTGTTTTTCCTTAAGTTTAATTTGTCTTATCACAAATAATCACAAAAAGTATAGGATAAATGTCAACATATTATGTCATGACCAAAAACGTAGGTCTGTCTGAGCTTCTTACCTCAACAAGTCCTAGTCAAGTATTTTTAACATCCCCATTCTTATCTTGTCAGTTAACATTGTATATTGACAAGACTGGGTGTTATGAGCTCCCTCCTAATGTTGAAGCTGAGAGCACGAGCTGGAGGCATGAATAAACCCAGTTGTCTTCGTTTAGCTGTAACAACAACTGACAGTTTGTGCCTGCAGCTTCCTACAGGGCTCTCCACTCAGGTGCATTTACTACACCTGGCTTCAAAGAACATTTGAGTGAAGACGAAACTCTAGCCTTAGAGTGTCTGGGTTGTTTCACCCAGTTAAAAAGAGAAAGGAAAAGAGATTATCCATCCTGTTATCTTTGAAAAGCAGCCTTATCTTGATGTCCTGCTGTGGTGTCTCTGTCACACAGAGGACAGGAAGGCACTGTCTGTGTTGTTACACTTCCACAAAGACCTCATTCTGCCTGTTCTGAGTGCTGTGGACAGGATGGGCAGGGTTTACAAAAAGGAGTGTTTTTAAATGCATTTGAAAGGGAATTGATGTTTCAGCAGTTATTACAAAGTACTTTGTCAACATGTCACTTTTGCTTTAGTCCTGAGGCAGTTCACACTAGCAGTCAGATATATTTTTCTATGAAATGCACCATGTTGGCCCTGTTGCCTATTGATGGCACATTTGATGGCAAAAACACATATAGGACTTTTTTCCACCAATTCCCAGATGTCTGATGTTATAGTGTGTCCTTTAGGCAGGTCACCTAATTTTAAAACACAACGTAGAGGGAACGGCATGATCAGAGCAGATGCGTTGACTGCTTCCTGGTGAACATGCCTACATCCCCATGCACTCCATGGAAAATGGGTAACTATAGGCATTTTTAGATTACACACCATTATTATCCATGGATGAATGCGTGTTTAGCTTGCGCTGAGCAATATAAATGCAAGGCGTGTTATTGGTTCCCTGGTGCCTGAAACCTATTTGAGGGGACGGAAGTATCAAGTGGTACTACCAAAGATCCTCTATACACAAGATAGCGCATTGCCGTTACTGGCAATGGTTTGAAATGCAACACAGTACAACTTTCTTCCAAAAAAGGCTTAAATAATAAAAATAACAGTATTATTAACCAAAGAAGCAAGTTTTATATTAGTTTTAAACTTCATTTTATCCGTTGGGAAAACGATGAGAGCCAAATCTCGCGAGAGTGTGTTGCTCAGACAGAGACAGGTCTCAAACAAAGTTCATTTTCTCCTAATCTGTCGGTCTGAAAATTTCCATTTTGGTGTCAGAATGTTCAGAAGGTTTGTGGCTTTTGAAAAATGGGTCCCATATTTACTTATGTTACTATGGGGCGAAGGAATTGGTAATAATCTGTGCTCACGTTCACTTTTCCCATAGGACTCAATAGACTCAGGACCTACTTCCGGTCTCCTAAGGGGGCGTGGCAGTCACGTGACACAGATACAAGAAACACAACCGTAGTGGGCTGTCTCGTTTATAGAACGTCTCTGGTACTACGTAACATGATGGTTGTTTGGTCGGCCTCTCTGGTTTCACCAACATCAGAAGAATTGGCTGATGCAAGAGATGGAGCGGGTGGCGGATCCCTCCTGAATACCATCAGGACTTGCATTGCGACTTCCCCAAATCATGTGGCACATACTGTATATGAGCAGCAGTCTCACTTTGCCACTTCTGCTGTTGTGTTTATTGAACACAAATAACTTCTTTCTGAGGATTCTCTGTTTAATGAACCAAGTTTCATGTCTTGCAAAGCAGCGGCAAAGACCAATGTAAAAGGGGTAAATGCAACAGTTAATGTTTTAAAGAAGTTTGGCTCTTCTTTCCTACAGGAAAACTTTAGAAACCTAGGTGTTCCAATCACTTTTTTTTTTAACTGTCAAGCAGAATTTAATTAAGCCTTACTCTTTCATTATTGACCTTACAAAAATGAATGTTAAATTGGTGAAATCCATTCATGAGGCGAGTAGACAATTTCCCTCAGGAGAAATAATGGTTCAACTAACTTTGAAAATATGCTGAGCTTGTTCTGAAGGGAAAAAAGGGAGGAAACCAGGAATCCAGATGGAGACATTTGTGTTTGAATTCTTGATACTTTGTACTTGTCTCTGAACTGTCTGCAGTGTGGACTGACACCTTAATCCTCTTAGTGTGGTCTGGCGCTGATCCGGAGTCTCTGTTTCTCTGTAGGTGTTTCCTTATCATTCATTTAGGCCATTTAGCTGTGTTTATTTCAGGAACTTAAGTTTAAAGTTTAGTAAAAACAAGACCCTAGGTAGTGGTGTTACTGTCAGTGATTTGTTTCAGCTGGAATGAGGAAGAAGTTCCTTATCTCAGAGTAAAGCAAGTCAGACTAAACGCTCTGTTCATTCTCACGACTCCCAATGAACGTGGTTTAGTCAAGCATCAAGAACTCCTCAGCCTTAGTAGATGAATTTGCCGAGCTCTGGAAATTCCACTACCTGGAGGAGTCTCTTTGAGTTATTATAGTTGCCACACCAGTGAGGTTGAAACCAAGCCAAAAGTTCCAGAAAGTAGTTGTAATCTCAAATTTAGGTGCGTTTTAACAGCAATTCACACCCCGACCTCTTGAGTGCTCATTTTAGTGACATAATCTGTCACTGGGAATCTATCCGTAGCCCCTTTTACATTGGCAAATACCCTGCATTTAACACGCAGATCTAGCGTGTTGTGTACCCCTGTTATGTTGACTGACACAGGGTGGCGTGCAGAGCTGCTCCCCGAATAATTCTCCTCCGAGGGTAGTCTTAGCCGCGGGTCAGGTCCAATGTAAACAGAACTAACGTGGGGTGGCGGGTCATGGGAGGGATTTGTTGATCACATAACCTCAGTACAACCCACCAAGGGATTTTTTTTTTTTAAATGTTGTATTTATTATTATTATTTTATAAAAAAAAGAAACAGCTGATGAGAGTAACAACAGCATGGCGTCACAGGTTGGATCTATATTTTTAAGATGAGTAACTGCGGAGACAAAGAAATCCGCAAGCTACTCATCCTCTGACCCAAGGACGTCCAGAGCCACAAAGGATGGTCCATTGTTTGAACAAGTGGACACAAAAATGACAAACCGGGGCTCTGCAAGAACCAGAACCCGGTCAAGAAGCGCTGATACCGATGTTTATCCATCCTCATTTTGAAAATGAGACCTGTCTGACAGTCTATAAATCTTTGCTGATGTATGGACAGAGGTTACTTTTATGTTTCGCAGATAATGCCTCCCAACCTGCCTTTCCTCGACTCACCTTCAGGCCCAAACAAATAACACGCTTTGCGTTCATATTGCTAACGCGCATTAAACACATGTTTATCAAACCGCAGTGACTAACAGAGCTTAGCTAAAAAACAGCTAACTGTAGCCAAATCCTTTGCACAAAGCACTGCATATGACAGGAAAGGGGCATGGTGGAGAACAATCACCAAAGCGGTCGCTTTTCACATAGCCAAAGACATGGTACCCATATATACTGTGGAGAAGATGGGGCTTATTAATTTGATTAAAACCGTAGACCCCAGATATGAGCTTCGCAGCCACAAGTACTTCAGTGAAATCACTTCTTTATGTTATTTAAAATTCTATGCAAAGTGCAATTGTGAGCAAAGTGAGTATGTTTTTCTGTTTTTTGGTTTGAAAATTGTAATTATGCTAAGAGTAAGCTGCAGTGCATGTTCATGCCATGCATCCCTGTATGTTGTTGCATTGTTTGGGTTAGATACAATGAAAAATGTCACTGTGTAGTATTCCTCAGATTTGAACATATTGTTAATTCTTTAGAAAATGGTGCTACTCTCAAGGTGAATGTTTGTCTACTTTTAGTCTATTGTACAAAGTTTGACTTAAAACACAGCTGGAACTTTGATCCCAGAAATGGGGGTTACATTTGTTTCGCTTTTGATTAAATAAAAGCAAAATTTGCTTTAAGTTGTTTACCGTTTGTACTTATTGCTTTCCTTAAGAAGTTTAAAAAAACAAAAAAAAGCATTTTACTTTTAGGCCACATCGCCCAGCCCTACTGTAAATACGACATTTTGATTGTTTTCAGTATTTCAATTTACTTTTTTAAGTAAAAGAAAGAAACTCATACTCAGAGTCCATGAACAGTCTGAATGAAGTGCCTCCGCTTGTGTTGCGGTGTTTAATCAGCAAGGTTGCCTCTTGATCACTGTTGTCATTGCGCCATGGGGCCCAGGCAGAGGCTGGGGCTCCAACAGGAGCCTGGGTTGTGTCAGACACTTTATTTGCTTTGGGGGTTGGGAGGACGGGGGGGTAGGATAGCCATTAACATGGCTGCCTCCGCCTTGTTCATAGAGACTCCTGTGTTAGCAGAGAGACAGCCCATGGCTATACCCCACTGTGACATGTGTTTTTCATTTTTTTTTTGTTCACAATAGGCTGCTGAAAGCTTAGGAAACAAAGAGACCAACATCCAATAGATATTGTTTCTTTTAACAGGCTTTCCCAGTCTTTGTTATAAATGTATTATACATTTTTTAAGCTGCAGGACTTGCAGGTTGCTCATGTCAGATTCTAGGAATAGGTGTCCTATGTAAGTAAAAGTTGAGTTAAAATCATTAATATTAAATCACTTTTCGATACATGTCTATTTTTTTTGTGACATACACTTTTTTTTTTAAATTAACCATGGACCCATCTTTTATTTAAAAACCTTAATCTGATTTGTCAGGGATTAAGTGATTAAAAGTCAACAAAAATACTCAAATGCTTATGTGCATATCTGAATTATTATCATATTTCTGTTTTGCACCATTTTTACACTCCTGCTCAAAGCTTTTTAGTGTTCACTTATTGCTTAGAGAGGTTCTTTTTTCCCTTATAAAATTAGTGCAATGTGGATTTTCTAATTACTCTGCTGGTATGTTTGTTGAGAGAAGTTGTTTCTGTCTGACATCTTTATGCGCATGCATGCATTTTTAGAAACATTACGTTTCTGTTTTTTCTACATCTATATGGAACACCTCGTATTTGGTGTCTTGCATTTGATTTTTCTCCTTACATTACTGTATTTGGATATTTTTCATTGTTTCACCCAAGGATGTTGTCAGAAGGCTATCTGTGTGCTGCTCCCTGTGCTGGCGACCTGCCTATCAGCTTTACGGCAGAGCCAGCCCTCACATTATTACCAGCTCGCTGTGTCCCTCCCTGTGCTTCAGCAGATCCTGAAGTACCCAGGCCTTTCTGCTTGTGTGTGTATCTGTGTGTGTGTGTGTGTGTGTGTGTGTGTGTGTGTGTGTGTGTGTGTGTGTGTGTGTGTGTGTGTGCTGGTGTTCAAAGATCTTAGCGATAATAGAGTTGCTGGGCATTGTTATCATACTCTTTAGGGGTTGTTTAGATAAATTTGCTCTCTTTTCACCGGGATGGGGGTAGAAAGAAATTGTAATTACACAAAGTAGCTTTTACTGGCTTTAGTGTAGCTTTATTACAATTCATTGTGGCACAGGAATAAGACCAGGAGGAACTGTTAGAATCCTCTGTACCACAACTTGTGAAATTATATCCCTTTTACTAAGACATACAATTTCCAACGGCAGTGACTAAACTACTTAAAAACATTTTCAGTACTTTAGAGCAGTCTTTCCCAACACACCATCCTGCATGTTTTAGAGCTTTCCCTGCATCACCACACCTGATTCTAATTAATAGTCCTAATTAAGAGTTCATTAGCTTGTCATTATGGTCCGCACAACTCTGTTAATGACACAGCTACGGTGTGCTGAAGCAGAGTAGCATCTAAAACATGCGGGACAGTGTGCTCCGAGGACCAGGGTTGGGGAAACACTACTTTCATATATTGATATTGTGGTTTATTCATATATACCACAAAGCATATATTGTGGTGTTTGAAGTGACTGCAACTTCAAAATGTCTAACATATTGTAATCCTGTCACTTTGTTTGTTTGGGGCCGCCTAGCTCTGAAAATATGTCAAATCTCAGTGATTCACATTTGCTGAGTACTGTGACATCACTCACCCAGATAGGAGCAGAGTTATCCAGCCTCCCACCTCTTTATCTCTGACTTCACATTATGCGGCATTTGTTGTGGGGGCTGGAGTGGTAACCAACTGCTATCTGAAAAGAGGCGTAAAGACAGGTGCTTTTGTCCCGTCTATTTTTGGTATTTTGACCAAATCATGTCAGACATTTCATCAATACCTCAGGAAAATGTGTCATCTTGAACAAAGAGCATAACTTCTTTAAGAAATCCCGTGATTCAGACTCAATCACCTATTTTGAATGAATGAGTCGGTATGAATCCGTCCATCCCACTGTTTCCCACTGTTGTTGAAAGGCGTCAGTAATTACTTGTCTAAAAGTAAAAATCCACATTAAATGAAGCATATATTTTTATGATTCTGGTATAAACTATTTCATACAGAAAAATGCCTGGGTTGAATTTTTAGTCCCAATGATCACAAAAACAATGTAATCAAGTAAAAACAATTGTTTTGTCACCTATTTCTTGCGTTCTGACTGATACACAGGCTTCAGGAATAGTCTCCACTTGTCCTTAATAATATTTTGGTCATCGTGGTCTTTGGTAAGTTAAGTTGCAGCATACAAATTAAAAAGTCAGTGGATAATTGTTTTAAATAATTTCAAGGTTGACCAGAATAAATGTGTTTTGTTTCCATAATCGAGCAGCTCTAGACAAGGTTATTGCTAAGCCATGGCTTTCATATCTGAGGTAATTAAGTCAGAATTGCACTGATGATGTTCAAGGAGACACCACAAATTATATGCTGTGGACATCCACAGATATTTTATAAACCACATCCTGCACAGGCTTGTGTAAAAGCTGTCAAATGCTCAGGCGACCGTGTAAAGTGCCCGTCATTCATCACCCCTTCATCATTTAATGTTCAATTATGTCAAAACAGCCTTGGGTCAATTGCACTGGGGACTGATGGCAGCTCTTTGTGGCAAGTGGAGCTTTCAGGCTGCATTACAACACAATCAGTGTGGGTCAACAATCCAAGCCCTCTGCAATGCAATGTAAATGTGGCCAGGCTCAACAAGGGCACCCATGTTACTTCAAATTAAACATTTTCAGTGGATGCACCATGGTGAACATATTTAGAGCCTTCTTATAGAACAGCAACTAAGTCAAGAAGGCATCCGCTGTTGTGCATGAAATAATTAATGGTCTTTGGTGTGATCACAGGGATTGTCCTATGTCCAATCATAGATTGCAAGGTTTTCTCTGCAGTTTAATTTATGCACCCCTGCCCCCCCAGAGACTTCACATTTACCATAATGAATTACTAATGCTCCCCCTGCCCATTATATCCCATCAAGAAAAATGTGTTAGTAATAATCTCTGTCACTATTCTCTTTTGTGTATGTTGTCAAGTATGGTAAATATTACTTTGTTTTTAAGATTGTGTGTTTTATCAAGTGTTTGGTTTTCAAATAGCTAAAAATATTTAACTTGTACTGTAATGAGAAAAAGATGGATACTCATATGTCTTCATCTTAATTCTCACAATCGTCTTGTCCATTTTTTTCCTGAGCTGATTGGCTGAAAAACTTAAAACTTGACTGATGGTAAACCAAAACTGTCACTGCCATTGATGCCTGCAGTGGACCGAATGCGTAGTGTAACTGGATTAAGGATATGCAAACCTTAACGAAGGTAAATGGAAGTAAATCCCAGTGCAACGCAATTCACCTCTTTCACCTAGCCAAGCTTTTTTTGTCACTGTTGTTGCCATATGAGCTTGAAATAGCTACTCCCTTCATCTCCCCGCGTTAAGACTCGGCATTCCAGTCTTCAGAAAAAGCTTGTGATCCACTGGGTCCCTGCCAAGATGCTGAGGGTCTTGAGTTGGGGTCAAAAGAGGTTAGCTTGTCAAGCTGTCTCCTGAAGCTACTCTTTCTAACACACAGATTAGGCTTGTGTCTGTCTAGAAGACTTATGACAAAACACTTTAATGTAAATGGTATCCATGCTTTGAAGCTGGGTTTTCAGGGCTTCAGAATAGTGCTGTAGTGACAAGTTTTGCAGGCCAAAAATACTGCTACATATTTCACTGACAATCGGTCTGAAATGGAAACTAATAGCACTATAAAAATGCAAAACAAGGTTTAACATTATTACTTACAGTTTGTAATGGTTTGTAAAGTTGTAGTTACCCCCACATAACCTTGGTAGCTTGACATTTACTGTGGATGACAACCTTGATCAGGACTTTCTATAAGATAGGTCTGGCATATGTTTTTACAGAACATGCATGTAAAACTTTACTGCCTTCTCCTTTTTCTTAAAAACAAAAAACAGGCACAAAAGGTTTACATTTTTCCTTTTTCCTTGACAAATACTGAAAATACATTTCCTGATGGTTCCCAAGCAGTCCAACCCTTTATGTCCTGAAGTCTCAGATAAGAGCAAATGTAATCTGTTCTTCTCATGTCTCTCATTCTCAGACTGCTCAACACTGATTGTGTGACCTTGCTTCAGTAATAAAATGATACTTGAACTCATTTGGCGCTCTCTTAAGATTTTATTTTTGCAGAATTCTCACTGCAAGTATACAAGCCACTTGATATACAATTATATTGATTAAAAAAGGTCTGAAGTGTGAAGTAACTGAAATTCTAGGTATATTGTCCAGTCAGGTCAGTTAATGAGACTGTTGCATTTCCATTACACCTAGATTTGGGCAAAACTCAAATATCGAAATAAGAAATCATGTAATGAAAATGGTTCTAATTTGGAAAAAAAAAATATTGAAAAAACCTTGTTATGCATTCACAAGGTGGTTTTTCAGGTGGTTTGATAATCCAGTTTATTGCAAAACTGTAATGGAAACATTTTAATGCATTTCCATTTTTCTGCCAAAGCCTTACATAAGGGCTTTGCCTCTGAATGATCATCCACTGCCTTCATCATCTGACTATTTTCTGTAGTAGTGACAATCGCAAGAATTTGTCAAAGACTAAAGATGTTTATGTCCTTTTTCAACATTGAGATTTTCTTTTTCATGGTTTTGAACAGAAGTCTCGCAGGACAAGATATGCAGCGAGAATGACTTTATTTGAAAAACACTGTTCAATGGAAACATCGACCCCCTACAGCGCTATCATTATCGCAAATTCTGAGTTTCAATTTTCTTTTGCCATAAAGTGTAATGGGAACGCGATTTGTCTTGACGTGATGAAAACTAACTCGTAGGTACGAGTTGCAAGTACAGCTGTGCTCCAAATAGAAGTATATGTGGCTAAATGGAGTACCTTCTACTATTGGTAAGGTTTTTGATCTGCTCTCACGCTCCACTGAACTTTCAACAGAGGCTCATTCCTTAAACTCTGAATAAGTTGTAAAGAGGTTTAACTATTAAAGTGTACCCATTTACCACTTTGGTTGCAAATATTATACTATCAAACATATCATAAGACAAAATAAAAGGTGGATGATGCCAGCTTCTTCCAAATCCTCCAAACCAATACAGAAATTCCTTTTTAAAGAGTTTCTCCCCAACCAATTTTTTTTTTCAAACAGTAGCTATATGCCATACATCATTTTCACAGATAAGAGTAAGGTTTGGCTTTTGGTGCAATGTTTAATAATTTATAAGAACACTGTCAGTAACCTCTTGTTGTGGTAGAAGACCCACTGCAAGAGAAATGCAAGGCATCCAACTTGTTCAAATTTAATGCTATGCGGCCTTCCGAAAACAAAATAATACTTGTTTTCATGAATTAAGAATGGTATTTCCAAACAAGAAAAGCAAGTATGTATTTGGAAGATTTGAGACTGTGATTGAGACTCTTAGCCAACTTGAAGAGCTAGGGACAGGGAAAGCAACCAGAAAAAGATGAATGTCAGGTCCACAATTACACAGTTTATGGGTTCATCTACCTGATGAATGTGTCTGATGGTGCTCTGACTTTGTGGCTTTTGACTTTGAGACCCATTGAAACACATAGATGTGGCCTAAACCAGTTTTTTCTTAATCTACTTTTTTACCAAGCGAGTTCGAGAGGGGGAGAAATGCAATGACAGGTTAAATAGTGCAGAGAGCAGACATAAATAATTTAATATGGTCGTTGAATCGTATGACTAAAAAATACAGTTAATTTATCAGGAATGGAAGTACTCTCTGAAGGAGAGATTTGAAGCGTGAGTGAGGATCAGAGTGAGTTTTCTCTCTCTGTCAAGCTAAGGAATATTAGTCTAATTAAAACCAAAGTTTAGGCTACATAATTGTAACATGTTTTCACGGAACAAGTGGCTTTAACCCTCACTATTTAAAGACATTCAGCTGGTTCATTTGTAACCTAAGATGTTTCTCTACATCAGCACACCTGATTCATATTAATGGATTGCCTAACTCTGCTTGTAGGACTGGGTTTAAACTTTTTCAATAAAACACCAAAACCGATAACTCCACAACCAATGGAAAGACGAATAACTCAGTCTATATATTTAGAAGCTTTGCAGTGCTTTACTGCAGCAGTTATTTACATTATTTACAAAGCAGCTGTTCAGAGAGCCAGACGGCCTTTAACAAGACAGATGTTTGGAATTAAAAATTCCCCAAGCAGGTTACAACAGTCCAGTGGAGAAACAATTAGCATCCATTCTGGGTAAATCCACCACCATGACAAAGGTTTGTTTGGCACCACTTTATCATGCTAGGATTGGATCATTGGACCAGTGTGACTGATGTGCTTTAAATAGTAGAGCGGTGTTGGTACAGGGTGTTGGAGTGCGTTTTTAGATACTCTGTAGTATCAAAGCAATTCAATCAGTTTTCACTACGTAGGTGCTGGTGCAACTTGATTGACCTTGTGTGTGATGGAGTGAGAAGAATTGAAAACCTACTTTATGGTAAAAATAGATGTTACTACTTTGAAAAATTAGGCATGACAAATAAATATGTGAATTCTCCTCCAAATAAACCTGGAGAGACCCGCCCAAGTATTGGTATGGTGTGCAGAAACATGGAGCTTTTAAGAAACTATTCATCATTTTAAGGGACAGGGAAAACGTTTAATGCAACTTTTGCATCCTAGAGGTGTGAAACTTATTAAACGGTGCTAATTAAATGATAAAAATGGAATTAATAAAAATGCATGTAAACTGAAAACTACAACAGTTAAAATGGTGTTCAGCTGATCAACTGATCACATCAACAGATGTGAAAGTGAAAAATGTGTCATGTGTTTTGATAAACTTAAGTGGTGTGATTAAAAGACTCGTGATGATTTATGGGTTAAAAAACAAAGCCATGTTTATGATTTACAACACAAACTTACAAATGTATCATTTCAAGAAAGAGGCCTCAAGGATGATCATGACAAAATGTTTGAAAAATGTAAGTCATGTGGATTGTAAAATAGTGATAACGTATTAGTTGTAATAATGTTTTAAGTAAGGACCACAAGTGCGTAAAAATTGAAGTTCTCAGATTCATCGTAAATATGTTTGATATTTATATATTTGGATTTCAAATGGCAAGAGTAGAATGGCCAAATAGCCGAACTCCTCACTTCAAAATATGACTTATCATTTATTTCTTTTTTTAGACAGAGCTAGCAGATATACCTTTTGATGAATCAAGCGCTACTTACATTTCATACAGATTGAAACTTTTTTGTCATTGGCCAATGTAAATAATCAGCCTGTTTCTCATATTTGAAATAATTTCTTGGTAGAATATTTTTATGTTTTATGAAAAAAATATTTTTATAAAGGCATAGAACTTGTTAACTTCCACAATTGTTACTGAAAGGAGCAGTAACTTGCCTATTCATTAATTCTCCTTCTTTGCCCTCCTACTTAACCTCTTTCTTCTGCATCTTCCATCCTCACCGACTATGTGCTTCTTTTTTTTCTCTGTGTCTGTCATGCCGTCTCTTAAGCACCACAGCAACCTTCTCAGAGGGATTGGTTGCCAGGAGACAAGATTCTCTCCCCATTGTATGCTGACAAAGGTGGAGGGAGTGGGTGGTGGGGTTACAATCAGCAGGACCGCAGAGAATTGGACACAGGAGGACTTGCACTCCACAATCACAGTTGTGTTATAAAGATGGGGGACAGACAGGAAGAGACGTGGAGGGTGGTGGGTGGTTGAGATGGTGAGATAGTGGCACTGGAAGGTGGAGCATGCTGATACCCTGGATTCCTAAGCCCATTCCAGGTCTCCCAGTAACCATGCTGGGTCTGCTGTGGCACAGTGTGATGGACATTACAGGAAATGATTGGTTCAGAGAGACATTAGCGGTAATGGATATTTATTTAGACAGACTTATTAAATCAGCCTTTGTGCCCACCCAATGCTCAGCTTGTGCAACCTAGACACATGTGGAAACGCATATCCAGTACTCGAGTTGTAAAAGAAAATCAGGGGTATGGTGGATTTTATCATATGGGGACAGATAATTTGTGCTGATTACAAATAATATAATATATTACAAATAATAGCAGTGACCAAAACACCTGCAGAAATACTGCAGGAATGACATAGCAGCAGTTAAATGCAGCCTTCTGTAAGCTTTAAATATCCACTGGGCTTACATCAAATACATCAAAACACAACAATAAAAAACAGTTTTCTGAACTTATCAATATGACTCTGTCCTTCACAGGATAAGTAAAATGGATCACTGCAAAAACTCAAAATCTTAACAAGAATATTTGTCTTTATTTCTAGTTAAAATGTCTTATTTTAGTAAAAAAATCTCATTACACTTAAAACAAGACTCGTCACTGGAAAAAAACATTTTCACCTGTTTCAAGTAGATTTTCACTTAAAATAAGTAGAAAAATCTGCCAGTGGAACAAGATTTTTTTGCTTGTAATGAGAAGATAAATCTTGTCCCACTGGCAGATTTTCCTACTTATTTCAAGTGAAAATTTACTTGAAACAGGTGAAAATTGTCAAATAAGTTATTTTTCTGGTGACGACTCTAAATGTTGAAATAGCAGTAAAACCACATTCATTGATGAAATGACATAAGGGATGGAAAGGGGGGGTAGCAGTTTTACAGGGGGGATGATTTTGACCGATTTTATTTCAGGGGGGATGCCATCCCCCCTCAACTCGAGTACTGCGCATATCCACACAGAAATGCATCTTAACTCTAACGGCTGACTCTGTGGTCCTGGGAAAAATTTGTGCGTATGGTGTGTATGCATGGCTGCATTTATCAGCAATCCATTTTTCATTGTTCTCCTTGAAATGCAAGGATGGCCTCTTATCACACTCTTATTACTTTCAAGGAAGAAGGCCAGTTTACTTTGGCTGTGGTGCCATTATTCTAAATCAAGGCTGGCACTCACCATATATATGCCCGTGATTATATGCAGCACACTCTCTCACTGCTGCAGGTTTTAGGATCAGTAAGATCATTTTTGTTCCAGATAACATGCTGCAGGGTTCACACACTGTACAGAGTATGTGCTGATAGCTGATATAGTTACTGATTAACATTGTGAGCTGGATTTTATCCAACATGTCATCAGGGTTGTTTGTCTTATTCCACCAAGAGAAGCCACTTGTAAAGGATGATTTTGCCTGTCAATTATGGCCAAATTGTCCATCAATCAAACAGTTTGTTTCATACAATTACCTAAAAAGTGTTTTTTTTATAATCATTAAGATTGACACAGCTCAATATTATCCTCTTTTGAGTCACAGGCTCTGATGCTGCTGTCCCAACAATTACATTCAGATAAAACTGCACTTAAAACCATATCTGTATGTGAGATATGAAACATCCTTATCTAAAACTAGTCTCTCCCTTTCCGTCACCCTCTCACTCAAGCAAACAGATTATTCGGGTTTTTTAAGAGATGAAAGCCTGAAAAACTGCCTCTTTTCAGTTTTTGACTTGCTGAATGGTAGATACCTGTAACTAGGGGTGTAACAATATATCGTGCCACGAAATTTCGCACAAAATTGATACAAAAACGTCACAATACGTGTCGTGGAGGTGACAAACTGTATCGCGATATTGGGTTATTAATATTGATCTATTGTGTTGACTAGTAACGCGCATCCGACCGCGCGTGCCGACCGCGCCTCGACCCGCGGACCAAAATCTTACTCCGCTCAGAAGAAACTAGTACCGTTTTGGTCCCGATCACGGGACTCTTGGGGGTTTTGAGCTCTGAACTTGTACTTGTGTAAGGCTGGTGTAGAGTTAAGCCTTACCTTATTAAACCTTTTTCGGGTTGTGAGTAGGATAAACACGGGGACAACTTCTGCTGAGTTCCAGTGTACTTTAATGTCCGCTCAACAGCTTAGGATTTTAGAACATCAACACAGCACCTAGTGCCGTACTATGGCGTATCACTCCGCCCAATCTAAAACAGACTAAGCACTACAGATAAACTGACTAGTGTCATTATAGTCCCTGATTTACATCAGAACATAAAGAAAATATTTATAAAATAATGAACCCTGAATTACCTAAATTACCTTCTTAACAAAAATAAATCTCCTCTTACACTTATAAGGTGAGCATGAATCAATCTTTTTTATGATGTAAAATTGTATGTATTTATTTACTTTTATTTATTTATTTATTTAATTTTAGTTGTTACATTTCTGGAAAAGAAAAAAGTCAAATCATACATGAGAGAAACTATTCAGTTTGTGGCAAAATATTTTTACGTGTATGAAACTGAAGATGCATAATGCAAACCTGACATTTACTTTTAGTTCAGTTTGTGGGAAATGGTTGGCCTGGCTTTCTCTTTAAAACTTAAACAGTTATAAAGCATTACAAACTGTAACAGGGCAAATGCACGGCATTGTTTTGTATTTTGTCTTTCAAATAAAAGACAATTTTTACCAGTGATATGTTCCTCATTCAAGGTTGTTAAAAAAAATACTGCTATAATATCGTATCGTTATCGTGACCTCAATATCGTGTATCGTACCGTATCGTGAGATTAGTGTATCGTTACACCCCTACCTGTAACTGCACTGTAATTTAAACACAAGGTGCCCAAAGCCTCTGTGGTCTGTTACCAATATAAAAGATGAATTAAACAGGTTTCATTGTGTGTCAAAAATAAGTCACTCTGGTAAACTGTTTCAACTGAATTAATTTTTCTCTCAGAAGGCGATTTTCTCTCCTTTCTAAGCAACTGTGAATAATGCCCTGGCTTAAAAAAAACATGTGATGAATTGACACAGCTTTCCCTCATGCAGATGACAAGCTGGATATCTGTTTTGACACTGACAGACACATATCTCAGTTTTCTCTATTTTGTTCCACGTTTCTCCAGCTCCTACTTTAGGCGATGGATCGCTCCCATCAAGGGCGTCTGTCAGCTCCTGTGGGCTCAAACGACCAGCTGTAACACCAGCGGCCAACAAATGAAGCTGCGCTTGTGTTTTGTAACCATATCAAATGCTGACAGACTCTTGGAGCTTCAGCAGTATTGGAAGTGACTGAGATTCCCACTCTGAATGTGCATGAGCTCCTGAGGTGTATCTCTTTCAGTTCTCTGCCACAGAGGTGGGGGGAGTTTGGGGGCTGAAATGGAGCTGAAGAATAGGAACCTGTGGTGACACCCTCAGTCCTGAGGGACATGAATTAGAAATTCTATCAGAATCAATACAAAAGGATATTAGACATCTTTTTTTGCACACATGGTTATATCAAAGATCTTCTATACACAAGATAGCGCATTGCCGTTACTGGCAATGGTTTGAAATGGTATACACTTCCGGTCTCCTAAGTGGGCGTGGCCGCCCCTCTCCCCACATCGTTTTGGAACATACAACACTAGATACGGTACAACTTTCTTCCAAAAATACTTAAATAATAAAAATAACAGTATTATTAAGCGAAGAAGCTAGTTTTATTTTAGTTTTAAACTTAATTTTATCCGATGGGAAAACGATGAGAGTCAAATCTCGCGAGAGTGTGTTGCTCAGACAGAGACAGGTCTCAAACAAAGTTAATTTTCTCCTAATCTGTCGGTCTGAAAATTGCCATTTTGGTGTCAGAATGTTCAGAAGGTTTGTGGCTTTTGAAAGATGGGTCCCATATTTACTTAGGTTACTATGGAGCGAAGGAATTGGTAATAATCTGTGCTCACGTTCACTTTTCCCATAGGACTCAATAGACTCAGGACCTACTTCCGGTCTCCTAAAGGGGCGTGGCAGTCACGTGACACAGATACAGCAACTCGAACCTTAGTGGGCTGTCTCGGTTTATAGAACGTCTCTGGTTATATCTTCTGGTTTTGCTTAGGGTTTATATAGATTATAGATTTTAGATGTAACAATCAAATTTGCTTGAGATCCAGCCCAAAGTTGAACTAAAAAGACTAATGGTCAGCTGCGTGGGGATTAAAAACATGTTCTGTGTTTCAAGCTAATAAAGAGAGGATTGCTGTGGCTTCATTGCAAATCATGAATAATCACCTTACAAAGTTGTAGAGACTACATTTTGTTTGCATGGATGCATGTTCTCATTTGCTTCTTATATGGAAACACTTGGATCAGCAAAAAGGGGAAAAGAAAAAAAAACTCCCAGGATAAGAAAAGGGGGGTTAATTTTCCTGTTAAAGAGTTTATTGTTGCATGTTTTTGCTTCTGTTCTCTAATTATCTTTACACATCAGCGCCAGCTCCATGTGTCAGTGTAGAAGTATCTTAATGGGATTCAGATGTGGATAACGGAAATCCCCTGGGTTTTATACTTCAGATGGAGTGAAAAGATGCTTTTGTTAGCAGATAATTTAATTTAGCTGTTTGTGTTTTACTTTAATGGAACAGTTATCTACTACCAGCAATGTTTTGTTTTTAATGCATACTAAATAAAAACAGCATAAATAAAGATATTATTTCCCTCCTTGATGGTTGGAAAGTGGCAGCCTGTCAGGATTTTAATACTTTAAAGCAGCATGTGACAACTACATTTTCTATGGACTGTATTCCTGTCAAGACTTAAATCTCTTATTGAAAAGAAAATCTCAACCCGGTTGATGTCACCATTTAAATTATGCTTATTTGTTGCAGGAATAAATGCATCAGTTTTTTGAGCTGCAACTTGGTGACACCATTGCCATTCCTTCACCTAAGTTGCTTTCTGTCGTATTAGTTTTTTATGACCATTTTTATTGTGTGTGAATGTGTCAAAAAAGATGTATGCTTGTTTGTTTGTAGTTTTGTTTTCCACAAATTAAAAAAACTTAATTGCTGACTAAAAACCTTTTCATAAGCATGTGAGGAATGAGAGAATTGTTCACCATTGCATCAAGCCAAAATAAATGTAAAGATTTTAATAATATAATAATACCACGGTTTTCTGTCTGATATTTTGTTTGCCCTTTGTCGTTAATCAAAGTGACAGTGTAATATCGTGCATAGGGTAGCAGTGGTCCTATCGAGCTCGCTGCAGTAAAACATAATGATTGAGGTGTAACTCATTTTGTCTCTGGATGAAAAATGTGAAAGAAAAAAATGTCCTGAAAACTTCAGGTTACAGAATATAACTATATTAAATGTTACTTACTGGAACTTTGAGTTAAGTTTCTACACTTTTAAAGCTGCACATGGAGAACCACTATCAAAAACCTTTGGTTAGATATGGAAAATGGCATAAATATATGGAATTTGTACATTTACTTAAGACTTTTATTTTCTTGCAGACACTATGACCCCCGATATATTGCATGTGTTCCTTTTATCATAAATTTCGTCTCAGTGCATCAGACTAGAGTACTGAAAGATGAGGGCTTTTTTCTACTTGGCAAGCATAACATGATAACATACTTACATTAACATGATCACATGTTTCCATTGCGAATGCAGAATATGGGACAAAATACTTAATACAACACTAAAAGAGAAACATCTTAATCAAATTTGAACTAGAAGTGTTAGTCAACATTGTATGAAGCTAGCAGAGGTAGATATAAATATAGATAATACAGCACACAGCAGCCTCTGTCATATTTTACTACTTTTGTAAAGGTATGTAGATTGCAGCTCTTAGGTAAAAAATTGGTATCAGTTAAAATTATTATTGAAAGTAAGGGTGCTTTCACACCTGTGGCCCGTTTGTTTTGTTCCGATTCAGGGGCTAAATCGATACAGTTGTTTCGTTTTTCGTTCGTGGCGTTAGTGTTCACAAGGCAAACGTCTGTACCGGTTCAGAGCTGATAAATGCCGTGCGCGAACCAGCTGCTCTCTGATTGGTCAAATGAACGCAGAAGGAGTTTCCTCTTCCACACCCCGGGATAAACAACAAGCCCCTTTCACAGAGAGGGTGCAAAGCGCAGACTGCAGCCGCCGGCTTTAGGCTGATTTATGGTTCTGCGTTACACCAACGCAGAGCCTACGGCGTAGGGTACATCATAGGCTCTGCGTCGATTTAACGTGGAACCATAATTCAGACTTTACCCATTCATTTATGTGCGCTCGGCGCAGAGCGGAGCTCAGCGGCGGGCCAGAGGCCGCCTGCCGCAGGGTTTGTGCTGCGCAAACCCTGCCCGACTTGAACATTTTTTAATTTCACCGTTCCGCGCTGGGACGAAATCTCAGCACGTCCAATAGGAGAGAAGGAGGTGGAGGCTGCGCCGACTCTTCTCCTTGCGCCGCGGTCGCACATACACAATGAATGGAGTTGTGTCGGTTGCTGTGTCGATTATGTTCTCACTACAAATAAAAAAAATGAACCGCTTCAGGGCTCGAATGGAATCAAGCCGAGACCACCTCTCCTAGGTGATCTCGGCTCGCTTGTTTTGTGCCGTTTCCGAGCGCGATTGCTGTGTTCAGATATACCAAACGTTCCGATCTTTAGGGGGAAACGCTCCCTGTTCCGGAACAACTGCTCCAAACGGGACAGGTGTGAAAGCACCCTAAGACGTCTAAGGAAAATGAATCGGTCAAGAGGATTGCAGATGGTGTATTTCTATTTAAAAGCTTTTTAAGGCGGACATGTTAAAGAAAAATCACTATTTGTAATTGAGAGAACCCACGACCAGCTCAAATATAAAAGCTTTTAATAGCAATGTCAATAGAGACTAATGTGCTAATGTGCTGTTGTATATACATAGTTGAAAGGGGGAATCGTGTGCTCTAGGAGCAAGTCATACACGTGTCCAATTTTTTTCAGCATTTTGAAAACAGTCATGATATGTCTTCTTTGAAAAGTCTTTAATTCTGTGTGAGTCTGTTCTGCTGGCTTTTTAGTCTTGTCATAATTTAGTATGTAGTGTTCCAGCCTCGACTTACATTTTTTCTTTGGTCTTTATTGTCAAGGTTTGGCCTCAGGTCTGGAAATCACATCTACAGGACCAACATCCATAGAGAAGGCCAGCGGTCAGAGTGTGAAGCTGGACTGCCAGTTCGCCCTAGCCCGAGAGGACACTGGACCCCTGGATATTGAATGGAGTTTGCTAGCCTCTGACAACCAGAAAGAGGACAAAGTGGTATGTTGTGATGTTCACAAACATCTATTTTGTAATTGATTTGATTTGATTTGTTTATTTGCACAACATAAAAAAAAAAACGGTACAAAAGTTTAAATGAACATAAAAGCATGAAAATATGTGCAGGTGAGAAAGGAAGCCCTAAATGGGCTTATTCAAAGTTCTCACCAAGAAGATACATTGTATTGAAAATATATTGTATTGAAATAATAGCAAGAACAAAAAACAAAAAAAAAACAGCGTTCCAAAAAGATAGATATAAACAGACAATTTCTCGGTGTGCACGTGCAGAAGTGAGTCCACATTAAGTGGAAGCACTTCTAGACGCTTGATCAATAAGGCTGGTCTTCAATCTCTGTTTAAAACTACTAATAGACAGTGAAGATTTTGCAATAAGTATATGAGAGTTCCAGAGTGAGGAACCTCTGTCTTTGATGGAGAACTGACTGCTATTGGTACGACTGAATGAAGAATGGAGATCCTCGAATTGTCTGGTATTATAGTTATGAATTTGTGAATTGGTCTTAAAAAAATCTTTGAAAGTACTTGGAAGCATATTTGCAAGATAAGTGCATTTGTAAATGAAAGCACATGATTGGAGTATGTTAATATCATAGATGGATAATAAATTTATTTTTTTAAACAAAGGGGCAGATGGGGCCAAATAGGAGGCAGAAGTAGCTATTCTTACAAACTTCTTTTGAGTAATGAGTAATTTGTGTAAATTCAATGAATATGTACTTGCCCAAACAATGTTGCTATAAATGAGATAAGGATAAATTAAACTGTAATATTAATAAATATAATTGGCTTTCACTTGCTCCAAATAGGCTTTGTTCTTTCCTTATGGTTAGTGCATGATAGGATTTTTCACACAATAATATTCTTTATGTAGCTTCTTTCTCAAAAGTCATAACGTGGTTTTACAAAAAAAAGATGCTGCACCCTTTCATCTGTGGGTTTTGTGTTGCTTCATGTGTTGTCCAAAAGATGAAGGGCAATACAGATTCTGTGGAATGTGTCTGTTGTTTTAGGTGTTGCATTGTACCGCATAGGAAGTGAACAAAAAGCAAGACCAATACAATGTCAGCCACATGCACCTCTGTGGAGTCTTTGTTTTCTTTACCGTTCTCATAGCTGCATACACTACAGTAGGACCAATAGGTGTTGTTTTCTTTCAAAACAGTCATTCTTTTCTAACATGGCCCTCGGCCATGAAAAGGGAGGAGTACTCAACTCTACAGGATCTCTACACACCCACAGAGCTTTAGCAAGCATGGAGATGTTTTCTTGCCATAGCTCGTTCTGGCTCCACTGACCTGCCACAGTCTTTTCATTACTCTCTTTGACCCTTTATTTTAATTTCTTTGGTGTTTTGACTCAACTGTTTTTATCTGTTTACTTTTAATGCTAGATCACAGCCTCATCATTTGACACCTTGGTCCATTGATCCAACCAGAACTACTCTCTTCCCTGTAGAGCTCTGTATTTGTACCTCTTCTTTTGCGTGTCCTAATATGTAAAAGGTTCGCAAATTGTATCATATCCCTCACTTTATTTTCATGTTGCCAAACATTTGAAGGAATTTGAACAGTCCAGATATCTCCCTCTGATTGCATTTGTGCTTCTTGACCTATCTGATTTTTCTTGTCATGCTCTGATTCTTATAGCCCCTTAACCAACATCTATTCATGCATATAGTAAAATCCTTGCAATTAGTGGCTTATTAATTCCGAGTGACTGTCTTTAATTTATGTGACAGGGTTCAATAGAATTAGGCCAATCAGCTGTGAGCAAAGCTACCACACCAGGCAGTGAAATAAGAGCGAAGGCTAAACTTTGTTGCCAGAGGCTCCTGGACACTCACAAATCACATGAAGCGTTTGCTCACATGGCTTAGATTAATGAAAAAATAGGCTGGACTTAGAGGAACAACCTGTGTTGGGGGCATTTGTGAAGCAGAGAGCTTTTCACCAGGATAAATCCACAACATTATGAAATGTGAACCTGAATAACTCTTTTTAGAAATGAAAAGATAGATTATCTTGTATCAACATGTGCATATTAACTTGCTTTAATAATTCTGTTTCTATTATCATGCCTCATACTTCCGCTGTATTTTCATTGCATTAATGCTGTCAGAAATCATGCCGCACATTATCCATCCAGTTCAGGGTCTACAGGAAACTGATGGCCCCCTTTGGCTGACATATCCTACATATCATCAGTGTCGTTTTGTGTTCGGCGGAGCATAGCTAATTCAAGTTGCTTTGTTGGATTTAAATGAGAGATGCCAGGCATGCCTACATTACCAGCAATTTGCATATTTCTCTCATAGTCTGTCTACAGATCGGCTGTGGGGTTAGGGTTAGGGTGTGCCCTGAGTGTTTGCCACAGCAGTGAGAACTATGACAAAAACAATTATGGAGGCCAGATCTAGATCGTGTGAACAGGGGATTAAATTACTTACAGAAATATGGAGCTACATCCCTTGTCACATATATTGTGTCTTTTGTGCTTTGTTGCAACAGCAAAGCCTTTTGTTCACTGATATTACTGCAGAGAGGGAATTTGTGTATTATAAAATGTTGAGAGGATTTAGGATGCATAACCATGGCAGTGTTTACTAGCACATGCAAATGGCTTTTATTATTATTATTATAGGGGGGAAAAGACCCAATTCTATTTTCAGATAAAGACCTTAACCTTATGGAGGAATTTAGGCTAGAGATGTTTATGTGGCGGCAGCACTTGGAGCCATTTCAGTTAAAAGCCTCAGTGGGAGTGTAAAGACAGAATGCTGTTCTCACTGAGCTCTGCAGGTTGTTTGTAGGATACAGGTATCACAGCTCTCTGCTTTGCCTCTCAAATAAGCCGTGTCTCTTCTCCTTAGTTCCCTAAGCAGGAGCACCATCACGTGACAATGATGTCATTGTAACCTGTGTCCCGTGAAACTGAGGGTAGCCAACAGAAATTCCTCTGCAGACTGATCTACCCACTGAGAGGAGTGTGGCAGGTGTCATTACTGAGTACGCTACCAGTTATGAAATACAGCAAACTGAAGGTTGTGCTCTCCCGTCCCTGCTTCTGCCGCTTTCCTAGTCTGTTGACCTTTTCATGTTGTTTTTGCAGGCTTTTTATATGGATTTTTCTCCCTCTATTGAATCATGATTCTCAAGGTTATTGTTCTTTTTTTCTTCTTTTTAATCATTTTTTTATTTTTATTGAGGTGTTTGTGATGCATGTAAGCACTTCAGTTTGCTTGTAAAGTGGCTCAAGTTAGGGTTCTTGTCTTGTTAAGCCTCAGGCAATTTAATTTCCTCTCTTTTTTGGTCTCACTGTTATTGCTGTTGATGTTCTGATCCCCAGGGGGGATTGCAGGAATCTGTGTCCATCCCCTGAGAGTAATGTGAAATATTAACAAAGTTGCGTGTCTACCTGACTAATGTGTACAAGATGGGCACTAGGGATGGGCGGTATGGACTGAAAAATGTATCATGATAATTTCCGGCATTTATCCCGATAACGATTAAAAAATACCAATTCAACTCCACCTTTTCAACTATAAATCTATCTCGCTCTCAGATCCGCCAACGGGAATTTATCCTCTTCTTTCTTTCTTTCTTTCTTTCTTTCTTTCTTTCTTTCTTTCTTTCTTTCTTTCTTTCTTTCTTTCTTTCTTTCTTTCTTTCTTTCTTTCTTTCTTTCTTTCTTTCTTTCTTTCTTTCTTTCTTTCTTTCTTTCTTTCAGGCTCATTTCCTTCCTTCCTTCCTACCTTCTTTCCTCCTGCTCTCTCCTTCCCTCTTCCCTTCCTCTTTTCTCCCTTCTCCCCTTTTCTTCCTTCCTTCCTTCCTTCCTTCCTTCCTTCCTTCCTTCCATCCTTCCTTCTCCCCTTTTCTTCCTTCTCCCCTTTTCTTCCTTCCTTCCTTCCTTCCTTCCTTCCTTCCTTCCTTCCTTCCTTCCTTCCTTCCTTCCTTCCTTCCTTCCTTCCTTCCTTCCTTCCTTCTTTCCTTCCTTCCTTCCTTCCTTCCTTCCTTCCTTCCTTCCTTCCTTCCTTCCTTCCTTCCTTCCTTCCCGTACGTTGTGGATTTAACGCAGAACCATAAATCATTTTTACACAAAAACTTTATCAAAGGGAATTTATCGTTTTTACCGCGAGATGACAAATTCTTATCGTGAGGAATTTTTTGGACGGTATATCGTGAACGGTAAAATATCGCCCATTCCTAATGGGCACTTATTATAGAAACTATTATAGCAACTTGGTGTAGACATATCAGAACCTCCCTTTCTGTTGTTATTTTCATTTTTTCCTACTTCCTTTGAACATGTCATTTCCTCATGGTTGCTTTATCCTTCCTCTCCTCGTTCCCCTCACTCAGAGGTATTTATGTGGTGATGTTGATCATGACACAGAAAAACTGCTCGTCTCCCTGGAAATGTGAAAAAAATACGACTGTGTCTATAAAAGAGAATTAGAACTCTTTTCATTATTAGTGTTTCTGTCATCCTCCTTTTTTCTCTTATCCCTTTTATTTTGCAGTCTCCCTCCACCACCACCCCACTGCTAGTTACTTGGTGCCTTGTTGGCTACACCTGGTCTTTATTTCTAGGCATTTCCTTAAAGGTCCAGACTGTGTGTGTGTGTGTGTGTGTGTGTGTGTGTGTGTGTGTGTGTGTGTGTGTGTGTGTGTGTTTGTGTGTGCTTCTTTTGTTGACACAGCAGGTGTTGATTTAGCTCTACAGTGTTTGCTTTGTCCTTTCCACCTTCATTTTCCTTGTTCGCAGAAAGGGCAAAATGGCACAGGCTGTCAGTTTGAAGGGCACTCTGCAGATAAAAGATGGGGTACTTTCTCTCTCACATGGTTTTGGTTGGTTCAGTGAAAAGGCCCTCTGTCTGAGAGAGACTAGAGTCTTTATTCTGAAGAAAGGACTACATCTCAAACTTTCCTGTGTTTTTTTTTTTGTTCTTTTTGATGACCAGGTGATTCTGTACTCGGGGGACAGGGCATACGAGGATTATTATGCCCCCATGAAGGGTCGAGTCCACTTCAACTCTGCAGACCCAAAGAACGGTGATGGCTCAATCAACCTGACGGGGCTGAAATCATCGGATTCAGGCACCTACCAGTGTAAAGTTAAGAAGGCTCCAGGTATCCGCGGCAGGAAGATGCTCCTGATTGTCATGGGTGAGTGGATGGGGCACTAGAACAAAACACAAGACTAAATACACAATGCTTTTGAGCCAACTGTCTTTTTATTATTTTCTGTGTGCTTACAGGGTAAATTCTCCTTCTGCTATTGAAATGAACCAAATCACACGCTCATTGGCTATTTTGATGTAATCCACTCAAAAATAGAGAGCATAACCTTCCCAGCAGCTGTAGAGCCTCGCTTTGTATTACAGTTCTGGGTAGAACCTAGATATTGTGTACTTTTTTTCTGCCTTTTTTAATAGTAATTCAGACTTTTTCTTTCTTTTTTTTTAACTGTTACAAATTGTCATAGTTGAACACGAACATCAGTATGTTTGGTATATACATATTGATATATACATATTGATTATATAGCTGTTTCCAGCTTATTAAAAATACCTATTTTAAACAGGCCTTGAATGTCTTAAAAACAAGCTTTTGATTGTTTTTGCTAAATGAATTAGAAATTCGGCCTCTGAGTCATGTCTTTATCTTCTCAGTCTCTAACCTCATTCTCTATGCGGGATTCTGAGTGGGCGGGGAGGCTATGATAATGAGGCACTGTGCTGATTGGCTGCCTGAATGACGCGATACACCGCTACGAAAAAATGGCAGAAGCTCCGGCCGGTGGAGTTAGTTGTGGGCGTGGTTTCACGCATCGGAGGCCAACCTATGTAAATCGCTCCCGTCGTCACGTAACAACGGGCGCAGAATCTGAACGGCTCATTGAAACCACATCAGACTGCACGGCTCATCCGGGCGGCTGTACAGACACTGCAGAATTTGGTTGCTTTCCTCTTTCTCTGAGTTGGCAGGCTGAGGGGAGACCACTTTATTATGTTAAAGCAAGAAAAAAGTGTTTTTCATAATAGGTCCCCTTTAAATACAGATTTTAAACATGGCATTATAATCTTCTATTAGTTTCAACTAATTGTGTTAAATCAAAAATAGATCGTAAAAAGATATCTTGACTAATGCCTTTGCAGTCTTTTCTTTTTTTCCGTGTGCATGGGGAGTAATGGGTGACGCATCACATCAGAGTTAGTCAGATGATTCACTCCCTGGGCAAGCACACTGTGGCCTCGCTGGTCATTCAGCCAGCTAAATGATGTTGAAAGCAAATCGCCTTCCGAAACATGCTTGCCATTTGCATACGGGAAAAACAGACCACATGTGAAACCTTTATCTGTGTTGTGATGCAAGTTTGATGTTTCGCTGTTATGGAAACTGTTATCAGAATAGTTTCTCGGGTCTATAGACAGGATGGGGTTCGACTAAAATGGCTGTGTTTCAGTGCTAGCTGGGTGGTAAACAATTAGGTTCTCTGTTGAAAGTGATTAATCACAGCAAATGATCTCAATTATTGTGGCTACAGCTGCCTCAATAACCATTGACACAGTTCTTGGATGGCTGATAAACAAAAACCGATCCAAACGGGAGAGGAAAACATTCATTGGCAATGAATACGTTTTTCCATTTCCTATAAAACAATTTCCTGCCTACTACAGCCCCAGTGGATAAGATCATCAAGACTGCTGATTTGCATGTTGTAGGACTGCATCTATCAATAATTCAATTAATCGAATACCTCTTATTATTCATATTTAGTTAATTGAATGGAATCACAGGATTACATACGTTTGCTGTATTAAAGATCATATACAGGATAAAAGAGAAAAGACAGGTTTCGATCATGATCTGTTACTTGGTAACATACACACTTCAGTAGCCTCTATCTGTTGTCATCGCACGACTGCACTTTTGCTGTAGCAGTATTGCTTTTGTCCAGTCTTTTTTATTTATATTATGTCTGTTCTTAGGGAGTCAATCTGCAATGAAATGTGTGTTCTGATACAATGATGCTGTACATTTTAAATGACAATATAAAGATCTATCATCTATCTGAGTTCTTTATAAATGCCATAAAAATCCATTTCCATGTTGGGACTTGTGCATTTAGCTTCTGCAGAAGTAACCATCAACACAACTATTTTCAACTTTAACACATTCTGCATCCTAGTGGTGCTTCACAAGACATAGTTCCCTTTATACGTCTGATCATTAGCATGTGACATTTGATTTGACACAGTAATTTCTACACAAGCTAAATGTACAAGTCCCTACATGTAAATGAGAAGATTTCTGAGTTAAGATCTTTATTTTGTCACTTAGTCTAGGTTTATTTATCAAATTCCAGCAACCAGGTTGCCAGGCTGTATGCACCCTTATCAGATTTAGGTTAGGTTATTGAATACACAGGGAAAATTGTATTATACTCTCTTATCAAACTCGTGCTTTGAGCAACACTAAATAATCCTCAAAACACTGTAAAAGATTTAATCAATTTCTTTTTTTTTTCTCCTCAAAGAATTGTTTCAGCCCTACCAAGTTGTTGTTATAGGCTTTTCTTCCTTTTCAAACGGATGTTTTATAGAAAACTACTGTTTCCTGTCCTGCAGAACATGTAAATGGCAAAGACTACTTCACCAACTTTTATATTACACAGATACACATGAAACATGATGCAGTACAGAAATTGTGAAAGTAAATACGAAATACTAAAATGCTAAGTACAGTAGCATAATGTGTCGTCCCCCCCGCCCCCTGGTGTAAGACAGGGGTTGAATGAGTTGTCCAAATGAAAAGGATGAAAGGATGTTGGTTTCTGAATCAGCTGTTCGCTACTGTGAAACTCTAAACAACCTAATAAGTGATAGAATTTGAAATCTAATTATTGTTTTTAGTTTATGCGAGTAGATTAACCACCATTGCTTATTCTCACACAATAAGCTTTGATTGTGGAACGACAAAGCTGTCTTCCAAAATGACCAGCCTTTCCCAAGTTACAGCACCATTAGCAAGATGTCTGGTCTGGCATCACTTCTATCGATGCCAAGAAATTTAATTACCAGATGTCACAAATCTAGTTTGAAAATGTCCTCAGTTTCTACTGTAAGTAACAGCTAAACTATCATTCAACTAATATCTGCACGTTAACAAATGATGACACTGGGTTGGTAATTGCTTGTAGTTATGTTTTTTTATTTTTTTCATTTTTCATTTATTTATTTATTCAAACAGGTTAAAACAAAAACAAAATAATCAGAATGCATAAAATGTATATACCGAAAAAAAACAAAGAACAACAAAGAAAACCATAAGCAAAACAAAGCAAATTAAAGAGACAAATCTATATGTAAATAAATATTTCCTGTTTGAAAGGGTGTAGGATGAAGTTTCAAAAAACTTTTCTAGTCCTACCCCTTTAATGTTCTGTTTTTACCGTTTCTTCATTTCACACAACTTCAAAAAGAAAAGCATAAAAGAAAAGAAAAAGTGGTTCATGTGACCATTTCCATTTTGTATCCATTAAGAGTAGTGTTTTTAAAGATTTGTTTAAACTTACTTAGTGATTTGCATGATTTCATTTCATCTTTACAGTTATTCCACAATTTTTTTGTAGGTGCATCTGGTGTCTCTCTGATTTCCCTGAGGTTAAAGGGATGAAGATGTAGTTTCTCTGTGTGAACATGCAGCCATCTTTAGGTGTAGGAGAGATTGCTCAAGGTCACAATAGTTGAAAGGCTGCTAGGGTTTGACCACAGGGGCAGGGGTGTGCTAAACAGAGGAACATTGACAAGGAGAGGTGTGGACATGTGGCCTCCTCTGCATTTTACCTTGAGGTTGATCTTGTCAGAAGGTAGATAGTCTCTAAAGTAGAGGAGACATGCTTGCATAAGTCTACACTAACATAAACATAACCTCACATTGATTGGGTGTTGCTGTGTCGTCTTACAAACGGTAGCACGCACACACACACACACACATGTTGACACCTGTACTGTGCACATTGTCCAGATACTGTATCGGAGGTGGCATGTCCTGATGTGTGTTCTCCTCTGGTCGGAGCAGGTTGTTGAAGTTGACAGTAGGAGAGTATCCACCTGCAGTTCAGCGCTGCATGTGGGCAACGCTTGCAACTGTTGGTGGCTACCGCTACTCTGAGCAGCCAGCTGTTCACCTGTATCTGAGCGCCAGACAATCCTCCCTCAGTTAAAGATCTCATTTCAGAGCTCAACAGTCGGTCTCATTAATTCGCTCTGTCTGGCTCAGGTTCCCACTGCTAACTCAGATTTCACTTTACTATTCAACAACCAGTCATTCTCTGACGCCATTTATCTCTAAGCAGTGATGCTACGATCTAGCCACCCTTTTTTATTTATCTTCTCACAAGATAAGCATTGTTCAACTCACAAATTTCAGTCATTGTTTATTTAACAGATCTCAGGTCGGAGGTGTTGTTCCCCTTCAGCTTGTCACCTTCATCTGAAATCTAAAGATGAATAAATCAAATCATGGGACAGCAGTCCTAATGAGAATTTCTGCATGCTATACTCCTCAGACTTAAGTTGACTTTGAGCTTTATGAGATACATTTAAAATGCCATATGTCTGACATTTACTATGTTAGGAGCAACACAAGAGCAGAGAAGAGCAGGCCAGTGAGTTAGGAGTCGTATAGCCTTTCGTTTCATCACTCCACCATCTGTCCATCAGTGCTAGCTTCATATTTGGGCTGCTGCTCTCTCTGTCCCCCTTTTGTCCTTAGGCTGTGTCTGTTTATTAGATTAATAAGAGCACCCTGTGCTGTCGGTGTACTGTTAATCCTTGTGCTTATCTCTGCTAAGCTGGACCCTCCTGCCTGGCACCTGGTTTGAATCTGGAGAGCCCCACTACAGGGTGGTGTTGTTACAGAAACTATTACCACACCATGATGTCAGCTCTGTCAGCGAACACGGGGCACAGACTTTGGCCTCAGATTTTCTCTATCCAAACATTAGCCATCAGAGTCCCTTTATTCTCTGCTCTCCCTCTCCTGCATCTCCCAGCCATGCTCAGCGTGTCTGAGCTTCACGGGAGTCCATCTGCTTTTAATTTAGACTTTTGTTTGTTTTCAAATCCCCCATCTCATCTCCTGCCCACATACTGACTGACTGGGGCATATTTGCTCACTTTTTTTTCTTTCCTTCTTTGGGCACTCGTTTCAGACAGAAAGCAGCTCCTCCTTAACTTTGAATGCTGCAAGAATGTGTGTTTGTGTGTCCAAAGAGGCAAAGCCTCATTGTTTTGTGTAATTATCCTGAGTGACAACACCGTTTCTTTCCCCTCCACAGTGCGGCCGTCCAGGCCCAGGTGCTACACCGACACAGCCACGGAGGAAGGCAAAGACGTTGTGCTGAGGTGCACGACTAATGAGGGAACCAAACCAATCAAGTACGACTGGGAGAAGACCAGTGGCACCAAGCTGCTGCCAGCCTCCGCTGTGACGGGTAGTTAAACTTCTCAGAAATAGAAATCAGTTTTCAAATCCCCCTCACAGGCCCCATTTCTGCCCAACTGTGTCATCTTTTCATTTACGTGTTTTTTGCCCTCAATACAGATCCTTTGGCGGGCACTGTTAATGTGAGGAATGCATCTGCCAGCGCATCTGGTACCTATCGCTGCGTTGCCAGCAACCGTGTTGGCGCAGAGGAGTGTACGCTCTACGTGAACGTGACACCGCGTGAGTACACGGCCTGCTTTAATGTTTACGTTCAAACCTGCATTCAGCCTGTTTCACATTAGGAGCAGTTGCCATTTTACTAAGCTGTGACCTGATGATCAGCTGGTAAGTAAAAAATGGGGAAGAATTTCAGTTTTAGTTGTGCAAAATCTGGTTTACATAGAAACTCAAAAGACAATAGAAAGCTGAAGTATTGTAAATAATACTTCCCCCCTGGTAACCCAGAGATACAGCTGCTATTAAAAAGACAGTCTAAGTCTGATTTTGACAGTGTGCCAGCTTCTTCAGCCGTAGAAGCTCTGGTACCACATGGCGTGACAGTACCGTCATCCTGCGTGGGTTCTGGTGCTTGTTGGGAAGTAGTTAACAATCTGAGTTTTAAGGGATGTGCGCTCAGATGTGAAGAAGCTGTCAAACAGCACTCATTCTTCCTTGACACTGACATCTCAGATATAATCCCAGCAAAACCATGTTTTGTAATGTAATTGGGGACACATGTACTTTGACGATATTACCAATTAGGCTTCCTGAAAATATGTAATCCAGACACCGGTGGCTAATTTCATTCAGCTAGAATTTACTGGAAAAGCTGCACGTTATGTTCTCCAGCTCATCATAGTCCTGAGCAATCGAAGCTGCAGTCATTGCAATACTTTTCCAAAGTGTAGGGCTACATTTCTGTGTTTTTATTTGAGGGGATCAGCTACATGAATGTCATTACGATGGAAATTGCAAAGCCTTTTTCTCCTTTCTCTTGTCTCGTCCAGCTCCCAACACTGCAGGGATCATCGCAGGATCCATCATTGCCGTACTTTTGATCCTCATCCTTATCGCCATCATTCTCTTCTGCTGCTGCCGTGCTCGTCACAGGAAGAAGTACGAGAAGGAAATCTGCAATGAGATAAGGTACGCTCACTAAAATATCTTTAGGATATTACTCACAGATGCACAAACTCTCCATTTGTTGGATGAATATGTTCTATTGCTGCTCTTTGCTGTGTGATGAAGAATGTATTTCAGGTTCTGTAATACCGGATTAAAAGTCAGCATAAAAAAAAGAGAGTATATGTGATTATTGCTCTCAGTGCCATGGTTACATTAGACACACACACACACACACACTCACATACACACCATTCCACAAGCATGTCTCCTACACTCCCAACAACCATGAAAATGGTTTTTCTCCATCAGCGGTTTTTCTTTTTTTTTTCACCCCTCCTCAAATAAACAGCTGTGGTAATCAGTTTGAAAGCTTTGTTTGCTCTGTGGATCCTGTGTCATGTCTGCCTCTGGCTGCCACCCACCCCCACTGCAGATCCACCCCCCCCTCTCCATCCAACTCTCCATCCGGCCTTTGGGCTCGCTACAACCGCTGGGCTTACTATCCCTCTGCTGTGGACTGAATCTGTCTAAGACCACAATGTGACACTGCTCCTGCTGTAGGACAGAGCGGATTAGACCAGTGGGCCCGTCTCGTACGCAGACACCCATTTGCTCCTACACCACAACACGAAGCTTTGGTCCAAACAAGATGTGGCCCCTCAGGCTGGGTTTGATTGAGCATTTAACTGGATTATTGCTGCTTATTAGTTGTTAATGTGGTGGCAGGGGGAATAGAGGGCATAGCTGAATTTGAATGCTCTGCTCCATGTCTACAGGCTATCACGCAGTCAGTATGACTTAGCAGTGCAGACGGTCTCGACCAATCACACGGGCCCAGTCCAATTATTTGCCCTTTTTTTTTATTGAGTCAAATCATGTTTCGCTCTTGAGGTGACTCATGCAGACTCCTTTAGTCTTTGTTTTCCTCGCTGCTATACACCTGTGCTCAGTCACACTACATCATGGTTTACAGCAAATCAAAAAATCCATTTTCATTTTCTTTTTCGTTGACTTGCTTGCGTGCTCATCCTGATAGTGAGCCTGTTGTGTTGTCTGAATACGCTGCCGTCTCTGTTTGCCCGCAGAGAGGACGTGCCCCCACCGAAGAGCCGCGTTTCGACGGCACGCAGCTTCACCGTGGGCAGCCAGCGCTCCTCCCTGGGGTCCATGTCGCCCTCCAACCTGCACGAGTACGCTCTCAAGCCCCAGTACGACAAAATCCCCTCCTCGGAGGAGTACGAGAGGCCTCCCAGCCACGTTCCTCTGCCCCCTCCCTCTGCCGTCAAGATGGCCGGCCCAAACCTCAACCGTATGGGAGCCATCCCCGTCATGATCCCTGCTCAGAGCAAGGACGGTTCCATCGTCTAGCGTGTCCTCTTTTTTTTTTTTTAGAAGGGACTCTGCATCAAGGGACGGGAGTGGAAGAAAGGAGGACACAAGCCAATGATGATGGAGCGAGAACTGGGCAGGCTGAGCGGCCTGACGGTGGCTCTTTATTATTTAAAAATGGGAGTATCTTCCTCTTACGGAGACCTGGCTCTGCTGTGTGTTGACAGTAAAACAAATGTGCTCTACTGGAATCACAACAGAGCACGTTAACTTTTTATCAAATATGAAATAATAAGAAATACAGCTTTTACTCATTTTAACTTCTGGACTTTCTCACAAAAACTAGTGTGGGTATAGAGCAAAATGGTCAACATACAAATGGTATTGTACATACGTGAATGCATGTGTTTTTTTTTGTTGTTTTTGTTTTTTTTATATATAGATTCTCTTGCTGTAGATCCACTGTATGTTCAGACAGATCCAGGCCCCTCATCGACACACTGTACAGCTGCATGCATGCACATTTGTATAAAACTGCAGCTGTGCATGTGTGTTGGAAAAAAAAAAAAAAGATTGTTAAAACTTGAATAGTTCATTTATTTCTTTAAATCCATGTGTATGATTCTTAGTTTAAATTTTTTTTTAGTTTTTAATGTTTAAAACAGAAATGTATTGCAAGAGATCAGACCTGGGAAAAACCGAGTCACTCATGGGAACAAAATTAGATTCATTCCTTGGACCAAGCTGAAACGTGGTGGGCTTTTTTCTGGGTAACCGTTACTCTGTTGTCTGAAGTGCCCACTCCGGATCAGGGTGGGGGATATGAAGGATAGTGATTGGCTCATAGCGAGGGGGAGTTCAGGCCACTACTTACGATTGGCTGGATTATTGCTTCTTGACCACGTTTAAACAGGACCATTGTCCAGCCTCCTCTCCAGAGTTCTTAGCAGGGCTGCATTGGCCTTAACAGGGACAGCTGGAGAGCAAGGTTCACTGAGCAATCAGCTTTGATTGTATTTGAATGACTCAAGGCTGCCAATCTCGCTAGCAACTAGGACAATTGGACTTCCTCTTTTCTACACACGCACAGCAAATTAGCAAGACAAAAGCACAGTCTTAATTTATCCTCGCACTGAGCTACATGTAATCCTCCGTATGTGTTACTGCACTACAAAGAGGCTATATATCGATTAACCTTCTTTCTGTGGTTAATGTGAAACCTTTCAAGGCTTTTTGTAGCATTAATGGGAGATTTTAATGAAGGATGTTAATCATGGGTGCATGAAGAAAGTTCCCGCTGTGAACCAACTGATGGGATTTGGGATGCTGCGTACTGTTTCTCTGCATCTTCAACCACTTTAGTTTGACCTTAATTTGCAGTCTCAGTGTAGGTTTTATCAAAGTTGCATAAGCCAGTCCTTGTAGCCTTTGGGTAATGTTATTCCTGTACATGCCTAGCCTTCCATTGTTTGGAAGTCCTAACATCTTATCCTGTCTTTTACTGAACAAGGAATAACACTATCAATATGTGTTGGGCTAACTGTTGTTTCCTCTCTCTGATGCCTTATTTCTCTCCCTTCTTTTAGCCTTAAACTCCTCCCGTTGGTTCACCCCTCCTCAGCTGGATTTTTATGACTTATTTTGTGCCTTGTTGCCCCACTTCAGTTGTGGTAGAAAGTCCGCCGGTGTGCTCTTTGCTGTAGCGTCTTTCTTCACGGCCATCTGTCTGAACACCAGTAATAATCGTCGCACAGTGAGGTTATTGATTGTTTTCTCTCATCTCAGTTGGATCTAGTCTTGGATTTCCCACTCCTACTCTCCTCGTAGCAGTTCTCAGACTACAACTTAATGTGTCTCACACTTTCTAACCTTTTATTTTTCTATTGTTTTTTTTTTGTTTGTTTTTTTTAAATATACATATATCTATATATAAACTTTATTACTGTAATCTTAATTTCAGTAATTGATGTGCTTTTATTATAGAAAATAAATGTCCCAGCTCTGTGTATACTCTACCTGTCGATGTAAGGATATCTAATGAAAACACTGAATGAGTGATTTATTTCAACGGATTTGTGTGTGACGCTCTGCAGTGCTGTGCTTAAATCTTTATCTAAAACGGAGGAGATGGGGTTGGGCGGCAGGGTGCAGATGTTAGGGGGTATGCTTGGAAGTTTCCGACTTTGTCTGTGTGAAAATGCACGTTTATATGAAAAGGCAGGCAAGACTGACCACGTCTCTTGATGTCACTCTATTTAGGTAAGGAAAAGTAACACCTGGGCCAGCCTGGACAAAGAAATGATAACAGTCAGTTGGGCTTAAACACTGTTGTGTGTGTGTGTGTGTGTGTGTGTGTGTGTGTGTGTGTGTGTGTGTGTGTGTGTGTGTGTGTGTGTGTGTGTGTGTGTGTGTGTGTGTGTGTGTGTGTGTGTGTGTGTGTGTGTGTGTGTGTGTGTGTGTGTGTGTGTGTGTGAATGAATGATCAGGTGTGTTGTACATGAGGGGGATTTGTAGACAGGATGGTGCCCTTGTAGAAATGTAGTTACTCTTCACCTGCTGGAGCTCCGGGGGATGACGGTCCTACTGTCACCTCCTGCTCAAGACATTAACGTCAACTACTATTAACAATATTAACAGTAGCTTGGAAATGAGCGTACTAATTCTCCATGAAGATCTCCTTTGAGGTTTGCACTCTGCGTGAAAACCTGTTTTCTTTGTGTGTATTTTTGTGCTGTATTTTTGAATAATAAAAGTCTTTGAAATAGACTGCGGTCCTCCACCATGTCTCATTTGGTTGATGACATCTCCCGTCTTGTGAGCGACTAAAACTTAATTTACGTCCTTTGCTGTGGCATTTGATCTCTGAAGACTGTCTGCTTTAATTTTAATCAGCCGGTGAAATCCGCCCCTAACACCAGGTGAGGTGACTTTCTCACCACTTAATGATTGTAATTAATCAATATTGGGCCAGGCACAATTGCCTCCTGGCATCTCTGACGCACTCGGCTCGGCTCAGAATAAACTGAGGTTTGTGACCCGGATCCTCTCTCATCCTGCAGAACCTTATTAAAGTTGTTTCAGTGTATTGCCCCTGGAGACACGGTCATTTGTTTTTGCTATTTTTTTTAAATTTGCAGCCAATTTCCTTCCCTGGTTAATGTGCTGGGTAATTACTTTCATTGCAAGCCAGCACTAATCAAAGTTGTACAGAATTAGCTTCCAATTAAGTAAGCTCAATGATGCAAAATGCCCAGTTAACGACTGAGGAACTAATCACTCGTGCATCGGTTTTGTAGGTATGTGTACATTTTGAACACTATCAGCCTCCTGTTCCTGTGGATACACTTAACATGCTGGTGATCTTGACATGTGGATAGATCAATGCCTGATTATCAGCCAGCAGCTCCACTGTGTGCAGCCTGTTGACAGGTAGTCAATAAAAAAGACTAAAGCACTTAGTAGCAGTTCTGTGTGGATGTCCACTGCTATAATTGGGTGCCAGTAATAGATAGGCCCCCGGAGCATTGATCTGTGACCGGTCGAGGCCTCGCGCGGCTCGCCCGGTGCCTCCGTCGGGAACCGCCATCCCAACCACTGCAAAAATGGATGTGGTGGGACGTAATGGCACTTCTACGGCTACGCGTTCAAAACATTCATTAAATGGACATTAGTGAGGTGTGCTGCTGCACGTGTCCAGATTAGATTGATGGACTAAATGCTGTTCGGTCATTGAGTTAATGTGCAATGACTCATACATCATCCTTCTGTGTCCTCCAGTCCAATATCCATTTGTGCCTCTTTTTTTTTAACCTCATGTCCTCCAGATAGAGAGGGAGTGTTGCTGTTTTAAGCACCTGGGGATTTGTGCCTACCTCTCTCTCTCTCTTTCTGCCCCCCGCCCACCCCCATCCCTGGCTAAGGTATTAATTGTTTGCAGGGATCAAGAAGGCTGGGAGTGGGGCTGGCGGTGGGTGGGTGGGCTGGTTGGGGAGGGGAAGCTCATTGGTTCTCCAGGAGGGTTTCCTTGGCAACCTTATCTGGTTGTATACAGTCTAAGCCGGCTGCTCGCGGGATGATTTATCTTGTAAAGCGTGATTCACTCCCTGCTAACAATAGAGCTCTCTAAAAGCACGGGTCTCATCAAAGTTGCTCTCTTCCAATGTGACGTCTGCCGTCACTGCCGTTGAGCTCTCTGCTGTTTTTAGAAAACTTCAGTCAGGTTTGGAGCAGCTTGTTGGGGGGAAAAAAATCTGGGTGGAATAGTAGAATATGCATATGCATGTAGAGCGAGCTCCATCACTTCTGTCTGCACAACAGTGCATTAACATTTTGGCTCAGTGCGCTTAGCACTTGGATGTAGAATGACACAGATTATGATGTGAATGTAAGCTTTCACAGCCACATCGGATGAATAACTGAGGAGTCAGAGGAATTTCTGGACAACGTCCTTGTTTTTAGGTCTCAGCAGTATTTTGATGGATGGAGTCTATTTAAAGTGTAGATTGAGGATTCGGAGTAACTCCCAGAAGTCTGGAGGCCTGCAGTCATTCACTGAAAGCTGCCGCACTCTTTTGAACCGTTTTTGTACAGTGTTTTAAATCCTTCCAGACCAAGATGTGTGCCACACTACAATGGCACAGACGGATCTTCAGGGGGAAGTAAATTGAGAAGTGCAGTGCAATTGCGTTGTTTCTGAGAATACTCTTAAATTAAAGCTGACAGTCTGAACTTTAAATGCAGAGTGACTCTCTCATGTCAGATGAAAAAGAGTGGAAAAGGAGGCATAACATCTGTGTGTCACCGTACAGTCGTTCAAGACACTCCGCCAACCCACGTGTGGCCTCCAGAAGTCTGCGTATTGTGACTGGAGTAGACTTGTAGGTCTCCAGACCGGTCTTGGTCTCCAGACCACTTTTTTGTGGTCTTGTCTTGGCCTCGACAGTCTGGTCTTGGTCTTGTCTCGGATAATTGAGATGCTGATGCACACCAAGGTGACAGAATCTTGTGATCACCAGTTCTTCCTCTTGTTAATGTACAGTTTTGTAAACTATTTGTATTTTGCATTTGATTTAATGTTTTGGTGCATCTGCATGTGTGTCTGTATTTAATTACAGTATAGTGTTTATAACGGCCTTGTTTGAATAAATATATGGCATCATTGGCCTTTGAATAATATTTGCATATCGTTGTGATTGATTAAGCATTAGGTTCATTTCAGCGATGCTGATATACAGTGTTATTTGACTATTATAATGGTAAATAATGCAAGTTCAAGTCGATAATTGTGTGTAATTTGAATATTTAAAATTAACATTTCATCTACAAATGAAGTACAATTTAAATCAGTAACGTTTACTATTCATTAGACTTTTCTGAGGTGGAGGGGGGTGTTGGATGGTTATTTTATTAGATGACTTTGTGACTAGTTAGTAGTCGTGTCGATCCATAAAAGCACTCGAGTCAATCCTCCAATAGTGTAGAAATAGCGGTAGTGCAGTCGCCACACATATTTGATCTCAGCTAATTGATTAAAACCTTTATAGTGAGTTCAACATAAGACCTCCAATTCTCTGTGTTATTGTGCTGCAGTTGAGTATTGGGACGCACCTCATATGGAAACTAAGCAGCTGAACCAGTATGGTGCTGATGTTCTACAACCCACGCAAGATGACTAAATAACTAGGTCTTTTTTTTGTCTCGGTCTTGAGCTGAACTAGTCTGGGTCTTGGTCGTGCTTCCTCCCAGCAGACCTGCACCCAGACGTCCCGGTCAGCCTCGGTGTCAGGAGGCTCAGCCCGCTCCTCCGCTCTTTCCTCAGTCCTGCTGCTCTGCTCAGACTGGGAGGAGAACGCTGGCACATCATCCAACAGGCCCCGCTTCCTCACGCCCGTCTTCCCATGTGGTCGATACAGAGTCATCCATTAAAGGTCGACCTCTACGCCCCTCGCATCACAACATCGTCTTGGGTCAGAATATTCCACCCCCGCCCCCAGCTCACTTTTCGATGACTAATACTTGACTTTTTGATGAATGACCTTCGCCTCCGTGCTCCGGGGAGCCACGTGGAGCAGCGGCGGATTCATGCGGGGATTATACTCGGTCCAGCAACATCATGTTTTTCAATACGCCCCCCCCATCTCCCTCCGTTCTCTGGGGGTGTTTGTCTGGTGAGCTTCATGGATCAGCGATGTGATGCTCATCTGCAGGTTTGACATTTTGTTCTCTGGCACGAGGAACATTGCGTGAGCGAAGGAGACGAGCACTTAACGCCTTTACCGAGGGAAGCACTCGGCATGCTGGGAAATTAATGGCATCCGTGTTGCTCCTCTGTGTGTTTTCCATATGGCGCTGGCAAGAGGAGAAAAGGAGAGCGCAAGGAGGTCGGGATCCATCTGCAAGTCCTCGGAGGCACAACACCTGGTTTAATGTCCTCTCTGTGGAGGACTGTGGCGTCCCCCGTCACCTCTCCTCAGATCTTTTATCCCAGCATTATCATCTCCTTCCACGTGTCCTGAGAGATCGTAGCCATGACCACACTTAGGGTTGCCACCCGTCCCGTAAAATACGGAATTGTCCTTTATTTGAGAAAAAAATGTTGCGTCCCGTATTGAACTAATACGGGACACGATTTGTACTGTATTTTCATTAACTTTTACACCATATTCTAGTTGAATTATTGAAATAAATTAACTTTTCACCATATTCTAGTTGAATTATTGAAATAAATTAACTTTTACACCATATTCTAGTTGAATTATTGAAATAAATTAACTTTTACACCATATTCTAGTTGAATTATTGAAATAAATTAACTTTTACACCATATTCTAGTTGAATTATTGAAATAAATTAACTTTTACACCATATTCTAGTTGAATTATTGAAATAAATTAACTTTTACACCATATTCTAGTTGAATTATTGAAATAAATTAACTTTTACACCATATTCTAGTTGAATTATTGAAATAAATTAACTTTTACACCATATTCTTAGGCTATATTCTACATCTTGGCTGATGTGGACATACAGAGCATAGGAGGATATTTCAGTTGCTAGTATGGTTGTCTGTCTGTACAGTCATGCAAGTTAAATGCTATTAAAGCACTTTAAACTTTAAATCAAAGCATTTTGTTTTTTCATATAAAATAAACACATTTTTATTCAGTTTAGAAGTTTTGGGGCTTTTTGGGGCTGCTGAAATCAGGGCGTCCCTTATTTCTATTTCTGAAAGGTGGCAACCCTAACCACACTGCAGTTTAAACCCTGCACAGATCAGTAGTTTACTTTGTGATTTGTACTTTTAATCTGGCTCCACTGTAGGTGGTCCACCTTCTGTGACCTGCCACGAGGAGGCGGACAAGAAAATGTGGCCTCGGTGAGGGTGATGCCCCTCAGTTTCTTTTTTTCCTTCCCCTGATGATTGGGGTCATCTCTATTATTACCTCAGTCATGTCAGTGATAGATCACAGGTGAGCCTTTTTCAGTATCCGTCCATGTGTGGGGTCACATGAGCAGGGCTGGGGGGGTGGTGGAGGTGGAGGGGAGCGTCCCTGGGTAGCTGAGTCACCCGGAGTGGCCACGGTCAGGTCAGGGGTCAGGGTGGTGATTTAACAAGTTCCCCCACTCACCCACCTCAGGCTGTCCCCAGCCAGGAAATTAAACAATGTCTCGTCTTCATGCCGCACACGTACCTCCAGCTGCCATCGCAGACTGAAGCTGCCGCTCCGCCAGGCGCTCTGGCCATCTCCGGCGTTAATGAAACTGAATTACTCTGCAATCTTCTTAGCTGTCATCAGTGGGGGATTTGTGGGGAAACATCAAGAGACGCTGCAAGTTTGTCACATTGAGCTTCGTCCGCGTCCAGCACAGCTCCTGCTACGCTGCAACCCTGTTTCTTGCCTCCTTCATACTTTATTGCAGAATGGCGTATTTTCTGCACTTCAGAGCCCCCACACCCCCCACAAAAGAAATCTTATAAATCATCTTTTCAGGGGAGCTTATGTTGAGCCAAACTTCTCTTATTGTGCATGTAAAAATTCACTGTAGTTTGATGCAGAGGCTCTGTGTAGACTCATGCATCTAGCAGGCACTGATGGACTGTTTAATTAACGGATGTTTGACCTATTCGTTTCCTTTTTCCTGATTCATTCTCCTTCACATCCTTCCAATTGATCAGCTAACCTTTGGAGCTAGTATCAGCTCTGCTTTGTTTCCCTATAGAAGTAAATAAATATCCGCTCAGGAGCTGAGTTATCTCAGCATGCTGTTAAATATTAACAGGAGCTGTATGGATGGATGGTTGGTTAAATCGTTTTTTCTGCAGTTTCTTTAAAGGTCACAGGTTGGTTAGATTGCTGCGTTTAGACTTCATCCACCCCCCACCCAGTGTACTGTCCCCTCAGGTACGCTGCAGGTCATCTTCTTTTATTCACATACAGGTGGTAAACTCCAAATGTCTTCAGTCGGTGCTGATCTGAGCTTGTCGGTCAGAAACCAGACACCAAATATCAGAGGTCTGTTCACATATTAATGAGTTCCGCTTGAGTTGGGTCACGGACGTTCTCCAGTGCAGAAAAGTGTCACTAGCTCAAAAGACTCCCGAGCGCTCTAGAGCAGGTTTATTTTCCTCAAACAGCAGTGATAAAGAGCTCTCGTCGGCTTTGCTCTGCCACGTTGCTGCGTTGGAAGGTCACGTCTGTGTCGGAACACTCCTGTTTTCATTCCTGCCAACAGAAAGGCTCGTGTTTATATCTGTCTGATAAGGAATTCTTACACACACACACACACACACACACACACACACACACACACACACACACACACACACACACCTGCTGCATGTCTCATCAGCTTGAACCATTTACTAAAAACATTTTGACATCTCACTGGAGCTGCAACAGTCTTGTTTAAACAGACAACTGTGGTTTTGGGGGGTTGGACATCAAAAAATTCTTCCACAAAAAAGAAAATATTTTAGCCTCGCACTTCCTGAAAAGAAATAAAAGTAAAGGTAAGAGCTACTTTTTCTCTGTGTGTGTGCATCCATGTCCAGTATCACTTAAAAGCCTGAGATTGTGCTACATGATGGTGAAATTAAGAAGTAGCAGTAAATATTGACGGTACACACATCAGTGACTGAAAGCAGGAAAAGTGTGAACTCGTTTTATTATGTGGAGTCGGTTATTTTCTTATTTCTCTCTACAAACACAACCCCTCTAGAAATGAGCCCAATATCACATTAATAGAGTCAAAGTTGTTTTATTATGACCAAAATATCTTTGCCAGTGGGGCCCGAAACATTCTTCTTGACTGGAACTCTCAAAACTAACAGACCATGTAAAATAGTCAACTTTTCTTGAAACTACAGCTTTTTCTTACTTTTGTAGAAATTATTTTTTTCATTTTAAAGCATTAAATGTTTTAGGTGACGTGTTCCTAAACACGGTGGAGACCAGTGCTGCTCAAATATCCCCACAGGTGAATAGAAGAGGTAGTATTTCCTGTTCTGTTAAAATACACCAACCACCATCAGATTCCGGTTCGACCACATATTTACCTGAGTAACTGTTATTTAGTTATTTAGTAAGGTTATTTTCGTGTTACCCCTACAAAGAAATGAGAACCAGACACAATTCAAAGTTTCAGCTTTGCAAAGGGGAGAGAGCTCCTCGGAGAATTCAGAATACTGAGGTGTCTCCGCTCAACTCCGAATGCGCTTCCCTCTTCTGCTTGAATTTATTCAGTACATGGGCGTATTCTTTTTACACATATTGAGTACATGGGCGTATTCTTTTTACACATCATGAGTACATTTTTACACAGGAGTTAGGCAAAAGTGCTGAGCTTGTTATTTCGCTGTTATTCCAGACAAGACCGAAACTATAGCAAAATGTCATACACTTCCTTTTTAGTTAAAATAGCTCCTAGCTTTTAAGGTCAAACGCGGGTAAATCAGAAGAACAGGATATAAAACTGATTTCACAACAGACATGAGACACGGTAAATTTTTCACTTGACTTCAGACTTTAAAGGGATTGTGACATGAAAAACAAATTTTTCTTGATTTTTTGTGTTTTGTTGGGTGTCTTGACATCAATTACACCCAAAAAACAACAAACTTTTAACATTCAGTGTATTGTGTGCTTTCTGGGATTTTCCGCATAACTATGCAAAAACGGCGCATCTGGTTTGGTGGCGGGTCGTTACGTAACGGCCCGCTAAATCACCGCCCCCTCCACCCAGCTCCCTGCCTCCTCTCCTCTCCAGCGCACCATAAAGGCTGATTTATGGTTCCGCGTTACACCGACGCAGAGCCTACGGCGTAGGTTTACGCGGCGACGCGCTCGGTACGCTGAACCCTACGGCGTAGGCTCTGCGTCGATTTAACGCGGAACCATAAATCAGGCTTAACAAGGAGCTGTTTAGAACCTCTTCTGTTCTAATCACCGGAGGAAAACTGCTAAGAAGACCCGCGGCCACTGACTGGGCTTAAGATAAGGGGACAGTGCTGCTCACATGCCTTTATTTTTGTGATTGTTTGCTGTGGTTCGCCGTGCTGCTTTTCCGTGCATGCTTCGCCTGTCGCTCCCGGCTTAACTCTCCGACGCCGCTGTGAGCGTATGGCTGGAGGAGGAGGTTTGGAGGAGGAGCGGCGCAATGATTGACAGGAAAGGGAGAAAAGGAAGCGTTTTTCACGGCACAAAAAAACACTGTCATAAAAAGCCAGGAATGGAGTACTAGAGTGAAGTTTTTCTTGTTACACTCTTTTAGACACATTTGAGGGATGTTGGCCAAGACTTTTAACAGTGTTAAAAGCATTTTAAAAATGATGTCACAATACCTTTTAAAGCATTAAATGTTTTAGGTGACGTGTTCATACTTAACACGGTGGAGACCAGTGCTGCTCAAATGTCCCCACAGGTGAATAGAAGAGGTAGTATTTCCTGTTCTGTTAAAATACACCAACCACGATCAGATTCCAGTTCGACCACATATTTACCTGAGTAACAGTTTTCGTTTTTGGTTTCTCAGAGAACACCGGTTCTGCTGGTGTGCTTCGGATCACAACCATGGTGGAATATTTCTTGTCTTCGCCATCTTCCGCCAGTGTTTTGGTGCATGTACAGACATCAGGACTGTGCATTCGCGGTGCCAGGCCTGACCAGGTGCATCATAACCACGTTGAACAAATGTATCCTGGTCCCAGCTGACTCGGGAATGTGCTCTCAGGAATCCTGGGACTCCCTCAGATGTTCTCTGCTGGGTTGAATCCTGCTGCTTTGTGCCTTGGGAGAAGTGAGGTTTAGTTCACTGATGATTGATGGTTTATGGCCTCACAGTGTCTGGCCTTCACAGAGACTTGGCTTCCCATTGATTGCCTTTTCTACAGAGTTTGTTTTGAACTTGTTACGATGTTTCCGTAGACGCATCTGCAGCTGGGTTTCATGGTAACATAGCTGATTCCACACCTGAATCTGGTGCCAGTATTCTGCATGTATCCTTTTATAAAGTCGTATTATTGGTATTGCTCTTCTGGTGATTCTTTTACATGTTGAGCCATGACACAGACATGTTTTTAGACATAATGCGTCCTCTTGAAGGAGAAAATACAGTTGTGAACCAGTATAAAGACGTATCTTCTCGCATCAAAAGGTCACGGGGAGCTGAGAGCAGCTCCACCTTTATGTTGGGTTCACTCTTAGGCTGCGCTTTAATACAGCGTTTATTTCTGTGGCCAACTCTTCCTTCAGAAACGTTGGTGTACTCCCTGCCACCATGCGGTGCCAAACCCATTTAAACAATTCAGCTAATGATGAGCGAACGTGCAGCTTAAAAGGCTGAGCATCATATTAATCCCACACCAACAGCAGTACTTGCATGTTCCTATTTACAGGCCTTTTTTTCTTTCTTTTCTTTCTTTTTGTCTTATTTCAAGAGAGTGGAAACACCGGGGGGGATGTAACCACTGAGAATGGGATGCCTTCCCATTTATAAACAGGAAGGTATTTTTAGGAGCGCAGGCATGTGTGTTCTGCGGTGATTAGCTGTCGGCAGGGAGAGGAGAAACTGTGAGAATTCCCAGGAAATTGCTGTTTGAAACAGGATAAAGGAGGTGTCTCAACCACAGCCATGATGGCTGTGCTACATGAGATTAAAATGATGAAGAGTTTGTACACAACAATCCCTCTAGAGGTGTGGTATCCTATGGAAGTGGATCTGCATTTATCATTACACAGAAAGCTGCGCTTTCCCAGAGACGGGTTTTGTTTGCAGAATAACCGAGGCATCAGATATTCCTGTGTGGCGATATCAGGTGACCTGGATGGTGCAGAGACAGGTGCGCCACCAGTTACGTGATAGATCATCTTGGACTGATTCCAGCTTCAGCTTTACCATTGAAGCGTCTGGTTTTGTTTGTTTCTCAGCTGAGCTCAAACACATGAAGCAGATACCAGAAGAGTGCCTCACACACCAGGTGGTTCTTCCAGTCTGACAGCATGTGTGATGACAGTGTTCAAACACCAGGCTCCTGGTCAGAGGAAGCTGACCTGCCAGACCGGTTCTGGTGGCAGTGTACCTGCCTGCAACCTGCAGGAGAGCATCCCGGCACAGGAGCCTCACCCCTGCTTTCTGGGCCTGGCCCTGCACTGCAGAGTCCTCTGGCGCCACCTTGTGTTCAGATGGCAGTAGTGATGCCAGATAGAGCATCAGTTTTGATAATTTCTTAAAGTTTTCTACACTCAAACTGGTTTTTAACAGTGGTGGACAGTAACGGAGTGAATTTACTTGAGTACTGTACTTAAGTACATATCCAGAGGATTTGTACTTTACTTGAGTATTAGATTTCTTTGGTACTTATTACTCTTACTTGAATACATTTCCAAGACAAATATTTTTACTTTTACTCGAGTAAATTTCTAGGAAGGCTGAAAAGTACTCGTTACTTTCAGGTCTGCTCTTTTTTCTTCTTCCCTAAAATCCTATTGGACACAAGCTGTTTTTGTCAAAGGAGGGGACCTATCACAGTGCACGCTCTCCACTGGGATGTACGTAAAGCGGAAATACGTCAAGCCTCCTCAAAACGATACCGCCAAAGTAGCCTGCGTTTGTCAAGACAGAGCCGCAACAAGTCAAGACAGAGCCGCAACAATTCACAAAATCCTTGGCCGTATCTTAACTCAATGTTTGAGTTCGACCGAGTAAAAAACGAGGACACAGACAAACCACGGACATTTACAACTTAAACTTTACAACTTAAATTAATTTAGAAAAAATATAGTAATTTACTGATGTGAAAAATAAGAAATTTACTCTTACTTTTCTCTTACTTTTACTTAAAGTAAATTTAAAAGCATTTACTTTTGGATACTTAAGTACCTTTAAAAGCAAGTACTTTTCTACTCTTACTCGAGTAATATTTTGACTGAGCTACTTTTACTTGTAACGGAGTAAATTTTGACCAGTAGTATTTGTACTCTTACTCAAGTACTGGGGTCGAGTACTCTGTCCACCTCTGGTTTTTAAGTGTCTACAGAACCTAGCACCAGATGTTTTATGTAAGTTAGTTAGCAGGCAGAATAGTGGTAGGATCACCAGGGGAACAACAAGTGGTAACTGTAAGGTTGAATGCCGTAAGACCTCCTTTGGGCAGTCAGCGTTCTCTATAAAGGGCTCTCAAATGTGGAACACACTGCCAACTGAGATAAAAACAACTCAAGATTTTAAGGTTTTTACTAAAAATGTCAAAGACTGGTTGAAGCAAAATCAGAAATGTACGCATTTTTAATCACCTGTAACCGCTAATAGGGTGCTCTCTTGCAAGCTGAGAATTGTAAATAGGATATAGCTTTGCATGTTGAAAATTGAATGTATTTTTGTATTCTTTTTCTCCTTTCTTTCGTTTTCTTTTACTAAAAGCCTAACTAGGGACAGGAGATGGAAACTAGCAATAGCTATAATCTCTGTATGCAGAACATCAGTCACATTGGCTTGTTTGTAATGAGTGAATGTGATCACATGTAAACCTGCATTGTCCCTATTAAATAAATTAAATTAAATCAACAAGGGAGAAGGTTTCAGGAGTAAAAGCAAAGAAAAAACAGCAGCATTATTAGCAGTAATAATATTTACTCAACGCCAATAGGATTCCTTTTACAACGCTGAGGAACTGATGTTGTCTGTCACAACATTACACTTGGATGTTATTTTTAGTACAACACATCTTGTTTGGTGTGAAACACACATCAGATGATAAATGCACCTGAATAACTGTTCAGTTTAACCCAGTTTGTTTGTAAAGGCATCCCAGGAAACCTCGATGTTCGGCTGGACGACAGACTGGACCGGAGACTGAAAACTGAAGCTGTTTGTAAGAAAGGAAACATCGGACTTTGCTTCTTAATGAAGCTTTAGGTCCTTCAGTGTTTAGAACAAGATGTTGAAAATGGAGAGTTCAGTCACATCTGTTGAAGGAGCAGCAACAGAGCCAGGGACCTGAAGAAACTAATAAAGAAGGCTGGTTCTGTTCTGGAGACGTTTGTGGTAGGACTGATCATACTTTATAAACTAAAGAAGATCATGGACAAGCCTTAGCATCAGTGGCGTCAATTCAGTGGAAGCTAAGGTATGGCAAGGTTACGAGTCACAGAACTTAACTAGAGTATCAATCAACACGTCCAGCAAATACTCATCACAGAGTCTGTTATGTAGCTAATCTGTGTGGTCAAGAAAATTGGAACTTTTTCAAATGCAGTCTCGCTCACTGCAAAAACTCAAAATCTTACCAGGAATATTTGTCTTATTTCTAGTTAAAATGTCTCATTTTTAGTCAAAAAATCTCATTACACTTAAAACAAGAGTCATTACCAGAAAAATAACTTGTTATTTGACCATTTTCACCTGTTTCAAGTAAATTTTCACTTGAAATAAGTAGAAAAATCTGCCAGTGGGACAAGATTTATCTTCTCATTACAAGCAAAACAATCTTGTTCCACTGGCAGATTTTTCTACTTATTTTAAGTGAAAATCTACTTGAAACAGGTGAAAATGGTTGTTTTTGAGTCTTGTCTTAAATGTAATGAGATTTAAAAGACTAAAAATTAGACATTTTAAGAAGAAATAAGACAAATATTCTTGTTAAGATTTTGAGTTTTTGCAGTGTAAAATAACTAGTGAAATGGAGTTTCTATATTTTAATTTATATAAATAAAATGTATTATTATTATTATTATTATTATTGAAATCGATCACGTTGTTCTTATTTGCATTTGTAGTTATTCCATAAATGTATTTAAAAAACAAACATTTACATTTAACCTTGAAGCAAAGGTGTGGCGGCTGCCATACCTTGCCATACCCAATTGACGCCCCTGCTTAGCATCCTGTTCACAACACAGTTACTCAGCAACAAGTGTCTTCAGTCTTTTTCAGACCTCTGCAGGAGATCCTACAGACACAGCAGATCCTTCCTGCCCACAACAATAAACCTCCACAATGACACTTAAATCACGACTACAGCAACACCTAATTCCACTTTGGGATTAATAACGTATTGTAAATTAAGTTTGAATTGAAATCGCAGAGAAAGCAAATATAACCCCAATTTCGAAAAGCTTTGGAACAGTCTGTGTCATGTTTCCTTTTCATCAACTTCGTTCGTTTGTTAATTTACATCAATCTTTTCATTTCAGCCCTTGGAGATAAAGTTGATACAGAAGTAATTTAGTGGGTTGGAGTTTCCGTAACAATGTAATTAAATACAGTCCACTTATAATCAAACTGTTGCGGTGATCCGTCTGCATGTGCGTGTGACAGGGCCGTGCTGGTCCCTGGCAGCAGGTGAGGACACTTCTCTAATCAGCAGCAGGTGAGGACACTTCTCTAATCAGCAGCAGGTGAGGACACTTCTCCAATCAGCAGCAGGACAGGGACGTAACATTTTCAGTTCAGGGGACGTGCAACTGAGCTGAAGCTGAAGCAGTGGAAACAGAATAAAACAAATGTAAAGAAACCTGAAACACAGGAAAAGGACTTAAATCAGACTGCTGGTGAGCTGAACATTCTTTCTTTGGACTGGTTAATAAGATCGTTGATTGTGTGTATATCATTTTCATAATATTTGCTTTATTAAAATAGAGATCACGACATGTGAAACATGAGTATTTCTGTTAAAATATTCAATTGGAAAAGGTTAAATAGTTTGCTTTCATCTTAGTTAAAAGATAAATATTAAGCTGAAATGGTAAGTCTGTACAGAAAATAGGTTTATATAAAATAATGTAGGTTAAACTTTGGGGAAATAGCTTAATTTAAAAATAAATGGTTCTATAAATAGAGCTAGATTATATAATTATTTATATGCTATGTGCTGCATTTTAACTACAGATGCTGCTTATTTACCTTATTTGAGTTAGCCTTAGGTAAAATGTAGGTGTAAAATATACTTACCTTATACTTATCTTGATGCTGAATCTTTGCTCAATGCTGAATTTTATTTACATTGGGTTTGTTTTGTGTATTTAAAGTTTTTTTTTTTTTTTACTTATTCATGCAGTTGTAAATACACTTGACACAAACTATATTCCAAAAAATCCAGTTGTTTTATAATTGCGTTTTAAAAACAAATTAAAAAATTAGCAGCTTAGTTAAGGAAAATAACAGATTCAGTGCGTCATGTTGAGCATTTATTAACATAACTCCCTTCGACCAGGAAGAGAGCTCAGCAGGTCCACGCTCGGGAGGAGGGAACACAGGACGGCCAAATACACGTTTATTACTGTAATAAAAACCTATTTATATTTGGAGGAGAGTGAAAAGAGCAGTGAGGAAATAGCCCAGTGCATCATGGGAGGTCCTCCAGCAGTCCAGGCCTGTACAGGTACAACTGAAGTGATGGTTCACCGCGGGGCTTTAACTTTAACCAGATTTATCAAAAATAAAGATTTGGGTTTAATTTTAAAGGCTGAACTCACTGTTCAGCTTTGTCATCACAACAGTGTTTTTGTTCCTTTCACACACAACTAGTCCACAGTTATTTTAGCACACACTGAGTAAAAGTGGATAGATTGACATCTATACATTGAATGTAGTCTCTTGACATAATGAGAGAATGTGGTTAGTTTTGTTTTCAGTTAATATTGAAATCATATACGTTTACCTGTATAAACTCAACTGAATACCTCTTCCAGCTCGGCTCCACTCGCTGTGCTTTCCTGTTTTTCATACAGATATTTCCCTTCAAACTGTCAGAAGCATCAGAAATACTTTTGTATCCCATATTTTCTGTGCTTGCTCCTGAGTCTGAATCAAATCCATCTGTTGATAGACTACTTTTCAAAAACTGGTATTAAATGAATACAACCATAATGAATCTTATGAGTTGGATTAGAAATGACTTTAATGAATGAGATTTGATTGGATGTGTAAGTGTGTTATAATTACTGGGGTTGGAATGACTTCTTTTGAATATACATGATACAAATTAAATGAATGAGGAAGCAATGGTATGCACGCTGAAAGTATTTTACTCGCTGTTAGTCTCAGTCAGTGAGATGAGGCTGATGTAGCTGGTTATGACTGGTTGAAGCACCAACACTCGCTGAGATGCAAGTTTAGCTGTCATGACGACTTAATAATATTGGTCTTTGTTTTCCTGACAATTGGCTGTAAAATATTAGAGAATAATATTAGTTTTTTTTTTTTAAAGCCCTTCAGCTCCACCGAACTTGCAAATGTTTTAAAGCATACAAATGTTACTTTTGACAACTTTTATAAGTATATTTATTTTTATTAAAAATATATCAGAAATGCAGAAGATCTATTTAACTTTGGTCTCTTCCTTCCAGCGTTAAGACCAAAGTAAATGCCACGTGACCGCTACAAGTCTCGTTGTATTTGGCGCCCTCTGCTGGTCAGAAGGACAAACTACCACATGTCGTACTACCATGACAGGACCTGTCAAAGCTTGAGGGTGAGTAATCCCACTGAAAAGCGCTTTTGACAAGAAAAAAACTCCCCACTAGTTTAGATTAATCAGGGGCGTCAATTGGGTATGGCAAGGTATGGCAGCCGCCACACCTTGGCTTCAAGGGAAAATGTAAATATTTGTTTTTTAAATACATTTATGGTATTACTCTGTGTCTATTTGTATTGATTATTCTATTACTTAATACATATAGAATAACTACAAATGCAAATCAGAACAACATGATCGATTTCACTAGTTATTATACACTGCAAAAACCCAAAATCTTAACAAGAATATTTGTCTTATTTCTAGTTAAAATTTAATTTTTAATCAAAAAAAATCTCATTACATTTAAGACGAGACTCAAAAACCAACATTTTTTACCTGTTTCAAGTAGATTTTCACTTAAAATAAGTGGAAAAATCTGCCAGTGGAACAAGATTTTTTTGCTTGTAATGAGAAGATAAATCTTGTCCCACTGGCAGATTTTTCTACTTATTTCAAGTGAAAATTTACTTGAAACATGTGAAAATGGTCAAATAACAAGTTATTTTTCTGGTGATGACTCTTGTTTTAAGTGTAATGAGATTTTTTGACTAAAAATGAGACATTTTAACTAGAAATAAGACAAATATTCCTGGTAAGATTTTGAGTTTTTGCAGTGAGCGAGACTGCATTTGAAAAAGTTCAATTTTTCTTGACCACACAGATAAGCTCCATAGACTTCTGTGAAGAGTATTTGCTGGACGTGTTGATTGATACTCTAGTTAAGTTCTGTGACTCGTAACCTTGCCATACCTTAGCTTCCACTGAATTGACGCCACTGAGATTAATGTCATTTAACATTATTGTGATTCAATATAAACGTGTCTAGCAATAATAATCAAATATTACTGCTCATATAAAATCCAGACTAAATAGTTTTTTCAAAGTTTGGTTCCAAACCAAATACAACTTCCAATGTGAAGGTGGAAAGAAAAGTTCCATTCTCCAAAGTTGTCTTTAACAAAGTCACATCCCTTGAGGTGTCTCTATATGACTAACAGTTACTGTTTGTCTACTTTTCCATTGACTAATCTGAACCATTAGAAAATGCCTCCCGCTTTAAAAACCTCAGCCGTGGAGCATTTTATCCATGTGGTAGGAGAATGAGTACTGGTCCCAAGAGTAGGAGGTATTTACTCAGAGGAAGGCCAGACAACCCACATTTCCCACCATTAATGGACGGCCGATGTCTGATTGATGCGTGACCTGGCTGACTTGGCGGTTAACACCGGCCAGAGAGGGCTGCATGGCTGGCGTAGCTATTCAGCGTAATGGGAATGTCAATAACACTTGCATCCTCTGATGAATACACAATTACTGTGCCATATTTCATCGGTGAAGGCTACTGATGTTTTTAAAGCACTGTTATTGAACCGAGCAACTGTCATTCAGTTTCCTCACAAATTAGTGCCTTCTGGTGGGGCAGACGGTGCATTTATGAAATGGTTCTGGAGGTGCTGAAACACGTTTAGGAGTGACCACTAATTGACAATCCTGTAACCCTGTAGTTCATCCTCTGGAGAGTTTTAATGTGGAAAAATATGCATGAATAATGTGTAGCAATAAAGATTGTTTGTGGAGCAACAATTGGGAAATAACAGTCCAGAAGCAGGGTTAGTACACAATTTTTTTTTTTATAACATGGCACAATTTACATAACACAAGTTTAAATGAGGAGCATGCTGAAGATTCAGTCGCTTAATTTTTTTTTTCTCATTTTTGTACATGATCTAGAAAGACATTTTTTTTTCTCCTGTACATGGTAAACAGCAAAAAAAAGGTTTCTCATTTAACAATCTTTTTGCAATATGCATCGACTAACCACTATGGCTCTGCTGGACATTTTAATGTTGGATTAAAAAACACTGCACGACATGATATTGCAGAGTTTGAAGCGCACAACTAAACCCTCAGTGGACTACTAAAATAGATCTCTGCAAGTTAAAAACAAACGGCCCATAGTTGAGATTTGCTTTTTTTGTCTTTTCATTTTTGTAGTTACAACAACTCAGGAAAGCACTTGAATACACTGTTCGACCAACTTACTTCCAAAACACGTACTTTACACTCTTATAACAGGGCTACTGTGCTGTCATGGTGATTAAAGAGCTGCATTCTTCCCAGAACAAGACTGATGGTGACTGGGAAAAAGAATAAATGAGAAACATTTGTGCTGCCAGCTTTTAACATAAAAAACAAGAATCCTTTTAAATCAATACTCTAGATTGTCACTACAATATTTTATATTATAGTCATTCTCAAATGTCGTCATTTTATGAAATCAATACCACAAACCCTGTGTGGATCAGTTAAAGCTCGTTTCGATCAAGTCTGAGTTGTGGAGAGAACGCAGCCTCGTTGTCCTTTTTGATGGTGCACAGTCACCAGGGCTGAGAAGGCCAGCTTTCAGAAAACGAGCCTAGTCATTTGTTGCATAGTTGATTATGGGGTCTCTGGTACATGCTAACCACCTGTGTCAACTAAAGAGACGGAAAAGAAAAACCCAAAACTAATTGCAGAAAGCACATTCTGAATCACAGCCTTAATACTCCTATATTTACATTTTATTCAAAGTAAAGCTTTCAAAACACTCTTGCATATTTGTACCATGATTTTTAATCCATACAGAGTGAGCACAGCGACTGTACACATTATCTACACGTCCGTCAGTGCTAGAGTACCTGTACATTTCAAAACGGCTAAGTCTTACTCCGAGTCACTTTGCTATGCAGGAGAAAGAATGCACACAAAAGCTGAAGCAAACTGGGGGAAAAAAGGTTATTGTCTTTTTGTAGTTTTATACAAAAACAATTAATCGTGTAGGCATTTCTGCCTACATAAATTATTCACAGCTATTTTACAGTCTTGCTTTGTCCAAAGCTAAGTGCTGAGTTCAGTGTTGGTGAGGCACGGGGCTGCACCGAGGCTCAGCTCACCGCGCCTCGATGTCTTTGTGAGCCGCTCTGTCTCTGATGTCGCCGCCCAGGGGGGTAGTCCGTCTGGGCGAGCCGGGCCGGGCCCCCAGTGTGGGGATAAGAGGCGGCGGGGCACTCAGGGATGCTGTGGGGGGCGTTTTGTTTAGGAGGCTGTTCTGGTGGGCGGCGGCAGCGGCAGCGGCGGCTGCTGCCGCTGCAGCCGAGGGGCTCACCCTGGAGTAGTGCATGCCCGGGAGTCCGGGGGCGATGAGGGCCGGGGCGGCGTGGGGGAGGTGTCCATCAAGGGCGTGGTGGGGCATCTGGGGGTGCAGACGCCCGTGCTCATAGTCCTCTCTGAGCATATTGAGGCGCTCCCGCTCCTCCATGTGGGCGCGCTCGTGCTCCCTCCGCTGCTCCAGGGCCAGAGAGTGCTCACGGTTAAAGTCATGAGGTTCGCGGTCCCTGTAGGAGCGCTCCGCCTCGTAGAGGCGCGGCGCCGCCAGCCGGTGCAGAGGGTCGTTCCTCAGCAGCAGCTCCCTGGCCAGAGGGTCCCGTCTGTGCATGTCCAGGGCTCTGTAGGGGTCCCTCATGGGGTCCCAGTGAAAGGCGGGGTAGGGGAACCTCTCAGCTCCCGGGATGGGGCTGATGCCCATAAACGGGGCCACCACTCGAGTTCTCTCCAGACTGCTGATGCTGTTGATGGGGTGGACACCAGCCATGCCCATGGGCATAGGCACGGAGGAGGGGGGTGGGTGGAGGGTGGGTGTGGAGGAGGCATGTGTTGGGTGCTCATTTGCCCTCTCCTGGGCTCCCTCATGCTCCTCCTTTCGTTCCTCCTTTACCTTCACCTCACTGTTCTTCTTCTGGTGCTCGTATGGCAGGTCTCCCTTCTTCTCCAGCACCTCCCGGTTCAGGCCGCCGTTGGGCCGCTCCAGGCTGGTCTGCCGGACGTAGGGCGACGTAGTTCCCCTGCTGGGCACTTTGTCCTCCGACACGCGGCCATCGTGGATGACCGGTGTGTCCTTGTCACTGTGCTGGCTGTCTTTGAGCTTGTGATCGTCTGTGCCGTTGTCTTTCCAAGAGTCCGAGTGCTCTCTCTCCCTCTCTTTGGCCTTGTTCTCCTTGTCCCTCTGAGCTTCTCCAGAAGAAGGAGGCAGGTGGTTCCTGTGGTGCTCAGGGGGGCGACTGTGGCTGAGGAGGTTGATGGGGTTGATGGGGACCGGGGACGAATGGCTTGGGTGACGCTTCTCTACAGATTCCCTACAAGTACAGAAAAGGTTCTCAGTTAGGACGTTGTTTTATGAACGTCAATGCTAAAAAGCTTTTTCTAATGACATTATGATAACTGCAGGCTGGAGCCATCATAGACAGGGGTGCACACAAGCCGGGACTCGAGGGCTAGTCTACTGCATGTTTTAGATGTCTCCCTGTCTTCATCACACCTGATTCTAATCACTGGTCGTCATCAACATGTCATCAAGGTTTACACAACTCTGTTGGTGACACAGCCTTGTCTATCAGGGTTGTGTTGAGGCAGGGAAACATCTAAAACGTGCAGTAGACTAGCCCTGGAGTCCCGGCTTGTGTGCACCCCTGATCATAGACCTTGCCTCAGCTTTTGATTCAGTCGATCAAAACAACTGTTCTTGAAGGTTTTCGTTTCTCTGGGAAGTGTTTTAGTGCTTGTGTAAATCATCTGTGGTTCCTCAGGGTCGACTGATTAATACCTTCAACTAAACCCAGAAGAAAAGACGGTTGAGGCTGAAAATCTAGTAGTTTTATTTGACCAATCAATAGGGGTGTAACAATATATCGTGCCACGAAATTTCGCGATACAAAAACGTCGCAATACGTGTCGTGGAGGTGACCAAGTGTATCGCGATATTGGGTTATTAATATTAATCTATTGTGTTGACTAGTAACGCGCATCCGACCGCGACCGCACCTCGACCCGCGGACCAAAATCTCACTCCGCTCAGAAGAAACTAGTCCCGTTTTGCGGTCCCGTTTTGAGCTCTGAACTTTTACTTATGTAAGGCTGGTGTAGAGTTAAGCCTTACCTTATTAAGTTAAACCTTTTTCGGGTCGTGAGTAGGATAAACACGCGGGCAACTTCTGCTGAGTTCCAGTGTACTTTAATGTCTGCTCAACAGTGTAGGATTTTAGAGCATCAACACAGCACCTAGTGCTGTATCACTCCGCCCAATCTAAAACATATTAACAACTACAGATTAACTGACTAGTGTCATTATAGTCCCTGATTTACATCAGAATATAAAGATTAAATTTATAAAATAATGAACCCTGAATTACCAAAATAAACTTCTTAACAAAAATAAATCTCCTCTTAAACTTATAAGGTGAGCATGAATCAATATTTTTTATGATGTAAAATTGTATTTACTTTTATTAATTTATTTAATTTGAGTTGTTAAATTAGAAAGAAAAAAGTCAAATCATACATGAGAGAAACTATTCAGTTTGTGGCAAAATATTTGTACTTGTATGAAACTGAAGATGCATAATGCAAACCTGACATTTACTTTTAGTTCAGTTTGTGGAAAATGGTTGGCCTGGCTTTCTCTTTAAAACTTAAACAGTTATAAAGCATTACAGACTGTAACAATAGGGCAAACACACAGCATTGTTTTGTATTTTGTGTCTTTCAAATAAAATAAATGTATTTCCAGTCATATGTTCCTCATTCAAGGTTGTTAAAAAAAATACTGCTATAATATCGTGTATCGTACCGTATCGTGAGATTAGTGTATCGTTACACCCCTACCAATGAATGTCTTTTCATTGTTATTCTAAACATCTGGCTTGAAAGGGCTTTTCCAACATGAGGAACATATCAAAATGAATAATGCTGGGGTAAAAGTCTAAATTAGAGATGATTATTTATCCATGCATTTCTTTTTGATTACTGTCATGTCTTTTTGTGGTGAAAAAAAAATCCCCCAATCATTTTCAGATTGTATACAACACAGCAGAAGGACAAATAGACTATGTTTTATCATCCTTTCACGTGTTACACAAGTTTATGTGTAACAAGTTAATGATCAGGCAAGCTAACCCCAAGCTTGGAATTAGTGAGGGTTAATGGAAAGATGTAACCTCTGGCAGCACCCACCTGTCTTTGTCATCTTTACCGACCAATGAATCCCGTTTGTCAGCCTCCCTGTCCCTCTCGTGCGAGCTGGCCGAGGCGCTCCTCTCGGAGTCCCCGGGTTTCAGCCAGGGCGGCGGCGTGGGGAAGGAAGGCGGCGTGCGGTGCAGGCGGTTCCACGGCTCCTGGTTGCCGCTGTTACAGCTGTTGTTGAAGTGCTGTTGTGCATTAGGGCCATCTTTATGGCCGAACATGGAGTTGGCCGCTGCCAGGGATTCAACACGTGGAAAAAACACAGCAGGACGCAAGTTAAATGCGTATCTCTACAAGCTGCCCCAAAGTGTCCATTTTTGAACTTTAATGATGAATATGATAGTGTGAAACATTTAAAATGATAACGGTTAATTTAAATCAAACTGAACGTGACAGAAAACCACTGTTTGGTTCTTGAAACTCACTTAGTGCTGGATTTCCCAGTCCCCCAAAGGCTGACGAGCTGAGAGATCCCAGTCCCCCGAACGATGCAGGCCTGGCGAAAGGCTCTGCAGAGGGAGGACACAGAGATGCAACGTGTTACCACACTTACACAACATCTTAAATCTTCATTTCCAGAATCTGATCCTGAAATGTCCTCCCACCTAAGTGTGATGATGGGGTGATGAAGTTGCCAGGATGGTGTTGGGGGTGGCCGAAGGGAGCAGCTGATGGGTGTGTAGGACCTGTGGAAGCACAGAAAACCACACATTGTGATGTCACCAAATGAAGCAGTCAGGGATTTCTTGATTAGTTGGACCAAAACCTTTCCCTTTTATATTCCTGCAGATGCCATTAAAGGGATGACTGATACGCATGCTTTGTAGATGATACTCGGCTATTCCTGTCCATGAAACTAGACCATAAATATGTATTGATGACTTGTAGTTTTCAGCTGCTAAACTCAGCTAAGACTGAGAGTTTGCTTTGAGACCTGAGCACTGTCCTTTGGCAACTCTGGGGGTGGAATTTGTCTTTTAATTCATTCATAAAACAAAAGACCTTTATAGACCTGTCCTCTTTCACTTTTGCAATGTCACTAACATTAGGAACATCCTGTGATGGATTACTGCTTTTCCTTATTAGTGGGACATCCTAAAATGACTTTGAACGGACTGCCGGCTTCTTGTGGTTCCTAACGGGAGACGGAGCCTTCAGTTACCAGGCTCCTCTCCTGGAAACTGGATTGGATTACAATTGGACTGAACTGCACTTTAATTCTACTAAATTGAACTAATCTACGTTTTTCTGTTCTCTCTTGTTTTGACATGGAAGACGTCTACAACAGCGAGGTCTCCAAGTGGCTGAGGCCGCACTAATCAGCACATCTGTGGCTAATTGTGTTGGGTTTACTGCTCTGGCTTGTTGTTTGCTGCTGACTTTGGTAACAAGAGTGTAAACTTACAATAACTCACTCCAGACAGGAGGAATCGATCTGCTGCTGGTGAATGTCGGAGGCCTGAGCTCATCAGTCTTTCTTATACACTCACCTGCGGCGGAGAAGAGCGTGGCGGGCCGCGCCAAGTCATTGGGATGATGGATGGCGCCAAAGAGGCTGGGGCCCGGAGGTCGACTCAGGAACTCGGGCTTGAGGCCGAAGTCAAGCTTGTGAGGGTCGACCTGCATCTGCTGCTGGAAGACGCAAGACCGACACACAGAACACATGTAAAACCTCTTTACAGAACAATGACGTCACCATAAATACTAAATACACACTTTTCTACCCTGGAACAACCTGAGCCCAGACATTTAACTCTAACTTCTGTTTACGTTTAGAAATGCACTGAGGGAGATCCCTCATTACAACACAGCCGAGCTCCTAACTGGATTAAATAATCGCAATGTGAATTGAGGAAGGAATTGCAAGATGAGGCTAGGGGACGTGCGGGAACTGAAAAGTCAGATGACGGCGTGACTTTGGTGTGGTGAGCAAACAGCTGGCAGAAGAACACATGAACAGAAAATAACATGTGTAACTGCAGTCAAAGCTGAGCGGACAGAGATGCGTGACCGGCGGTTTCTGCAGATGTGTCTGCGGACCAGCGAGAACCAAAGCAAGGCTCCATTAAGTTGTCTGTTTTAACTGTTAACATATCGTGAGGTGTCGAAAATCAAAAATGTGACCCTCCAGGGATGACAGGGTCCCACTAACTACCAGGTTACAGTCGGTTATGGAGCAGTTTCCATTTCTAAATGGATTCACCATTACAGCCATAATGAGGGATAATGATGATGACTGTCGAAGTCACACAGATTCAATTACATGATGTATTCAGGAGACTGCCTCTGGCCAAAATCAAGCTTTTGATCTTTTGAACACATTTGATGCTGTTTTTATGAGCCGAAAGTCACTGACAGATCCTAACCGTCAGTTTCTGAGTGGGGCTAACTTTCCAGAGCTGGTGATCAAGAGGAATGTTTATCTGACATTAGTGACCCAAACGTCAGCTGTAAGCTTACGGAGTGGAGCTGAAGGATAATATTAAAGTATACGTGCACTTATTTCACTGTTACTCTCTGGTTTGGTTTGCTCAAATGCCAGATTTCAGAACAGATCTGTCATTGGTATTCAGGTGTAAAAACACCACATGTACTGTAGATTGTATATGTGATGTTTTGTGATATGTTTTAGTGTGTGTGCCTTATAAAGAGAGAACCAAAGTCTGTGTTATATAGCTTCTACATATAAGAGTAAAACTAAACTTGAGTTACTGCATAACGATATAAAGAAGGCAGCGCTCTAAAAAGAGGAGAATGTCAGATGGACATGGCTGCATTTACCACGAGTCAAAGCTGATTTTGACACAGAGAGGGGTCGTGTAAGTCCTCACCTTTACTTTCTGTTGATGATGGTAAATCTGCCAGGCGATATGCACATGCATGGCACACCACTTCCCTGGTTTCTGCAACCACGAGACAAAAAAAGCGTCACTTTACTGTTTAATATGACTGCCACTAAGCCAAATTCCTGATTCTACAACGCAGTAGAAATGTTAGCTTTCCTTATACGCTCCAATATGTAGAGAATTAAACAGGATCAGACAGGCTTCCAAAAATGGAAAAACATAACTGGCAAACTCTCCTAATACGGACAAGATATCTTGCAGAACCTTTTTACGCTATTATGCAGCAGGTCAGTAAGACGGGAAAACAGAGAATTCCTCTTTCAGATGTAAAAACAGGAAGGAGGTTCAGCGTGCTGTGTAGGGCAATAAAAATAAAGTCTCAATGCAAGGGCAAATGATTCAAAATAAATTAAAACTGTGTTTTAAAAAAGGCAAGATCATTTCCCGTTTAAAGATTGTTGACTTGGGTCAGTTTAAAGGCGGGGTAGGCAACAATTTAAATGTTTCTTTTAATGGTTAACATTGATTTACGATTTCATTACATAAATTTCTTCCTTGTGTTTGAGATTAATATGAAAAACATACATCATCTGCAGCGGCTTGGGCGCTGCGAATAAACATACCCAATTATTTTATTAGGCTGGAGGAAATGATTTGTCATCTTTTCTGCCAGTACACTGCACTTTGTGCTTGTTTCCGTGGTAATTACTTGCGCTCATCACATGTGAGTGTGTCTGGAGTTGCAGACAGGCAGACAGAGGTGGAGCTGATTTTAGATGTCTCTGGTTAACACCACCAAGTCCAACTGGGTTGAAAAAGTCATGCTGCCAGAAGTAAAACAAGTCTGTCCTTGTTGTCCTTTTACTTTTTCACAAATGGTTTTGGTGGTTTGAAGGCCTTGATTTCCTGAAAATGAGGAAACCTTTGTTCATCCCTGCCCTGCAGTTCACCTACAGGGTTTTCACACTCCTAACCCAGGGCAGACACGTGGAGGTGCATGCTCTTGTGTTTGAGTTTTTAAATGGAGTCTAGTAAGTGTTTCTGATGTATACTTTCAAAATTAATCTCATTCTTGGAAATGTTCCGCCTACTTCTCTGAGTTAAAAACAGATCCAGTGATCTGCTTCAATAATTTTCTGAAATGTAACTCAATTTCCGTGTCTCGACTTGTACATAATACAATATTGATTCTGTTTTAAAATAATGAATAGTAGTTTACATTTCCAAAAGTACTGATATATCCAAACAGAAATGGAAAAAGCAACAAATGTGAGTTCCTTCTATCCTGTTGGGATCATTTTAGGCTTAAATGTGCTGGATATGACGGCGCAGCACTCTTTCATGTTATTTTTCAAATCCCCCGCAAGTCAGCCTGAAAACATCTTCTCTTAATGCACAGGCCGCTCTGTTGTCTGAAACAAGCCTTGTTATAACCTAGTACACTCAGGCTCTAAGTGCAGCACTTATTTAATTAAAGAAAACCAACTCCATTAGCAGGAACCCTGTGAGGCACTGCGGCTGTGTGTGGAAATGAGAGCTGAGAGCACTCACCCTCAGAATGGGCCGAAATGGATCCGTCAGCTGCAGACAGGAGGTAGAAAAAAAGAGCTTGAGTTATCCTGCTGTCAATCACATCACATCCAAAAAGTCAAGACATGTGGCATTCAGTTAAAAAACTATAATATTCACTTTCTAATGAAACATTTTTGAATTGACGAACAACTGGCTGTTACTCTACAAACTACACATGACATTTCTATATGCCTGAATTATGGTTCTGCGTTAAGCCTACGCCGTAGGGTACGCGGCTACGCGGGAGGCTCTCCGTAGCCTACGCCGTAGCCTGACGTGCACCTCCCAAAAAATTTAACTACGTGTCGCGGCAACGCGGACCGAGAGGGCTGTGATTGGTTTGCTTGGTAGCAACGTATTTCCGGTTTGTGAAGCGGTAGTGAACTTTCAGCGCTCTTTTCTTCGTGTGTGTGTGATTTTTTTATTTATTTTTTTTTGGTTGTTTTGGTTTTTTGCACAATAGTTGTCCTCATGTTTTTGATTCACTGTGACCGGGAAAGCCGGAAGCTAAACAAAGTATCAACTAGCGCTCTCGGGGGGTATTGCACCACGGCGAAATGGAGTGACGGAGAAGTCCGAAGGATTCACGACTGCGTCATGGCAACGGCGTAGGCTCTGCGTTGGTGTAACGCAGAACTTTAATTCAGGCTATAGTGAGACTATTCAGAGTGGAAAACGTGGGTCAGGTGACCCAGTGTCCATCTACGGTGTGAAAGTTGTGTATTTTCTTACTCGGGGGTCCTTCTGTAAGAATGTGTGTGGGACGCCGCCGGGTCTGTTGGGCACGTCCAGAGGGTTGGAGGTCTACAACAACAAAGATGGATCAAGATAAGATTCCCTGCACATAACTCCTTTGTTTTTCTTCTCTGGTTGGTGTGTTGGTGCGTTACCTTGGGCTGGAAGGCGCCCTGCAGCGAGCTGAAGGGCCCGTTCGGGGGGATGACTGGGGGAAGGCCGCTGATGGCTGGCGGGTAAGTGTGGAAGAGCTGAGGGAGAGAAGGTGGAGAGAAAGTGTCAGGATCGTTCAGCAGGAGTCGGGACATGAGCTTTGTGAGGCGGCATGGATGACGGAGGCAGGCAGACGGACCGGATACAGATGATAACCGACTTCCTGCTTGTTTAATATTGTTTCTTGATCCCACTGGATTTAAAAAAAACAAACCCCCCTTTTGATATGGAAAGCAGGATGTTGTAATACAATACAAAACACAAGTAAATCAAATAAGTGCTGAAAGCTTACATGTATTTATCCTGTAGAAAACAGATATGTAATCAAATACTTTAATTGCTCTCGTCAATAAGCAGAGCATGTTTTCCCGACTGTGATCAGGCTTGCTTTGTTTAATCATGGGGTCTACAGCGGGATTATTTCAATTTGTGCTCGAGGATATGCTGTAAGATTTCCAGAAAAGCTGCTGGTTTCTTGTTCACCACACTTGAAGAAATGTTATTGAGAGGAAACTGTTTGGGGGTATTTGCTGCTACCATCAAAGCATTGTGCAGAAAATAACTAATGAAAGACTATCTGATGGAGCTGCTTTGAACCAGTATCAAACATCTAAGTGAGAATAATATAGTACCTAGGACTGGGCCGTATAGTTTAACCCTTCAAGGTGTCTGGAAGTGGCCACATTCAGACCAGCAGAGCTGAATGACATCATAAACCCAAATCAGACTAGCATTGCTCTGCTCGGCCATATCCATCTCTGCATTAACTGAAATGTTGTAAAACAGCGTCATTGTTGTCTGAACAGTTTGCACACCCAATATTATAAATCTGTGAATGTGGCAGTGTTTCATTATTCACTACATTAGCCGGGAATAAAGGGTGAAACGTTACAGCTAGGATGCTCGCAGCAGACATTGAGGATGGGAGTGGATGAGAGATTGCATGGCAGGTATTTCACACGCACACGCACACACTTACATTGTGTCTGTAGAAGGGGTCGACTTTTGTTGGGTATTTCTCAAACTGTTGGGGGAAAGAAAAAAAAGAGAGCTAAGTACAGAGATGTGGAGAGAGGACAACCGTCACAAGCACAGTCAACGGGCTTTCATTTCAAGCCAACACAAAATACATCACAAACTGTGTTTCCGAACTAAGGACATGCCTGAAGATCAGGATCCAACATGTCAAATGAGATCCGAGTTCAAGCACTTAGCAAGCCGGCCTGTTTTTAATTCTCTCGTTTTGTGATCATGTGAAGACCTCGTAAACCGGTGCGGACTGGGTCTCATTTGGTTGCAGGCTCTGGGCGAACATTTCCACAGTCAAGACTAAACACTGCAGCTATAAAGAGCCTTTTTATAGCCTCATTAGCTGTCAGAGGCCTCGCCACGATGCCTTTGAGGTATCATCAGAGCCAGGCCAATGCTCTGTGGGCCAGGCTGTTATGAATGTGTGTGTTTAAGTGAGTTTCAGATCGAGGCACCCATTGCCTGTGGTCGCTCCCAACAGACAGCAGCTCTCTTAATGCAATGCATTTGCCAGTAATGAAAACCCCCAAACGGGACCAAATGATGTCATTAAATTCAGAATGAATTAAGTGTATCATGTTCTGAGAGCTGGCTCTGAACTGAGCATGCTCTGGGCAAGTTATTGCCAATTTAGAAAATAACGGCATTCAAGTCTGGAGTTTTAGAGTATGCCAGAGAAAACACTAGAGAGGCTTTATGGGAGAATAAAAGCACTGCTGTGGCGTGGACGGACACACATGGTCATCATTGAAAAGCCGCCACTGAAACCCAGAGGTCCCTGCAGCCTGTGCTCACACACAACCAGACTGTGTAAAAATCTTTGCTCTCATAACCGCAACGTAAAAACACTTTCGGTGCCATGAATCCTCTGCAAGACTCATTACTAGAACAAAGGCATTTCAAAACAAACAACTCTTTTGTGATGGTGTATTATGTACACAGGTGCGTTCTACTTATCCTCACATTTCTGGCAGGGGTACGCACCATGGGCGGTGCAGGGGTGGGCATGATGGCGTGGGGGAAGGGCGTGAAGGTGTGCTGGTGCGTGTGCTGGTGGGTGTGTTGGTGCTGATGCTGGTGCTGGTGTTGGTGCTGGTGGAACTCAGTGCGCAGGTAGGGCGGGGGGCCCAGGGAGGCGCCGCGGTCTGCGCTCTGGGAGGCCAGGAAACGAGTGTTGAGCTCCTGGCGCAGAAGTTCTTGCTCTGAAACGGAGGATGTAAAACAGCGTGATTTAATCAAGGAGGCCAAGGTGAAGACGTCTGTTCTTATTATCTTTATTTTTACTAACACATACATTTCACTTCCTATTCCCCTTATATACATGTGTGTGTTTTTGGTTAAAAGCACATAGTAGTTAATTAAATTACAATAAAATTGAATCTGTTTTGCTCCATCACGCTGCAAACCTCTGACACAGCCTTGCAAGATAATACACTCAATGTGATCACTTCACATTATGTCAGTTATACCAAAGAAAGGGGAAAAAAAGCAGGAAATGAATGTGATTATCAGCATGACATTTTGAATTTGAGTGAAGCTGGAAATGATTAGAGCAGTCTGACTGCTGGTCCTGTCAAATGCTGTGATTTGATACGCTACAGCTCCTCCGAGACAAAAGCATCTGTTGTTCTAATAACTTTCACGCAGCCCGTGGAGAAAGAACGGATTTCAAGTAATCATTGGCTTTTCTTCTAAATTCAACAAAACCTGCCACGAGAGATTGCATCTCCTCCAGAGTAACCTTATCCTTCCTATTCCACAGTGACTCACTACAATATTCTCTGTTCTCATTTCTAACTTTATTGAGCTGGGAGTGTGGGTGGAATTTTCTCTTCATGAAAATTTCATTAGTATCTTTTGAACAAAATCCAGCTCAGTCCATTCTGTGCTGAGGATATTGATTTCTTACTCATGAACATTGTTCCAGGTGAAAATGGAAGTTCTGGGAACGCGGCTAAAAGCAACAAACAAAAACGAATACACGGACTTGACATTTAGCAGTAAAACCACCGCGTGCAAACATTCAGAGGGGTCTGCCGTGGCCTTCGCGGGGCACCCTGACATTACCGGCGTGTAGAAAGCTGATCAATCACAGCATGAGACGTAGTGTTAAAGAAACCTGAGGCACGGAGTGCATGTGGCTTATTTTGGACTTGGTGGCTTGTTTCTTTAAAGGGGACCTATTATGAAAAACATTTTTTTTCTTGCTTTAACATATATAAAGTGGTGTCCCCTCAGCCTGCCAACTCAGAGAAGGAGGAAAGCAACCAAATTCTGCAGTGTCTGTACAGCCGCCCAGATGATCCATCCAGTGTGATGTGGCTTCTACGAGCCGTTCAGATTCGATTTACATAGGTTGGCCTCCGATACGTGAAACCACGCCCACAACTAACTCTGCCGGCCGGAGCTTCCGCCATTTTTTCGTAGCGGTGTATCGCATCATTCAGGCAGCCAATCAGCACAGAGCCTCATTATCATGGCCACGCCCACTCAGAATCCCACATAGATAATGAGGTTAGAGACTGGGAAGATAAAGACATGGCTCAGAGGCTGAATTTCTAATTTATTTAGCAAAAACAATCAAAAGCTTGTTTTTAAGACATTCAAGGCCTGTTTAAAATAGGTATTAGATGCCATAATAGGTCCCCTTTAAATCATTACCAGAAGGACATTCTGTCTATGAAAATCAAATGTGTTAAAATATCAATACCAGGTACAAATTATTACAGTACAAGTGGCTTATGCGAACGTATATTACTCCCTCTCTACTTAATCGTTTTGATCCTAATATACCGGACCAATGTGTAAAGTGTAACGTGGAGAGGGGTACATTATATCACTGCTTATGGCAATGCCCAGAGATCGCAAAGTTTTGGAAAGAAGTAATTTCTAATTTATCCTAGATTATCTCAGAAGATATTCCTATTTGTCCACAATTGTGTATTTTAGGTATATTTCCTGATAACTTAAAAATAAACAGTAGAAAGAAGAGTATGATAACTTATTCTCTTCTCCAGGCGAAACATTCGATAGTATTGTTTTGGAAGAACCCAGGGACCTGTACTGGATGATTCTGTTGAATGATGATGTAGGGGGGTTTTTGTTTTTCTTTTGTTTTGAGTTTTGTGCGTAATGTTTTTTTATGTTGTTGTTTTGTCTCTGTATCTTTGTCTGCTATGCTTGTGGTTTTTTTCTTTCATTGTTTTTTTTTATTTTTATTGTACATTTTATTTACAGATAACTGTATTGTTGTAATAATTGGAAAAAATGTAAATAAATATAGTGTTAAAAAAAAATGTGTTAAAATAAAAGCTGCTCTTGAGTTATTCTTATTCTGCTTCTCGTATGTCTCACACATCTTGGCAACATGATGCATAAGGCAAGAGTGTTTTTTTTTGTTTTTTTTTTGTCAGCCAAATGGACAATGCTCTGCCACACCACTTGGGGGTGGTGTGGGAACGCCTGTGAGCCGACGGGGGCTTACCTGAGTAGGCACTCCCAGCAGCAGGATGTCCAGGTACTGGATGGGTGCTAGACGTCAGTGGTGGTGGTGGAGGCAATGCTGCTGGAGGCGCAAACATATTGGGGTGATGTGGGTGAGGTGAGGACTGCAAGGCAGAGGGGAAGCCGTGGGGGTGGCTCTGGTTGGCGGCCAGAGGCAGGGAGAAGGTGGAGGCGGCTGCTGCCCCTGGAGGAGCAGGCGGGTGGTGGGGGTGGTGCAAGGAGGGAGCAGGCGGCCCGTGGAGCTTGGTGCCTGGGGTGCTGCTCCTGCTGCTGCTGGATAGATAGAGAAAACAGGAGAAAGGTGCAGAAAGAAGCCAGGTTAAGCCAGGCGTGATGAGTCAAAATTAAAACTTGCAACCCCCCACCACCCTAACCCCACCCCACCCATCTCCATCTGTTCCAGCGTTCACTTCCCAGCACAACGTTTTCACACCTCGACTGCCTTCCATTTACAAACGCCTCGCCGCCTCACTCCTGTGCTTCACAGAATCCGGGGCAAACACGAGCCGTGAAAACGGCACATTCGCAACACCCTTGGATGCAAATAAACCACCGCTGGCAAACACAACAGAGCGAGCATCTGTCTTTGAGCAGCTTCTGTTAAGACACTTCCTCCACAGCCAGGTAGCGAACATGTGCATCGAAAATGGGATGAGAGGGACAGAGGGTGCGCATGCATGTGTTAACAAACAGCCTTTTGTTGCGCGTGTGGGTTTCCTCCGGGGGCAGTCGCAGAGCCGGCGTCTCCACAGCTCCACGCTTTAAGCCTAAAAGCTCATTTGCAGCGCTCGCTCTGCGCTGCGGGCCCCGGCTGTGATTATTCACAGCGGGTGCCAGGCCGTGTTGGCATGCTGGCAGACTTGCAGGGCTGGCACGGCGAGAGGCAGGCGGAGCCAAGTCCCGAGAGCCTCCGAGGCCAAGCTGTTGATGGGACTGAGTGGGTTCTGAAGAAGCTATCTTAAAGTCCTACATTATGAGGAGTCTTACAGGCTTCTCAAATGATGGAGGACACAATGGACCAGTGGGTAGCCCCACACTAGCGCCACTGTGCTCTCTTCCAAGACTATGAAAACTGAGTGACAACAGTGTATTTGAACATCTAAAGTCTCCCAGGAAATCGTTAGAAAATGTGAAATTTAACAGTCCTACTGAAGGATTTATTCTTTTTTCCTAAGAATGAATAATTAGACCGTAGGCCTATTCGCCTTCTTTTCCTATTCGCTGGTAACCCGTCATCCATGAAATAAGAACAATAAGGATCTGATTCAAGGTTATTTTAAACTGGATGGAATATACACAGAGCTGCAGTGATTGTGTGGGCTGCTAATAAATCACAGGCACTCGGGGCGCGCGGCGGCCTTTTATTCAACTGTTAATAATCAGTGCCACTGTTTGGCTCGGGAACTTAAAGCTCTCCCTGATGGCAATTTACATACTGATCGGGCATTACACATACTTCCAGCTCAAGAGAGATTCAAGTATTTTCAAGTGTGTGTGGGGGTTTTGCCTGAAAAGCTCTGAATGCATTTACTGAACCACAACACAAGAGGACACGCCGTACGACACTCTTAGATGGTAGCTTTACCTGTGGCCGTTGAGGTTGAGGCTGTTGTAGGCAGAAAGCGGCCGGGGGTGGCAGCGCGACGGGGGCCGGTGAGCCCCTGCCTGGTGTGGGTGCTGCTGGTGGGGGTGATGGCTCGGGAGGGCGGGGGACGGTGGGTGTGGGTGCAGGCTGGGTGTGGGCTGAGGCCTGCTGTGGGGCAGCTGCTCCGGCGGGTGTTGGGGTTGGGTTGGGGCCGTTGGCAAGGACTCTTGGCTCTGGGCGGGCGGCAGGGCCGGGGGCGTCTGAGGCCTGGGCGGGGGCTCTGAACGCGGGAGCAGGTGGGCTGAAGCCGGAGCCTGAGCGGGACTGTTCGTTTGGGTCCGAAGGGGGGACGGGGCCTGGGGGGCAGGTGCCTGGGGCTGTGGCTGGGGGGGGCCTTTGGGGGGCAGGAGTGGATTGGGGGTGCTGGATGCAGGGGACTGGGGGTCTCTGCAACTCTCCTGGCTCCTCTCTTGACTCCGCTCTAGACCTGACACCGTGATGAAGCCGGGGCCGTGAGGCTCCTGGCTGCCATTGTTGGAGAGCACATCAAGACCAAAATCTGGAACTGTGCAAAACAGAAGGAAAGAAGCCAAGATGAGAAACACACCTCCTACAGTATAACAACCATGGGCAAAAACATGAAAACCAGAAAAACCTCAAACATACATTAAATTACGCTGACATAGATTCCTACTGCACACATCGTCTTCACTTAGCGTGCAGGACAAAAGGACGCGTGCTGCGGTCACAGTGTTTGAAAACAACATTTTGGAACGTTTGGCCACTAACCGATAGCTGGCACGTTCAGAAAAAAAAAAAAACTGCAGAAGAATCATGCCACAGATTGTAGATTTACATCTTTAATTGCATATTTTTGCAATTTGTCGGGTTGCTGTTGCAGTTTCTAAAAACAACTTGATGCAAATACAAAATACACAGTTATTATTTCGTTGGGAACATTTATTGTTCTTTATCACATGCAAATGAGGGTGACAGTAATGACTGTTAGCATGCATTAAAAAGAGGCTGCAGCATAAAAACGCTGCAATAACACATTCAGGTTGACGATGCCCCTTTGATCAAAGGCTCTGTTTGTACTCCTGTGAATTAATCCCAAGAATGAGTGATTATGGCTGTACTATGTTAAAGTCACATAGGACAGTGGATAATAAGCTCCATCCAGGGTATTTCTCTGCAGGGACCTTGTCTGACAGAACAAAGTGCTCAGACATCAGCAGTAAGCTCCGGCAGCAGAGAGGCTCATGGGGGATGACAGCGCATACATAAACTGTAATTAACGCTCCCTCTGCCTCATGGGGGTTTCACAGGGACTCCTCCTCCCTTCTTCATTTAGCAAGCTAAATCCTTTACCTGACAAAAAAAGTTGTGGATGGGTCCCAGTCGTCCCTGGGTGGAGACTAGCAACCTGCGCTGCGAAGCAGCTCCCTGACACAGGGGGCTTCCATCTCCCTGACAAACGACTCCCCCCAGACCAACTCCACCGAGGGGAGGCCGAGCCATCGGGCTCCACGAGAACATCCATCATTAGCATTAAAATGCAAAGTGCGGTTTTCGCAGCCCGAGGTGCATGTGATATTCTAGTTAAGGGTCAGGGGAGGTCATTTCTGGTGCATGATCACAATCAATATCCAGAAAAACGATTGACTACAGGAGGAGGGGGAGGTCTGCCTGTCAATCAAGATACAATAAGCACACTCTGATGCATCTTTACAAAAGTCTCGGCTTTTGGGAAAACAAAAATCGGAAAAGCTCTTATTATAATGAAGGAATGCGAAGGCAGAGGTAACCAGCTCCTTTATAGAAATTAAATCTATGCTGTTTTAAGTGCAGTCTCCACGTAAGCTCATGTTCTCTACCCTCGTGTGCATCAATAAACAAGAAAGCCCAGCAGCTCTTACATCCACCTCTCTAATCCATGTCAATCTTATCCACTTACAAATGCTATTACTAGTCAACAGAGACTGCTTCTGGCAAACAACTTCACCAAAGCAGATGATGAGACCAGAAATTCCCAATTCCCAGGTCTCCCGGTGCACCTTGAGGTCCCGGAGGTCCGCGGCTTGTTTTGAGAATGTGCTAACACGCTAAAAAAGAAGGTGTCTATTCTGGTCATAATGAACACTCCAGGGCAATGCAGAGCGGGGAAGAAGAAGAAGAGAGAAGTATACGCCCGCTTCCCTCCCGCGAGGGTTCATTTGTCAGTCTTCTTCATCCCTGAAAACAAATAAGAGCAAATCCCAACGGGATTCTCAAAATATAGAGTCCTGCTATAGTTTCACTGGCACTGCAGTTTCTAACCAGCCTGCGTTGCTTGGCAGAGCAGGAAAAGAAGCCTCTGGGTTTGTGTGCTTTGGCCAGAAAGCTGGATTTAAGTGCAAAGAGAGCACAGGAGGGCTTTGCCAGGGTCAGCTGGCCGGGAAGCCTTTCATTAACGCTGAACATCAGGGGACCTATGAGGGGCCGGACTGAAGGGAGAAGTCATTATCTGAGTGTGAGCCACATCTTACAAGTCACCCCGGGTTGTCTCAGCACCTCTGATTTCTCTTCATGAGGTCAAAGCCACAGCAGCTTGTGGAAATGTGATACTTGTGGACTGAATATAGTATGTTAAATATGGATTAAAAAAACAACAAACCGATATCTTCAAATGCAAACTGTTGTAGGGATGAGTCCGTTGTCGTGTGGGTCTCTTTCTTGCTTTGTTTTGATCTCACCTTTGTTGGTAACATCTCATTAGCGTTGGAACTTTATTTTTCTTAGCACTAAATTTAGGTCTGAGACGGTGTTTAGCCTCAAGGGTTAATAATGCTGTGTACTGATTGGTTTGTGGATAGAAATAGCCACCTGAGTGATGGATGACTCAATCTTAAAGCAACCTTTACACATAACACCGGTCAGCATCATGGCATGAGGCTTGGCAAAGCGGAAGGTACAACATTAAATTAATTCAGTATTTGGCCATAACTGCCATACATAAGGGGATTCATTTAGCAAACTAGATGTCAGTGTCATCATTGGATACAGTTTGGCCCACAAAATGATTAGCAAACAAGTGCCAACAACATCATCTTCTAAAAGAGCAACTGGCAGGCGAGCACCTGCCCTTCTAAAAAATACATTAGTCACCAACTCCAGCCAAAAGTGCTTTGCTTTAGTGTCACAGTGTGTGTGTGGCCATGACAGCCTACACCGCGTCTGGAGACATCCTGACATATTGATGGTTGCAGAGACCTCTGCAACACGCCAAGCCTTCGCTTCTTGACCCCCTTAAGTCTCATCCGCCTCAAAATAGCCCCTTGATACATTCTTTACCCTCATTTATCCAATTTCAACCAAGCAGGGGTCGCATGACTCCAATCAGACAAAACCAACACATATGGCAGGAGAGATGAGACCGACTCCTGTGTGTATGTTACTGTCACTCAGTGAACAGAGGTTAAAAGAAACCACTTTTTGTCCGGCACAGTGGGGATATGCTGGACAAACCTGCACCGCATTATCGCCTCAGGGGCACCAAACGATGCAGCTGCTCTGAACTTCACCACCATCCGTTACTATCCATGATATGCGGTAGGTAGGGACCAAGTACACAAACACAGCCAGGTCTGCTTTTGCAGCTGTTCAGCACTAACTTCACCATGGGCAGACACTGACCACTTATGAGTCTGTGAATTGGAAAAATAATGTTAGAGCTAAAAGCTAAAGTCATCATATGCAAGTTAGGGCTGTGCGATTAATCGATTTTAAATCTAAATCGGATTTATTAATCACAATCGATGTTAAAAAAAGGAAAATCGGAAAATGGATTTTCCTTTTTTGCAGCTGCATTACAGACAGACCTCGTCTAGTCATCTTTGTTTGGTCAAGAAAATTGTAAATGTTGTCACTTTACTAAACTCAAGGAGGATTTACAGGATCTTTCAATTGCACTTCATTCCCAATAGGGACATTTGTTTTCTATTTTTCTTTATAAATAAAGATAAAATATTTGAAACAATTTATTCCAATGTCTTTTGTAGTTTTACCAAAAAAATTTAAATCGAAAATCGGGTTTTCAGAGAAAAAAATCAGGATTTTATTTTTGTCCAAAATCGCCCAGCCCTAATGCAGGTATTATTTTTATTTTATTTTTTGTGTTCAGTGACTTAATCTAAGACGATTTCATGCTAACTTTTGTTAATTTTTGGAAAATACAGTAAAGCCCAGATAATCCAGATGAGAATATTATCATAATTTCAAATAAAGAGACAAGCTAAAAATATTGCCCTACTTTCATGGTACTATTACTACCTGGGGACCTGGATCTTATGCGATATTAACCCAGTGCAAATATGGCATCCCTGTCATTTGTAAAACAAAAATCCCCCCCACAAATTACATTTCAGCAAAACACAAAGCTCCTAGTTTCATTTTAAAACAGTGCCAAAGCAGCTGTTAGCAATTCATTGATTTGAGAGTGGGAGTGATTTATATTTTATTTCTTCTGGCTGTCTTTCGTGTCTATTTCCCAGTGAAATGATGCAGCTGTGGTGGATATAGTGATCAATGATGCTTTGGCAGAAAATTCAAGAACTGTATCAGCATTTTGCCACACACGCAGACGCAAAGACGAGTAACAGAGTGACAGTGACAGGCATTACATGCATGACGAGTGTGCAATAAGAAACATTTTTCTATCCTTAATTAGACCCAAACTCTAGTCTGTCAGAACAAAGCCTTTACAATAACTAAATATCCTTCTACTTCTACCACTCTGTTTGCTGTTGCCAAAGCAACATCAGCACGCGCATCTGAGTGATATCATTTTCAGGTTCTTGCAAGTCCAAATGTGATCCATTGCCACCCATCTCCAGAGTTTACGATGAGACACTTTCCAGTCAATATTACAACACATCCAGGAATTAATGTCACTGAATTACAGGAAATCACAGACTCTGCTTGTCCCGTGCAAATGTGCTGCATGAAACGCAGATGTTGGGGTGTAATTCTTCAATCACTCTGGGTAATACTAGTCCCGTGTGAATGATGATTGGGCTCAGCCCAGATATTTTTCTCGCTCTCTTGGGGGTTTATCCTCCAAAGACCATGCTTGATGGCTGTATCTGCCATGGAAATAGTCTGAGTTAACCTGGTTAGCACTAATAAACATTAGAGCGGCATGCTGGCTTGGTGGATGATTGGTTCTCCACTGGGGGAGTTTCTGTAATTTGTATGTTTATCCTGTGCTTGTGTGGGTCTTCTTCAGCTACAAGTGATGCACGTCGTATACAGTACGTGCATGTGGACTGCGACCTCTCCGGATGTACCCCAACTAGGGATGGGCGGTATGGACTAAAAAATGTATCACGATAATTTCTGGCATTTATCCCGATAACGTAAAAATTACGATAAAAAAAATACCAATTCAACTCCACCTTTTTAACTATAAATCTATCTCGCTCTCAGATCCGCCATGTTTGTTTCCTTCCTTCCTTCCTTCTTTTTTTCCTTCCCTCCTTCCTTCCTTCCTTCCTTCCTTCCTTCCTTCCTTCCTTCCTTCCTTCCTTCCTTCCTTCCTTCCTTCCTTCCTTCCTTCCTTCCTTCCTTCCTTCCTTCCTTCCTTCCTTCCTTCCTTCCTTCCTTCCTTCCTTCCTTCCTTCCTTCCTTCCTTCCTTCCTTCCTTCCTTCCTTCACGTACGTTGTGCGTGGATTTAACGCAGAACCATAAATCAGCTTTACACAAAAACATCAACAGGAATGTATCATTTTTACCGCGAGATGACAAATTGTTATTGTGAGGAATTTTTTGGACGGTTTATCGTGAACGGTAAAATATCACCCATTCCTAACCCCAACCAAGGAAAGCTGGGCTCAGCTCCAGCAGACCCCTGTGACCCTGAACCTGCCTCTTGGCCAGGATTGAAAGATAGATTTTTAATCTCAACACAGGACATTCCTGGTTGAATGAAGGTTAAAAAAACAACCATGGGTATAGATAATGGATGGAGGGGTAAATGTTATTGTGTTTAACGTACAGGTTGCGTACAGGTGCTACTTTTTTTGATTGGCAGTCCAGAACATGCAACTTTACCCCATTTAACCTTTCGTAAGAGGGGAACGGAAACGTTGCCTCAAAGCTCTCAGCATTTTATCTTTAGCCTTGAAAAGTAAAGCAAAACAAAAAGAAAAGCAGCCTCTGGAAGGAGAAGCGCCGACAGCTCCAAAACCCAGAGCTGTCTGTCACAGCTGCCAGAGACCGAGGAAGACTCACTCATTCACCATCACCCCTAAAACTCGTTGGCCTCTCGCTGCCTGATGCTCCCCATCCCGCTTCCTGTTTTGTGACAGTATACAAACCACTCACAGATCCAATTCCTCCAACAGACGAAACTGTTTAACTGCACTTTAACAAAGCCACAGCATGACGTCAGTGAATCATAAGGACTTGATTCACTTTGTTAAGAGCTGGTGAGACAGGATTTGCAGTAGATAAACAATGAAAGCCTTGTTGTGAGGGGGCTACACCGCCTTTTTTCCCCCTCCCAAACATCATCCTGCTTCTTCTCAGCAAAGTGAAAAATAAACAGAGTGAGACAGACTGTTTGCTCAAGTTGAATCAATTTAAATACTCACTGCACTGAATGAAAATTCATGGCCTTGCATCTGCATGCCTCAGTAAACTGTAATTACAATCAGGATCTCCCTCCGTGCTGAAGCTGGGATTTCAGAAACTGATGAGTAAAATCAGCCTTGGAAGTATTCACTCGCCAGTTTTAAAATACACTGCTGCCCATGAAATCACAGGTTTGCCTCTGACCTTAGTATGGAAACGATTTAGAAAAAGAGACTGCATAATCCTCTTTCTAGTTATTTTGTTTGACAACAGAATTAGAGCGGTAATTGAGGAGCAGGTGTTGACAGTTGTCTGACCTCCGGAGAGGTGTATACAGCATATGTTCCTCCGGAGCCCATTGATGAGGGACTCTGCTCGGGTTATTGTTCCTAATGAAGCCTGTAGTTGCATTAATGGCAGATATTATTTTTCACAGATTTTCCTTCTTCATGGAAGAAAACAATAAACAGCAGGTCAACACTTTCTGTCAGAGCTTGCCAAGAAAGATAATATAAAACAGGCTCTACTGCTTCTCCGGCCAAAAAGAAGAAAAGCAAATATGTTTGTGTCTGCACACATTTGAGAAACCGTTCAGTTCCACACTGATGCTGTCAACAGCCCTTCACTTGTTGCAACGTGCGAGAACTGAATGCTTCTTCACTAAGAACAGTGTATTTTTCTCAGAGGATCACCCTTGAGTTTATATTAGTGCAGGATATGTGCCACATAAACGGAATTATAGGGTGTTTGGAAATCCTTTACAAGGAGGAAGTCTCTCAAAGCATCTCTGCAGAGGGTTTGTGATATGCTTTAACATTTGACTAAATCAACTTTACATATTTAAATGGGAGTAAGAGACAAGTGTTTCCTGAGACACGCTGACTAATAATGAGAACTGTGTTCTGTCCTCTGTCTGAAATCTGTCCTGAATCTTTTAAAATCTATTTAAAATCAGGTGTAGTGGAGTCGTATTTATGTGAGCAAACACTTTAATGTTAAGAAATTGCCCACTAAAATGCGTTTAATCTCAAAAGAGCTGGCCTGGCTGTGTGTCTGATATATATCTAGCTAACTATTTGGCCTTCATCACAGAAATGCACCACAGATGTTGGAGGGGCTACACGCTGGCTCAGACATGTATGATCTAGGCTCAGTAGTTTCAAGGGCCAAGGAAAACAGTCTCATACACATAAACCACTGTTACAGCACTGTATGTGTACTCTGTTACTTGACTAATACACACCATGTGTTAGTAATACCCAGCAGATTAAGTGATTGAAGAGCCAATACTGCGGTGCAGAGGTTAGAGGACTACGCGCCTCGTACAGCCCAAGTTACCAGAATAAGCAATGGCGAGGTGGATTAATTTTGTGCAGAGCCACAGTGATAGAAAGTTCACGCCCGCCTCATTTTCCACCTGGACGTTTTACAAGCTTCCACTGGAGAAAGCTGAGACGAATTGATAAACTCCTGTTATCCACTCTGGCTAGCGTGCTCATCGTGCCGGTGGCTCGGGTGGCTCATTGGCAGATGTCGTCCACACGATGAAAGTGCAAGTTGCACAATTTGAGAATGTTGCTGACTTAGTAAATACCAGGAAAGTTATGAACCATCCACCGAGTGCAAGTGTCAATGTAGAATCACTGGTCAATCTAAAATCCATGTTTGTGAAAGAGGAAACGAGTTCCCCAGGGAAAACAGCTGAAATATGACCGAAATATCTGCAGTCTGCATTTGTGATGTCACAGTTTTGCTGGGTTAAAATGAACTCCTCGTTTCCTTATTAGCATTGTTTTAATTTAAGCTGCTCTGAGATCTTTCAATCAGTGTCTTCAGGAAACCCTCATCATTTTCTCCTGCTTTTCAAACCTGAACTTTATATAGTTGGCATTTGCTTGAATCATTTCACCAATGTTAAAGTCACATAATGCATCACTTGAATCTTTAGACCTGGTGCAGATCCCACAATAAGATATTGTGAAGACGTAGAAAAGCAGCTAAGGAAAAGAGTTCAGACTTGCACTTGGGCCTCACGGTATCAGTTCACAGAGGAGCTGCGATGCTATGGCAGAAACCTTAGCTGGGGAAGCTTTCTCCCTGATCTCATAGCCAAGGCCTCCAGAGAATATCCAGTCTATTAGCTCCTTATCCCTCGCTTCTTCAGCTCTGGATACTTAACAACATTAATCTATCCAGAAGCAGGAACACCACATTCAGTGATACCTCCTTCTGTCTCCAGAGTGAGGCAGAACCTCTGGGTAAGGGGGTTCACAAACATGCTTGCTGGACATCCCTCAGATGAGGGTTCAGGGCGCGGGGGCCGGGTAATGATACATGCTCCCCTGCTGTCCCTCCAAGACTCTCTGTCTTGCCAGCAGCTCTTTAAAAGCTGGAGCCAAGAAATGTAAGGCCTGGACATCCCAGCATGTGGAGGGTCTTGGACTGGAGCTGTTTTATTAGTGACTCCCGGGGGCGGTGGGGGAAGGGGAGTGGGAAGCTAAACAGAAATAAAGTAGCTGGTATGGGTGGAGGTGAGGAGGGCAACTATTCTGGCTGCGAGAGTGTGACATGTGTAGTTTTTGAGTGAATATCCCAGAGCATACTGATACCTCCTCACAGTAACACAAACCGCCGCTTTAACAAGCCATGATTGAGCGAAAGGCCAATACCGAGGGGGGGGGGGAGTTGTTACCGCACTCTCTGAACATCCATATTTTATGCCTATCTCATTTGGTTTATGAATTTTGTATAACAAGTTGGGCAGCCAAAGCAAGTGCATACGCAAGTATAAATAGTGTGTATAAGAGCAGTGATGTCATCATTCATAGAGTGGGTGGTTAACCAAGTTATAAAGCCATGACTTAAAGCACATAGACGCCGTGAGACCGAGATCCTCCGTGAAATGGGTGCAATCTAAGGGAATTGGACTCAGTAAGCCACTGAATGTTCTGAGCTCCCCTGACAAATGCAAAGCCATAGAAGACTAGCTGCCAAACCACAGAGAACAAGCACTTACACATGTTTACACTATGACAGAGTGAAAGAGCCAGATGGAGGAGGAAAGTGCATGAGTGACAGAAAAAGCAAAAAGCAAAAAAAAGAAAAAAGAGGAAACTTGCCCCGTCCTGCCTCCTACCTTTTCTAATATCCATCTGGGCTCCATTCACACTCTGTCTGATGGAGGGAATGTACTCCGTTTCCTTTCTCTCAAAGGTTTAAAAGAGCTATTTACTAACAAAGAGCTGCAGTGAACATGTCCTTCCACCCACGGTAGCTCTTATTACAGCTGCTCCTGTAATGGCTCTTAGCTGCATCTGTGTCCCGCACTCACCCTGACAACATGTGGAAAATCTCCCTGCCTCAGACGTACGCTTGGGACCGAGGTGTTTCGTCACCTTCCTCCCAAAGCCATACCCCCCCCCCCCAACATCACCACCTTTATGAGCACATGAGGATGTAGCAGTGGGATCAGTAGCAACAGGGTGTCTCGTTTCTAGCTCTCCTTTTCAAGAACAAATCTTTATATATCCCTGAGGGTGTGAGGTCTGGCTGGAGGGAGCGTAACGGGAGAAGAGCCGGGTCAGGGACTCGATGACGGCCACGCTGGCACAGGTGACCAGGGGAGGGGGCCGGTGGAAAGCTGGCCCGGGCTTCTCCAGCCCGGGGGGGTCTGTGCAGGGCAGCTCTCGGGGGGATACTTCATGCTGGCAGCTGACAGATTCTCTGCAGGTTTGGCTGTCATGCCCGGGCTCACTGAAGCTTTGAAATAACAGTAGCGTGTAATGTGTCAGATCCATCTAGTCCGCAGCAATTGGTCAGCACACCCACTGTCACAGTCGTTTAAAGCTACACGGAGAACATGCAGCTGCGGAACGAAGCGGACCGTTTGACCTTAAACATGTCACATGTACGTAAAACAACGCGTGGGACCGCTCTCATGGTCTCATACCTTCCTAGTGTGCAGTGAAATATGGCAGGTGGCCATTTTTTTTAAAAATGTTGTTGTTTGTTAAGGATCCACTGAGGCTGCTGGGAAGTGTGCAACATCTCAGCTCTACAGTCAGCCACATCAGTCCTTTGGCATTTCAACCTAGGGCTGGGCGATATGGACCAAAAGTCCTATCTCGATATTTTCTAGCTAAATGGCGATACTCGATATATATCTCGATATTTTTTCTGTGCCTTAATTGGGGTTTCCCCCAAAGCATTATAACATAGCATCTCTGTTAGCTTCTTTTTTTCTGAGGCAAACCCTTAAAAAAACAGTCGGTTTTAATACAAAGCCTCGTGCCAAATGTCACACAGGTTCCTTTATTAACAGAGGTCTGCACAATATCAAAATGTATAAAACAAATTAAATAAAAATAAACTGCCTGCATATATAGAATAAAAATGCTTCTTGAATAAAATAAAACAAATATCCCTTTCCTGCATAACAATTAAATTAAAATACACTGTACAATTAATACAATGTAGACAGTAACAGGCAGACTTTTCCACTGAGGTTGACAGTTGTGCAAATAACAAAACATTTGTGCAAATCTCAAATAAAACATTCAAGTCAATTTGTCACAAAATAAGCTATATCAAAATCATAAAAAAAAAAGTAAAAAAAAAAAAGTAAAAAACAAAAAATTTCGATATAAACGATATTGTCTCGTACCATATCGTGTTTGAAAATATATCGATATATATTAAAATCTCGATATATCGCCCAGCCCTACTGTACTTTAATGATATCAGACTACCCTAGACACTGTGTTGAAGGTTGGGGGGGGAATATCACAGGCCATTAACATCAGCAGCAGCATTTACTAGAGTTTTCTGCTATACTGATAATGGCTTTCAAATATATGGAAATTAAGCAAACAAACTGCCACATGTACATGTTGGAAGCCCTTGCTGCCTACACTCATGGGCACACAAAGCTGGGTGTATGGAGGTGGACATGCTTATCCTCTGTCTGACAGCGTGCAGTGTTCCTCTGTGTTTCAAAGGTGCATTGCTGCATTTATTCACTTTTTACTGCCAGTAAAATTGAATTTACTAGGAAGCATGAAACTGGCAGGAAGAAAGTGTTTGAGCATCTAAATGTGGGCATACTGACAACATGAGGTTATGGAGGAGGCATCATAGGAGCTTTGCTCCATAAAACCGTGAGTGGTTAAAAAGTCCACACTTTGAGAGAAAGTAAAAGTGATTTCCCCCCAAAACAGCAACAGCTCATGTTTTTTTTACTGGACTCATTTTCTCTGAGCTAATTTATGTGCCAACATGGGCGGCTCGGTAGCATAGCAAACCGCAAGTCAACACTGTGATCAGGCACAGACTCCCATCTGAAAATAACAGTGTATACAACCTATGGGCTTGTTTATGTGTCTAAAGTTACTTGTAAATGAAACTAAACTCCTAATTCATTTCACTGGAACCCTGCAGGAGGTGAGTTTATTTCAGTCAGAACTAAAATAAATAAGTGTAAAAGCAACAAATGTGATCTGAGAATAGAAAGAAATTCAGGATGTGTGTCAGCACAACGCGAACATTTCACAACACACTGACTTGCATTGCAACACGTGTTTCTTGTCAGTCATTGTGGCACCTCGGTGAAACCAAAGACAATCATCCGCAGGAGCCAACAGACTTCAAACAGACATGCTTATTCTCACTTACATTCTCATAAAACACACACACATCCAGGCAGAAAAGTGCTCTCCTCCCTCTCGCACACATTTACAGTCAGTACTCTACCAGCCAGTCGGTCCACTGCCCTCTTGGTAAGGAACACGGCCTCTCCGTTGTCTGAACCTGTTCAGTTTTGGCTCGCCCTCCATAAGGCTCTGTCAGCTTGTCAGGCAAGCTTAGTAGGCCGTACCAAATCAGTCCACAGGGACCTGGGGGGGAGGAGACTCCTAATTGTACAGCTGGCTCTGCCGGTGTAATAGACAACCTTTGCCTTTTCTCCTATTTTCAAGACTCTACAGTTGCATTAAGGGGTGTTGACGCTTCGCTTCGTCAAGTAGAAAGGTCCTGCCTTTGGCTCTTCGCCTCAGTCCTCAGGAGGGGAGAGGGTGGCCGTCTGCGGCAGAGAGTGACAGCTTGAGCTTGACACACTGACAACCACTGTGATTTGGCCGGGGAGAGGCAAGAATGACTGGAAAGAGAAATGTGTCCCCAGAGTGTCATCAGTCTGGCCCTCTTTCACTCTCTCAAAGGGGGCAACTCGTTTTACACGCATCTACGCCGCACAATTGGGCGGTCTGCGAGGATCAGATTCATGGCGGCCTGTGCCTGCGCTTGGTGTTAAAACGATTCAGGAAAAACTCATTCCAGCGAGGGTTAATGGCATGAATGCGAGGATCAAATGTCTGAAATTTGGTGGAGTATCAATTTGCATGTAGCTTTTTCTCTTCATAAACCTTCACCGACATGACAGAAGCAGCCAGCGTGTCTATATGTGTGTGTGTCAAGTGCCGTGTCATTACCCCTTTACTCAAGTTTCACTGCAGTCAGATTAGTGAGGCACCCGGGGCCGAAAAACGAAGCCGGTAATGGCCGTCTCTCTTCTCCAAACCGCTATGACTTTCATCCCGACTTCCCTTTTGCTTGGAAATGCTGTGTGGTCTGCTGATGTGGTGGCAAAAGTACCCAACACACACAAAGGGGGAAGCAGGACGATTAAACCGGGCCTAAGTTCTCACCATCTTTTCTCGGCTCACAGCCCTCGCTCTCTCTCCCAGGAAACCTCAGAGCAGCCACATCAGCGTGCTGTTTAGAATAACACCACAAATTGGCTGAGGGCTGTTGGCAAGCTTCACTGCGATGAGCTATGTCTGTGGGACTGCGATACTTGGCAAGGGAGGGTTAGTGTAGGGGAAGCTGGTGAGGATTTAAGCTGTTTATTTGAACTGTGCCATCGTCCCAACAGTCAGCTGCCTCCCTGCTCCCTCGTCAAGCCCCAGAGCTTAAGGTAGGATTGTGGTGTTGGTTGGGGAGAGAAAAACTTGATATCTCCCTTTGGGCAGAAGCTGCGCTGAGCTTGGGTTACTTTGGGGAAACAATGCAGGCTCTGTCCACAACCTCCTGTGAAGACAGGGGCTCAGACAGGCTTGCTAGTGCCAGGCTCGGCTGGGGGATTCATGCATCACAACGCCGCGCTGCACACAGCCTGAGCGCAGGGTTTAGAGAACCTCCAAGCTCTGCCTCTAAATGGCCCAACAGAGCGTCCGTCTCAGCATGTTAAGAGCTAAACCAGACGTGGAGCCCATACTGGCGCAACGGGCTGTTTGCTCTTGGCTTGAAAGGCCCCTGTTCTGGGATTTTGGTTTTTGTACGACAGTGTTTACAGTAAAATCTGACATGTGGAATAAGGAGGGGATGCTTGAGCACTGAAATCAAATAGCTCCCTCCAGAAGCATCTTAATCTGTAACAGATGGTGTCACTCTGAGGGACGTTGATGGGTTTGGGCAGGCTTCTGAGAACAGTGGGCAGAAGCCTGTGATGAAGAACCAACGGACGGCAATAAAACTCAACGTTGTGCTTTTCCTTATTTCTTCTTTGGATCAAGTACACGTTTTAAAATATCATTTCCAGGAGACCGATCTAACTTTACACACACGCAAAACGTCCACCGCAGATGAACCTCGTCCTCCCCTCCCTTTCTTCTCAGAGGTAACCATCTCTCCAGAGAGCGAGCCCGACACAAGGGGGTGATGTTGAGCCAAAGGTCTGGCGGCCGCGACTTCCCCCCGTGCACCCAGCGCCTGACTGGGGGGAGTCAGTGGACTGTGGTGAAATAATGAAACGTGGGCTGCAGCAAATGAAAGCCGTGCAATGTGTGTTCAGAGCAGAAACACATGTGAGGGATCTGTGGACTAGTACTAACAAACCAGGATCTTGCTCTGTAGTCCTCTCTAATCTGCCCTGAGGCTCATCAGGGCTTTATTTCTGCATTGCATATTTATGAGAATCAGAGAGGGTGAGAAGGAAGAGGGGAGGGAAGGGGGGGGGGGGGGGCTAACCTCTTCTCTTGTGGGAGCAATTAAAGCCTTGCTTTCATCAATCCTGATCAGAGTCTCCGTGCTCTTGCCCTCTTTTAGCTTTTCTGGCATTACAGACCATGTTTATACTTTCACCTCCCTCCTCTGACATTACAGGAGTGGACCAGAAGACGGAGACTCGCATCCGAAATCTTCCCCTCGAACCAGCAACACAGCTGGAAAGCACCACTGGATTACCAACTTCGACATCCTGGGTGCCATGAGAGACGGGTGATCGTCTGTAGTGCAGCAGTGGCCCATTTATTTGATGTGGAAAAAACACAACTTGAACATGGGAGCAAACTCCTCAAAGTGTCTGAGGAACCCCACAAATATCGGTAATTGATTTGTTTTTTAAACAAATCCATTACTACTTCACGCTGCTCGAAGCAACACCAGCACCACAGGGCTTAATCATTTCACAGTGTCTCTACTTATCTGCTGTGTTAATCTGTTTGAACCACATGTGTCTGCACTTCCAAGGCAGATAATCGAGTTATTCACTAGAACTAACATCTGCTTGCTGGAATTAGATCACTGGGCTACAACTGGGAGTGAAGGAAGACCTTGAGAAGTCCGAGGGCCGTCTGACGCAGCTGGCAGGAGGGTTCGTTCCAAAATGACACTCCTGCCTTCATGCGCACACGCACACACACAAACCCATGCACACACACTTCTGAGGCACCAGGGGGCCTCATTAGGCGGTCGGCTCTCTCTCCTTCTTTGGCAATGTCACCTCGGCCGCAGGGACCAAAGACTGACACAGGCATAATTGGCCCGAACACACCAACGGCGCCCTGGGAACTGCAGGGTCCTGATAAGTGGTCTGTGTGTGTGTGTGTGTGTCCGTGGCGCTTTGACCCTGTTAATGCTGCACAGTTGGCAGGAGAGTGGCTAATGCCACATTGGATCAGTGGATGGTCGTGGTGAAGCGGGGAGGATCTCTCCTGGGATGAGGAGAGTGCTGCTGTCAACACCTCCACCCTCCAACTCACTTCCACTACTTAGGCGTCTTCAGTGTCAACATATGACAAGGTGACAGTAAAACACCTCAAAGAGAGGAAGCTTGCTAAGGTTATTCATTTATTTGGTCTAAAAAGGAACTTTGGTCCTCTAGACGGGTTTAGTCAGAGGAAAATATGGAGATTTTTGTCCCCTGTGACTAAAGATGCACTAAATCCACTATTTTTTCAGTTATGATCCAACTCTGATATCTGCTGATAACTGATGCTGGTTCCAATATCAGACATCTTTTATCTTGAATATCGTAAGCACTATTGTCATGACTGCTCTCAATGTTGGTATTAGGTTCTTGGTAAAATATCCCAAAAATGTGATATTTTAACATTTAACATTTTAACATTTATCAAACATTTGTTTTTTAACATTTGTTTTTAAATGTATTCCTAAGACTTTTATCTAAACTCAACATCTGTAAAGTTTTTGAAATCAACTATTTGAAATAAATGTGCAAAAACAGTAAAAACTATTTTATGTTTTGGAGTTGAGCTGCCAACCAGACATTTAGTGAATTACTGAGTTTGGATCGGACTGATCCCATCTCCACTTGCAGCCAAACCCCATTTCTAAACAAAGCGTGTTTACATTAGTTCTTACACATTAGCTAAACAATTGCAAAATATGTCCAGGGTTATCGGAGACAGCCGAGATAAAAAAAAGGCACGTACAGTATAGAGCTGCTCACCATCCGGGCCTGACTGGTGGCTAAGCCGCCGCATACCTCGCCGTGGCAGACACAGGGGGGCTGGCAGGAAATCTAAAGCCTTTCACTTTGATCTCTGGAGTTCAGCCCATTTAAATGTTTGTGTTTGAGATGTAGATCTTTAATTTTGGCCTGATGGGTTCCAGGCTCTTTGGGTTTAGCGTGGCATGTCGGATATAGGAGTGTTTACACAGTCTCCCTCCAGCTCTCCTGCTGCTGAAATAAGTGCATTAAGATGGATGGATTTACTTAGTCTCTAACCTCAGGGACTGAGTGAACAAACTCTCAATGACCTCTTTGTGCTGCAGGAGGGGATGGAGGGAGTCTGGTCTGCACTCCTGTGTGAGCGACTGTGTCCTCAGCACCAACACACCCATTCACAGCATCTTCCCACCAAATCTGTGGTTTCTTATGAACTCATTCAATCAACTTAGCTATTTGACATAAAAATATGCACAATTTTTCCATCTACGTGGGCATACAATTTTTTCCAAAATCAATTCAGCCAACAACCCCCCCCAAAAAATATCTAATCCAGCTCAAAAAGCCTGAACATAAGACTCATTTAAAAGTAAATAATTAAATCTGACAAAATATCCCCTTGTACCTGGACTAATGGGCTGCGACCAGGCATTCAAATGAGATTTTGAACTATGTACAAGTGCAAATGTTGCCATTTTTCATCCTCGGCGCGGGCTGACCCATTGTTTACGACAGCAAAGCCGTAAATCAGCCAGAGCTTCCCTTGATTTGTTAACCTTTGTTTGGCTGTGTCAGCAGATGAGGTATGGCTGGAGCGGCTCCTTTCATGGCCATGAAATACAGCTTCTTTCTCTGTAGTCCCAGCCACGGGCAGTTCCATCCGAGAAGCACAGGATATTGAGCTGCTTTTACCCCTAAGATATCCACTAAATGCTCCTAGCAGGGGACGGTTAACCAGAAAAAGCAACAAAAAAAAAAGGACGGAGGAAACTGCTGGAACCTGTTTTTGCATGACTCAGGGTCAAACCCTTCAGATCCTTGTCTTATTTCTCAAAGCTTGCAGAGATGTTGAATATTAAAGGAGAATATTGATTTGAACCAAGATGCTGTCTCAGCCAAAACACGGGCCTCTTCCAGCAGTTGCACAGGGACCTCTTTGTGACCTCGCAGACCCTGTTAGGGAAACGGAGATGGCCCTTGACTGCAGCCATTTCTCAGAATGCACAAAAGGCCAATAGCAGTCAGGTCATCTTTCCACTGTGCATCAGGTCAAGTTCCACTGGCAGCCTTGATTTCTTGACACACAAACCCACACAGACGGCTGAGGTCAGCATGAGGCCACTGCAGGGAGCCCGGGGCAGTAAACCAACACGGACGCTGTGACGGCCAGCCCTTTCTTTCCAGTCAACTGAATGAGTTAGGAAGCTGCCAGGGTGATTTGTGGCGTGATTGTTGCTCTCTATATCACTTGAGATTACAGCAGGTGGCGGCCTGCAGCCTGGAAGCGCACATGGCTCTAACAGCAGTCCTCCTCTCAGGAAACAGAGAGAGAAAACAAGCCCCCAGCTCCCTCCCACGCAGCAGTAATGCGCTCGCAGGCAGCTTTGCTGCCAGCAGAGCTCTCTACGACAATCCAGGGAGCTCTTCAGCTCTGATATCTGCCACAAAAGTTCACCTCAGCTTCTCTCTTTCCACTTTTTTTTTTTTAAACAATGCCATCAGCGCTGCAAATTACACCTTCCGCATGGCACATTATTCTCTCCCCTGGTGACAGACGTGATCAAGTGTGACACACTCCACTAGTGGCGCTCTTCACACCGGCGTCAGCCCTGGGTCGCGCAGCTTCATTTTCACATTAACTCCAGCAAAGCACGGTGAACTCAGCCTTGTACTGGGGGGGGGGGGGGGGGGTCACAACGCTGCGCACTTCAGTTCACCCCCGCATTGAACTCCGTCTCACATCGCAGACGCAGCTGCAGGAGATGTCTCGGGAGGGAGGTGATTCTCTAATTTATCTGCCAGATGAATTCTTCAAAAAGAAATCTCATGTGCTTCTTCGCTACATGCTCAACCGAAAACCACAGAAATGAAGTCATTTCAAATTAGGGTTGTAAAATTCACGTCATTTCACGTTATACCTTGGAATAAACTTGAACTTTTCAGACAAGATTACAGGTTGGCCTGTAACAGGGAGCTAACATGTCTCTTTGATCTTTCAGTATAACCTTGGTTGAAACAATCAGATTTAATTCAATTCTGTTCAAGTTTGGCTCAGTTCTACCTTCAGTCACATGCACAGATAATTATAATCCTGCAATTCAGGACTAATGAAAACACTATAGTTGATCGGAACGATTGTAGCCAAGTAAGTTTTGATTATTTTACTGGAGTAGATATAGTTTATCTGTGGTAATAAAGTTTGACAACAAATACAAAATGAATTTAGACAATAAGCTCGACAACAGCTGCCTGCATGTTAGCTCATTATTGCAATGTTTCTTCCTTTCTCTCTAATCTTATTCCACTGAAATTACCATGTGATGTGTCTGTAAATTACACCCCAGCTATTTCCCTCATCCAATAATAACAATAATAATAAAAATCAGTGGAATGCAGATTTACATTTCATAGGGAATATGTTTGTGTTAATCAACATGAATCTGTTTTCTGTTGTTCACTGGAAGAACGTATTAAAGCTCAATTCACACATGAGTCCAAGTCAAATGATTGGGTTGGCATGCATGTGCGCTTATGACCAAACAAACTCTTTATATCCATGGTTGCTTATGATAAAATACCATCATTTTCATATAGATTCCTGCAAATAGCCTTAATTGTCATAGCATTTCCATATTGGAATATTTAGAAAATTCCCCTGCTTAATTTTCCATGAAACGTTTCCAGAAACTTTATGGTAACCAAGAAAACAATCTAATACCATTAGTTTTATTATAGCCAATTCTTCAGTTTATAATATATAATAATCAGTGTTTTAGTTCCAGGTCTAATTGTGAATTCTTAATAACTTCAATCTGTAGGTGCACACAGACTCAGCTGCTCACTGAGTACACAATATTCCCGTTTACTTCTGACATAAATGGCACTGCGGAGCATTTCAAATGTCATCCAGTATTATCTTAATCTTGCTGCCAGGCAACAATCGGCAAACAACACAGAGCAAGCTTTGTCCCTGCTCCTCATTGAGCGACTTAGCCGAGTCGCTGACAGCATGGATTGACAAAATCTTACAGGATGGGAAAATAACCAGGTGAAAAGATAGCGGCGCCCTTGGACCCAGCTTTAATCATTTGATAGATCTGTCTGCGGGCCTTTGTGGTAACACGCGGCGCTGGTCTCAGTTCGCTCCCTGGACAGCAGTCACAGCGCTAATAAGGTCTGGAAGCAGCTTAGACCTCAGAGTAGCAGCCAATAGACTAGACCCCGGCTTTCTGCCGGGCGCCAGCTCTCAGGCACAGCAAGTGACTCAGGTTAGCTCGCAGACACCTGCAGGTGCATCGACAGCCGAAGTAATTAGTGATAACATTTAATGACTCTTAGCTAATGAGATCCATTCCTGGGCGAAGTGAACCCAGAGTGAGCGAAAGGAGGGTGAAAAACAGCAAGGCAATCAAAGCCCGATGCTGACTTTAGAGAACCATCCGGAGTTGACACCGCGAGCTGAAGCACAACATGGTGGAGAAAAACAAACCGACGTGTGAAAATACACAAGCAACGTTCTCATGGGGAGGTTTTTTCTTTTTGAAATGTGTGCAAGAAAATACTGCAATTACTGGGAAGGTGAAAACGGCGAAGGATTAGGATGAAGGACCAGCGCGGTGCCTTGAAATGCATCTTAAGTTACTGTGGCTCATTTTCAGGCTCAGTGCACAGCTGATAAGAAAAAACTCAAAAACACACAAAAAAAAACAAAAAAAAACAAAATGGCTCAGTTGGTATGAAAGATGCCCTGTTCTTCATTTTATGGTGCTTTACCCTTAGTGTCAGTTAGTCAGTTTTATTGATACTAATCCTCTGAAACACAAAATGTATTTGACAAATATCATTCAGAATAACAATAACAGTAATATCCTGTTGTAGAAATGTCATTTTAAGGTTTGATAAGTATCACATCGCCACCAAAAGTAATTGTTCCATAATTCCCTTTGACCAATTCATGCTACATATTACTCTGAATTATGAATGCCCAATGAATAGATTGTTTTAACCATGTCTTCTGCACGGGGATGTTATTTCAGCTGGGGATAATTGTTTTACTACGAAGCTTAGGGCAGTAAATTAGTTGATTTGTTTTCAGGAACATTTTCATAAGGTCTGCAATTACTTTATCAAATGTGTAAAAAAGTGTGAAATCTTTTATTTCCCATCAACACGAAGGTGCACAATTCAGGAAACAAATAAAAACTAAAAAAGTGCACCTGCTTGTGGTCAAGTATTGACACTGATCACCCTGCAAATGAACCTCCTTTTATACCTTTTTTCGGGGCAGTGGCTCGTCCCAGTGTTTGGTTTTATTAAAGACCTGGTAATCCCAACCTTAAAAAAAGAAAAAAACTCAACCGACTCTTTTAAGCTCAATGTCACCCTCCATAAAAATACCACAGCTCTTTGCTCTGTGTGCACCTGGATTTTTTTACTCGCCTTTTGCAACGGTGACACGCATTAGCATATGGCAGGAGAGGAGGAGGGGCTGGAGGTGGTAAAAGAAAGAAAGGAGGGCATATTTAAATGGAAATAGGGGCCAAGAGAGTAGTCCATCGTGCAGCAGAGAGAAGGCATATTTTGCGTACTGTTTCCCGAGTCAGGTCTTTTCATGGCGGGGTAGAGAGGGTGGCCCTCTGTTGATTTAGGCTGCACAAAGGAGGCCTTAATCCTTTCAAGGGATCCAAATAGTCCAAAAAGGAGCACGTTCAAAAGGAACCCTCCCTGTCAAGCACGGCCATTGAGCTCCCCGATGCATGCCACAAATCAAGCCCAGAGAGAATCAAAGGCTAGAATGTGGGAAATGTGGATGAAGGTCTGCACACACGAAAGTGCAGGGACACGAGAAATAGTGATGGGGGGTGGTGGTACAAGGACCTATCATCAAACACAGCCCTGAAGGGGTCATAACCCTCGCCTCTGAGCCTCCCTCCTGCCCTGCGTGGTAACTCCCCTCCATTACAGAGGAATGTCCATTCACGCGGGGCACCTCCATTATCCCCGAGCCAGAGAAAATGGGGCTGCTTTTAACAGCAAATTAGTGACTTGATAATGAGGTCACATGTGGTGTTGGCACACTGAGGCCATAAACAGATGCCTCTCCTGCCTTCACTTCATTCCCTGCAGCTTTACTGCAATCTCCTCTTCCTGCTTGGGTGCAGATCTGTAACCCTCCACCCCCCCCCCCAAAAAAAAGCCACAAACTGCTTTTCGTCTTATGCTACACACATGTAACCACAAAGGAACAGTCTTAACGTTTTATTCTAATGAATATGAGTTCTTTTCGGGTGTCTAAATGTCGGCACAGCCCAGACAAGTGGTTCATCTGCGTTCACTAGAAATGTGTGGAAGAATATATACACAATTTAAAGATGATAATATAAGACCAAACATATAGATCAGTACGATCACAACATTTCAAAGGAAGAATACGAATTTGTTTACCTTTAACTCCAGCTGTTCTGAAAAATTTCTCTGAACTGGCATCGGAAACCTGGAAAAGAAGGAAAACGCAATGAGCACAATCTCATTTAAAGCATCTAAACACAAACTGTACAAAAACAACCTGCATTATTATTATTATCATTATTATTATTATTATTATTATTATTATTATTATTATTATTATTATTATTATTATTATTATTCCTTTTTTTAACACAAATTCAACTATGCCTTTTGCTGGGAGGGAAATAAACCAAGGAAAATATATAAATATATAACCCATATATAATAAATAATAAAACAAATTGCATTACTGCAGTAAGATAGATGGAACACTGTGTATTTAGATACATATTTATTTGGAGCATTGTTTTCATGTAAAGCTTAATTTTTAAAGATCATTATCGGCATAACCTTGACATAATACTGAAAACGAGATATAAAGCTAAAACAGAACAAGTGGTTGTTCCTTCACGCGGCCACTTGGGGGCAGTATTGCTCCGCGACAGCGCAGCCAGTGCGCGTGGACCAGCAGCAGCAGCAGCGTGTTCAAACAGAATATGCAGAGATGGGATTTAAAACCGAATTAAACAACAATAGGGACATGCAGTAGAAAACCCAAAGTCGGAGATTCATTTAATCTAAGGCATGAAATTGAGCTAAAAGTATGTTATTGTTCCCAACTAAAGAGATGTTGAGGAGAGCGGAATGAAACGGAACAACAGCCGCGGAGCCTCGTGTGGGTCTGACAGCCTTCTCTGAATACAATTCTCCTGTAATAATTACAATTAACACTACAATTTGAACCATACATATTATTAGAGGTGTTCACGTTCAATACAAATGTATATTTTCTTGGGACGCTATAACCTGAATGACTGCAGCATTCAAAAATATGCGCCTCCTGACAGCTTATAGTTGTGCGCGCACTCGTGCCGTGTCTGGCAGCAATACTGGACATCACGCGAAGCATTGTCACACATTTTAAATAAAAAATAGGAAATAATCCAAATAGACAGAAATTTTTATTCTGAAATCTTGTAATTAATAAGATATTCGTTCAGGACTGTAACCAATGTAAAACACCAAGAGCAGAGGACAATATTGCAGCTATCAGTGTATATCCATTCAGAACATTTTCATTAAAAAAGAAATAAATAAAATAGACCATTGTGTGAGTAGAGGCAGCGCGCATACCTTTGATCTGGCAAGATCGGGAGGAAGAAATTAAAGTGGGGATTTACTTTCTCTGTTTGATAAATACGGTCCCGTTCACATTCTGCTTTTCAAATAATATAATCCACACGAGAGGCGAAGTCTACTCCTTTTAAACCAAGAACAGCCATGCAGAGAGACAAGAAGCCTTTCCAAGAAAAATCAAAAATCCAGAGCCGTTCAGAGCGCTGCGGCGCGTCCTCGGACAAAGGGAAGCATGTGTTTTCTCCAGCAGAGCTGCTGCAGGACTGAGGCGACAGCAGCACAACAATCCCCTGATCCGCGGCTCTGTCCTTGCTCGGGGGAAGAAAAAAATCTATCTGTGCTTTTTTCACACATATAATCCGCGAGGAGTATAACAAACAGGATCCAGTAGGGGTTTGCGTGTCCGTGAGCTCAGGGCGCTGCGTCCGATGGAGCAAACCAATCCAACAAAGCGCACGGCCGGAGCAAAACAAAAAACAAAAACAACAACAAAAAAGAAAGGAAGAAAAAGAAAAGAAAAAAAATGACAAGGCACAAGCCTACTGTCGCTTAGTGTCCGGGCTGCAAAAGCTGCCTGCGATCTCTCTGACGGATCCCGGTCACGGGCACGCAGGAATCTCTCTCCATCCGCTTAAAGCACCGGGCAAACTCCCATTCATCCAACACTGGCTGGCCGAGAGCTGCTGCTGCTGCTGCTGCTGGTGCTGGTGCCTGCTCGGGTCCTCCTACTTCCTGATTGCTGGGTTCAACCTTAAAAACGCTCCTTCAGAAGAAAAACGCGCTCGTGTTTTTTTTTTTTATGCGGCGTCCAAAATCGCTCGGAACTGGATCGCGAAGGCGCACGTCGGCGCATTTACCTTTTGCGTAAACGGCGCGCAAAAGGGAGAAAGAGCGGCGCTCCAAAGACACATAAGGAGGGATGTGTGTGTGAGAGAGAGAGAGAGAGAGGGGGAAGAAGAGAGGGAGAGAGAGGGAGGGAGGGGAGAGCAGGGGTAGAAAGATATTCTTTCACTCCATACAGAGTGAGATGATGTCAGCCGCTAATGAATTCCCCAGCAGGGTGCTGCTACCGTGAGAGGAGGAAAAACAAAACGCTCCTTCATGAGCAGCATGCACCTCCTCGCAGCCCACAGGAGCTGTCTTCCAGTTGTGTCAGCTCCCACTGCACTGGCCTGAAGGGAGGTCAACTGGAAATCTTAAACACTTTGGGTCATTCAGCTTTCAGTGTGCGCTGTGAGCTCTCCCCAGCCCACCCAGATAGGCTGAAACAAGATTTTTTTTTGTCTGAAATTGCAAAATAGCTCATGCCTTCAGATTTAAGGTGTCGTAACATTTTGCTAAACAATATTTGTCCGGGAGGCACTTGTCCCTTTTTGCTGTAAACCCATGCCGGTTTAATGGGAGATATTGCTGGAAAATCCTCTTAACAGTGCAAACCCTTGAATCCTATAGCTTGTCAAATGAGCATTAACCCACTGGCTGGGAGGTTAGTGGATATAGAATAAAGACACTTTACAGAAGTCTATCCCCGCCAGCCCTGCCCATGAAACCACAGACCAGAAAACAGACTTAGCTCATAGCTGAGATGCTAATCCTTCTCTCCGTAACGGGATAGAACGAGAGGCCGTTGCTCGGGTGGCCGGGATCAGCCATACAAACACGAGGTCATGGCAAATGGGATGTGTGTCATAACAGTAAAACAAACCTTTGCTTAGGACCAACAGCACAAGACCCTTCCCCAAAATGTGGCCAGTTTTCTATATTAATGCTTTGCAAGACTCTTCATATAAACCGATGGCATAAGGAACAAAGAAGTACCATTGGGCAGTAGCGGGGATTGGTCTTGGGAAGCCTGGCAAAGTGCAGCCACTTGGTTGAGCTGGTTCAGTCAGAGAGGGTCAGGGAGAAATAGCAAAGCATCAGCTGCTCGTCATATTATCTATCCGCTGTGCACTGAATATCTTCAGCTGATGAAATAATAACAAATCTCTAGCTTTGCTGCTGCTCACAGGGAAGGAAGACCTTTTCCACAACTTCCAGTGAAATAATCTTTCTCTGCACTGCTATGATTCATACATCTATAAATACAATGCAATTAATCATGCCTAAATGAGTTATAAATCTGTAAACTACAGTTACAGTTAGATCATACAGATTCTTATGCTTGAAGTTGTGATTGCAATGACAAAAAAAAAAAAAACAACACAGAGTTGTGGTTTGACGTCAAAAGCATAACAATGCTGTTTTCAAGATTTAGATGCCTGCTGGTGACAGAACATGTCTACCAGGAGCAGCATCAGCATCAGCAGCAGCAGCTCTCCAGTCTATCTGGTCATTATCAGATTTGAGAAGGCCCGCACGTCTGTGATTACCGCCCTGCTAAAGAACAATTGGCGTCCACATCTAACAATACGCATTATTCTTAATTCAAATGAAATGCTGACAAAGATGAGAAAGCATATTAAAATGAGAACCCAGCACAAATTCACATACAAAAATATTGTCTGCAAGAAAAATACAGGACTGAGATCAAACACAGAGTCTGAAAGTGGTTATGGATGTCTGTAATTGCTGTCTGGGCATCTTCAAAATCTATAGACCGTCATCTTTACACTGACATTTTGTCATGTTTTATTCTGTTTTGTCGGATGCTGATTCTCTGCTTCAAAGAAACCAGAAGCATGTTTGTCTCATGAATCATGGTTGGATTCTACAGGAACTCTCCTCAATTACAATCACAGGGGGCTGCTTTGGCTTATGAGCCTTCCTGCCATTACGCCAAATCTCCTCTTGATTAAAATTTACCTGATAAGAGCAACACGAGTGCTTGCAATGTGATATGTTAAAAGCTTTTTGTACATTTGCCCATTTATTCAAAGAATCTCCAAAATAAATCTCATGTATTAAAAGTGACATTTAACAGAGTTATTCTGTGCGATGAGGAGAAGAAAATTCATGTAGAAACAGCTTCACCTCATAATGAAATGCCAGGAAGAGATTACTATAGTACACCTTAGAGTAGGCAAAGCATTACATTTGATGATTTGAGCCCGACCCAACATTAGTGGTTCTGTATTTAAAGGGGGTATATTTTGAAGAAAAATCACCTTCTTACTTGAGATTATTTATTTAAGCATTTAAAGTAACATATTATTCAAAAACCAACGCTATAAGTATGAACATTTCTCATTGAGGGAGCAGTTCCGATTCTGCAGGCTAAACTAAAGTAAAACTATCCAATCCTCCATCCAACTTCACAGCATGATGCATGTACTGTACGATGACTGTGACGATGCACTTTGATACATGATTCAGGTGAATTTTGACATGTTGATTCAAATGGTAAAAGTGTCTGAAAGCAGCACAAGACTGCAGGCATGAAGCATTGGGAGAGCTCCTCATGGGATTTGAACCAAGAACCTTCTTGCAAACAGTGCTAACCGCCAAGCCCTGAAGCCCCAAAAGTTGTAACTAATCTTACTAAATTAATGTCAAATGTGGCTCCTGTGACAGCTCCACACCCTTTTGGTTCAGTCGCTACTGAGACTCAGACTCAGATCCGATGAGTCTTTTGATCTCTTGACTGCGTATAATCAAGTCCTGCCAGTGAAACGTGAGCCCTTTGTCTCTAACTAGAAATTAATACATCAGAAGTTGGCAGCCGATACACACCTCTAGTGAAACGGCATGTAAATTTTAATACACAAGATAAACAAGCTATGGTTTTATTTACCACTCCATGTAAATTATTTGTATTTCCCACACACCCCAAATAGCTGTCCCAGTACTTGGATTAAACCAAGAGTTTGGGGTCAGGACTCCTGTGTTCACACACAGACCAAGGTGGATACTCTGGATCTGTAGGGATTTGCACATCTTTTATTTTAAGACCAATTTCAAACGAGTCACACCCAACGGAAGAGGAGACGGGGACGATGGAGTTGGGAATCTGACGGCACGTCGCTCACAATGGTTCCAACTATGGTGCGGTCCATTTGCCTTGTTCCAGTAAGTCCGAAAGTCAGAAAAATCACGGCTGCTTGTATGCCACTAACCCTTCCAACTGTTGGACTTGCCATAGCGACTGCTAATGCTCAATGAGGTCTCTACAAACAAACATACAAACAAGGTATCAAACCGGCCGATGGTGGAAGGTGAACGGTGCTTTCTGTATGTTGGACCTGAGGTGTATAAAATAAGATACAGCTGTTCCAAAAAGAAGGATTATCTGAGTGTTTATTGTGTTGATGGTAGTAGCTGCCGTGTCTCAGGTAAGGCTAGGTGAACTCTCTCCAGCTTTCTTGGACTTCCAACTTCAGTTGGAGCTTCCAGTTGAAACTCCAATGAACAACGCCAACAGAACGGTAAAAACATGTATGAAAATGATGCTTTTGAGCTACATCTGTTTGCTGTTTTGACCAAAGCACGCATGGACTTTTGTTTAAGACCTCAGGAGATGGCGTCAGCTTATATGTGTCCTTTAAGTTGCGACTACAGAACGGATGTTTTGCCTTACACTACTGGGCAAAAGCTTCGCTGTTTGGTGCACAAACTAGTTCCTGTCCAATTCTTTCATGCAGCCCCTGTCTTAAGGCTGAGCAGAGCTCTGAGGTAAATACAACAAACTCTCAGTAATGATGTTAACATGCTGATGCTCGGTGTCAAGCTGGCCATTTTACCCTCGTACGTTAATGATATAGCATCATAATATCTGCTAATTAAAAAAAAAAAAAAAAAAAGCCAGCGGAGGATGAGTGGAATCTTATTAGCCTGCAGGTGTTTGCTCATAAACCAAAGTATTGAGCCGCAAATTAAAATGTTATCTTAATGATAGTGCTGGATGTAAAGTTATTACAGCTGATCCCGAGGGAGACGTGCGAGTGTGAGCAGAATTTCATGGCAATCTATCAAACAGTATTTAAAAGAAGTTCAACTCTTAGAAACAAGCTGACAGAAGTCATTGTTGGAAGTTGAGCTGGTTAACCTCAGACTGACTGCACGGGACGTGCTGTGGGTAATTCCAGTTGTACTGTGGATGATAAAAGCAGGGAAGCTAAAACCAAAACAAACACACTGTTTGAGTTCACATCTTAACATTTTGATGCTCAGTGGTCAATACAGTGGGCAGCTTTTCAACACGCATTTTCTAGTGCATGCATGGGTTTGGGTTATTTAGTTGCTCATTATCCACTTCAGTGGCCATCCAGGAGTCATTCAATATCAATTTAATGCACTATATTGAACAAAATTTCAGTTTTAATGGTTATTTATTAAAACTTAAATCCCTGTGACCGACAGACGACCTGATCTCGGTGTACCCTGCCTTGTGTCCAAAAGACAGCTGAGACAGACCGTGATACTGGTGCTGATGGATGGATGGAAAAAACCTCATGAACTTCATGATGTGTAGTAGACACACATATATCTGAAAATCTGCTTTAAAAACATATTTAACAACAGCTAACCATTTATACCCCATCCAAGAATAAAAAAAGTACACTTGTGTGTACAGTTTGAATTTATAGGAAGATAAGGGAACAAAAAGATGTTATTTTATTTTTTAGAACTAATAATTGTATTTTAAATAATGAATGCATGAATGTGTTAAAGAAGTGGTTATAATCTGTTTACATCATGGTCAAATCCTAACGTTTCAATAATTCTCATAAGTTCTTAAAGGTCATGATGTTAACGTGAGAAGACAGTAAGTATGAAGATTGGCAGTTTATCATTGGAACGTCATCTTCAATAATGTTCTGATAACTGGAGCTATCAGAATAATATATGATTAAACGTGTACTGCATGCAGTTCAAAGTCAATGACACATGTAATACAAGGATGTCTTAAATAATCCTCGTCTTCCCGCTGATGGGGGGCGGGATTAGATCTTACCCTCCTCTTACTTAAGATCAGAGACAACGGAAATCATTGTATAGCGGAGAACTCAGAAAAACCTCAGTGTGCACACGTACAAACCCACACAATTACCCTCCCCAGCATCTCTTCTTCCAGCCATCCACGTGTGGAGTATGACCATTTTATTTATTTTCATTAATTTTATACTATTATATACAGACATTTTTACTGAAATCATTACATCCGACCTTATCTCCCTGAGCCTGCACCAGTTTGTCAATGATAACCGGCTCTAATCTCTCCCCCCTCCTGACAAGCAGCGCTGACAAGCCCTTTCTTCCCCGTTCCTCAGACACATAGCCAGACATAAATTAATCTGTCACTCATTGCTAATATTAATGTGGGGATGAAACACAGCTCTGTGCACGCACACGCGCACACGCACACACACACACGCACACGCACACACACACACACACACACACACACACACACACACACACACACAGATGCATCTTGCTTTGAAAACTGTAACACAAACTGGGACATTGCAGCATGCCCCAAAGTGGAAAAGGAAGAGTTGACAGTCTTTGCTGTTAAAATGCATCAATCACATCCTGACAGAGAGAATGAGAGATTCGAGAACTTTTGAAGGATGTGACCTATGTTCTGGGAACATTAAGCAAGATTGGCAGATGTGAGGATGAAAACGTCTGTGAGATCCGAGGACTCTCCCTCTAAAAAGCAGATCCTTTGTCTTTTAACAAAGCTTCCTGAACCCTGGGATATGGAGTCAAATCACGTCAGACAGTTAAGCAGTAGAAAAGTACTTCTTCCGGTTGTTAAAAGCCTGTAGAGACCATGTTATCTGCTTATCTGTATCTGCTTATCTCCCCGTGGCCTCTGAAAACAAGCCGAAGCCATAGGAGTTCAAGATAAATGGCCAGATCGATGGCAGACATTATCTGGATCTGGTAGGCAATAATCAGATTTGGTTGACATTGCGGGCACAAAAAGAACCGGCCTGTCAGCGAGGAGAAACCTGCCGCTCCGGGCCGTCTCTCTAATATATCCATGCAGTGGGACTCGCATTGGAAAACACTACAAACAAAAAAAAAAATCTGCTTTAGTCATTCTCGCCTATATGCTTTGCTCGCATCGCAAATTCAATACAGCACCTCAGCTCCCGCCAAAAGCACCCACAACTCCATCAGTACTCCGCTCTGTCACAGGGAAGGTGGGAGACCTTTTTGCTTAAATTACAGGCGTTGCTGTGGATGTGGGCTGTGGGCCACGAGGATAATTCCAGGCCCGTCAATCACCGTCCCCACTTCTTAGAGAAGCGTGTGCAGCATCCTGCATGCTAGTTGCTAGATTTTTCCCTTAAAAGTTTCAACTAGTGTCAAGATGACAAAATCCATGCTGAATTACTTTAAAGGCCAAATTGTATGATTATTTCTAGTAGTTACGTAAATATAAACCGAAATATGACGACCTTAGTCTGCATGAGTGAAAGTATTCCTTCACTTTTGTCTTCATTTTCACTCAAAAGAGAATCATAATCAGAAATTCAATATTCGTTTTTTAAAAAAAAGATTATTTAACATTAACTTTCATCTCACGTTCATCATTTCTTCCCCGCGGCTCTGCGTTCTCCAATGGCCGACGGGAAAAGGACGCTGTAAACAAGAATTAGTGGCGCTTGTCGCAGAGCTTCATTGAAAGCTCATGCAGCAAAACTTCATCAAGCTGCAGTGTTATTTGATCTTTAAGACTATAACAAAAGGACTGTAAGCCTCCTTTAATGTGACCCCAATTTTCTAAGTCAAGCCGTGCGGCGGAGCCTTATCCCAGAGAGAAACATTCCTGACAGATAAAACACAACACAATGAACGTCTCGCTTTAGTTTTTCTCCCTAATCTACATGTCTTTATATTTATGGAGACCCAGCAGACATCTACAACCAAAGAGCTGGAGCGCTGAACCCCCTCGCCCCCCACGGGGCCTCGACTTAATACTAACCAAGAGCAACTGTGCTGGCAGGAATAATATTTTCCCTTTTTGAATCTTTTCTCTCAGCAACCCGATGGGAGCGGCGAGACAAGGGGAAGCTGGGAGGTAGAGGAGGAGGAACTGGTTAGGAAAGGAGCAGAGAAGAAAACAAAGCAGGAGGAGATGATGAGAGACAGACAAGACGAGGAGGTAGAAAGAGCCAAACCGGGGGGTGGGACGGAGGGGAAAGAAGGAGCCTGCTGTGTCTTTTTAAAAGGGAATGGCTAGAGGAAAGCACTGAGGAAATCACCACTAAGGCATTGTATTAAAACCTGTCTGACCCTGTGCAGACCCCCCCCGAGCCATTTGCCCAGCTGGGGGACATGGTCAGAGGGATTAGGCCCTCTGAAACGCTCCGTCAAGACCATTCTGTCAGGCACCGATGGAGGCAGCCCCAGCCTCCCCCACTGAAATCCCCACGCTCCACTCAAACAAGCCCCTTCAAGGCTCTCTCTTTGCTCAACAGCTCCGGAGTGGGGGCCGGTGATGGGCTCTCAGGGGAGATACGAGAAGGGGTGTGGACATCAAACGCTAGCAGGGTGACAGACAGCAGGGAGGTCTTTGCTTGTCCTCCCACAACCTTCCCTCTGTTTGTCACCGTCTACCTCTCTCGTCGTGTTTCCATTACCCCTAGACTTACACAAAACCCAAATAGTGAAAAAGAAAATCTGTAATAAAAAACAGTTCTAATTTGAAAAAAGTTTCCAGCTGTTTTTGGCTTCATTAATACGATAAAGTAGTGCTGCAAAACTACTTAATCATTCTGCATTATTGCATTACATAAGGGCTTTGCCTCTGAATAATCATTTGAATGATCATCCTCTGCTTTCATCAACTGACTATTTTATACACAGTGGTAGCATAAATCGCACTAATTTGTCAACAGACTACAGATGTTTTTGTCCATCTTCTTCAAAGTTTTCTTTTTAGTTGTTTTGAAGAGGAGTCTCGCAGGACGAAATACGGAGAGTTACGGAGAGGAAACTAGAAACAGAGAAACACTGACCCCCCGCGGCGGTACCTTTAACACAAATTCAGAGTTATGCTTTTCTTTTGCGAAAAAGGCGACTTCTGTCTAGGGGTGGGTTAAAAATATAGATATATCGATATTTTATCGATATGCATGTGTAGGAACGATTATCGATACATAAATCCAAGTATCAATTTAAAAAAAAAAAAATTTCATTTTTTTTTTTTGTTAATCCCGATTTTTTCCCCCCATTTTATCACCCAGTGCTTCTACCTAAGTAGGTCCTGGGCATTGCTCCATCTACCAACCCCGGGAGGCCCTGCACTGAGCTCAAGTCTCCTCCTTACTTGAGGAGTGAGCAGGCTGCTTCTTTTCACCAGGCAGGGTGGGGTTCCTCTGGCCGGACGTGGCGCGTGGAAAGATCACGTTATTCCCTTATTGTAACCAGAATATCGATATCGTATCGAATCGTATCGGAAATCGTATCGTCTTGGGACCTAGTGTATCGGAATCGTATCGGGAGGTCAGTGATGATACCCAGCTCTACTTCTGTCCATCAAATCTGAGGGCATACACCACTACAGACGCCACTGCACACACCAGCCATTGAGGCCTGAGCTTAATAAGGTTGTTGTCTAATCTACACCCGCCTCCCTACTTGTGAGGGAGGGAGAGAAATCTAAAGTTTAAGTCATTCTGAGACCAATATTGGAAGAAAAACTCATGACCAGTCACAAAAGATATAGATGTTTGGCTCACCAAACTGTTATGAGCTAGAAACGTTATTAATCTTTTTTTCCCCAGTTCTGTAATAACCCTACATGCTTTACATCGTTAGAAGTTGGAGACGCTTTTGTGTGTGTGCTGCGGACGACTCAATCCTCTATAATGTGACAGGGTGTTTTAACATGTCAGGATCCGCCGAGACACCACTTAGAAACCCTCCCTCCCCTGACCTCTCTGTTGCTCATGTCCCCCCTCTGTGTAACACTAGATCATGAGAGACTGGTCAACAAAGGGAATACTGTGTGTGTGTGTGTGTGTGTGTGTGTGTGTGTGTGTGTGTGTGTGTGTGTGTGTGTGTGTCCATGTGTGTGTTTGGAGACCGGACCCATTTCATCAGTCAATTCCCTCCTTTCCCCCTCGTCCTGCTCACATTGGAAAAGTGAGCTGATGGTTTGTGACCTACATGTGAATCTGGTTGCGGGCCAGAGACTGGGGCCACGACTGGCCTGCAGGGGGTCTGTCTGTTGACAAGAACGAGAGGCCTCTTTCACTTTGAAGCCATGTATGTTTAAATATTTCATGACTCCCTCATCTCCAGCCCTTTTTCATTGGATTTGCGCTCCGGTTCGTGGGCTGCCTTTCATTAACAGCACAGCAAGAGAGGGGTTAGTGTCTATCTAATGCCCTGATAAGTAACGCAGATCTGAGGGAGCCCCTCCCATAGCTGGATCCTTTTGGAGCTCGCTATATCTGCGAGACGATCTCGTTAAATGCTAGTAACAATTACAGCAATTACAGATAAGCCTAAGTGTGTCAAAGCCACAACATGATGTTTACAATGATTAGCATGCAGTGTTATCAGCAGGGATGGTAATCAAGGCTCGAGCGTGGTGCTTCACAAGATCACAGGGCTCTTTATCTGTCAGTATCGATAAAGGGCCACCAGCCCCAGACAGACCCACGCGAAGCTGTCATTTTCAGCATCAGCTCATGCTCCTGGAGCTAAGCCTCAGTGAAAGCACATCTGCTCTGATAGAAGACTTTACAAGATATCATATTAACGGCGCAATGAGTTAAAATATGAGAATGTCAAAACCCCATTGCCAAACACAGACGGAAGCACTTGGAGATTCTCAGTTAAGGGGGACACGTTATAATCGTTTTACAAAAGCTGACACAAGTTGCTGAGGTTTTACTGAAATGTATTTCATATATTTTGATCAAAATACAACAGCGATATCGCACAAAAGCTCCGTGTTCAACCAAGTTGTATACCTCTGATTACAGTGGTTCTTCTAGTGGGTGGAGACGGACACTTAAGCTTGAGTTATGGTTCTGCGTCAAAACGACGCCGTGCCTACGGCGTGTGGTACGCGTCGACGCAGACCACACGCAGACGGAGAGTGCTGTGATTGGTTCGCTTGGTAGCAATGCATTTCCGGTTTCCGGTTTCAAGCAGTCGTGAACTTTCAGCACTCTTTTCTTCGTGTATGTGTGATTTTTTTTTGTTTTTGTTTTTTGCACAATAGTTGTCCTTATCTCTTTGATTGACTGTGACCGGAAAAAGTAGGATAAACCCTTCAGGAAAAGATTGCGAATTAGCGGTCACGGGGGGTACTGCACCACAGAGAAATGGAGTGACGGAGAAGTCCGAAGGGTTCACGACGGCGTCACGGTGACGCCGTGTGCTCTGCGTTGGTTTGACGCAGAACCATAATTCAGGCTTTAGTCCCATCCTCCTCTTCCATTTGACGTGCCTCTTTTCAGATTTGGGTTTCAGCTTTGTGCCCACTTCGGGTCAAGGATGGAGTAGCGGGATCATCACTGAACAACATATTTTCAGACACAGATCATCCTAAACAAAGTGATGGAGTTGTGCAATATCTGTCTTTTTTTAATCAGTAGTGATTTTAAATACCCAAATTAGTGCTTTCAAAGTCGGAAAAGGGATATTTTTAATAACATTCATGTTTTTGTTGTAAATAATTCGGGCTATCAGATACACACCGAAAGATATCTACATTTCTGAAGCAGTAATGTGGAAGTACGGCGAGGGCCAGTAGATTTCCATCAAGGTGCATACCGGCTCGGTGTGAGGCACCGGATTAAAAATGTATCTCCAAGACTGGTGATGGCGATATAAGGCCCTGCTTGTCTGCTCCCAATAGAGATCCCTTTGAGAGCGGTTCGCGTCTGCCCGCGGGACACATTCCACACTTTCCTCCACAAACTCTGTGCCGCCATCAGGCTGCGGCTCCTAAATGTGCACATTGTGAAGCTGCGCTACTGGCCGCCTGACAGCAGCACATTCACCATGGGGTTATTTGAGTGGATGCAGGCTCCGAGGACACGGACAAGACCGCGCTCTCTCCCTCTAAGTGTGTGTGAGACACTTTGTAAATAGGTGACTCGTTTGTGTTTATTGTGTTAAACAATCCACCTTTCAGGGCACTTTGATATTTAAGTGAAATAAGGAGGGGGTGCAAAGAACGTGCCAGATGGTAGACCACATTTGAGATAAAGAGGACTTGGAAGTGTAGTTATTGAGTGTGTGTGTGGGTTTGCTGGTCGGTGTCAGTCGGGGCAACGAGGGGACCACCAGCGCTCTCGGCCACCAGGGATACAGCCAGCGCTAAGGCCAATCAGCGGTTCCTGTCTCAGCCGGGCTTACCAGGTACCGTGTTTACCGACATCCCGCTTCAACAAGATGATCCGGGACAGCTTGTCGTCTCTCACTCTCGCTCGCTGACCCACACACAAACACACGCATACACACCTAAGAGGATTTGCACTGGCAATAGGGACAGGCTGTGTCACTTATCCAGAGAGCAAGCTGGGGCACCAAGCACAGCTTAACCCAACCTCACATGCCTGGATGCACAGGTAAACATCCACAAACACACGTGCTTCCCTGCAGGAAACTGTGGTCTGGCCTGCGCTCTGCTTGCTCCACTAACGCAGGAACAAACAGTAAAACTGCATAATGAAGTTTTCATTCAGTCTGATAAAAGGCAGACTGAACCACCCTGCAGTATTAATGCCAAATAGATTCTAGGCAAATATAAATTAGCATTCATGCAGATGGGTTTAGCGCATAATTGCGACGGCAGTAGAACAACAAACCTGTGCTGCCTGCTGCATTTACACTATTTACCTTGCGCATATTTTGAGTTCTAGCATGTGATCCCATACGCACAACTTTGCAGCAGTGAAAGAGTCACTGTGTGGTCGTTTATATCCATTACTGTCTAGATGCCGTACAAAACCGAGAGCTGAAATCTGTTTTTGCTGTATTTTTATGACGTGTTTTTATCGGGTCTTCCATTAAAAGGCTGTCTGTAAGGCGAGACGACGAGGGCGTGAATGGAATAGTTAGTAAGGGGCAGCGCTGGCTGTGTTTTCCTCTGCAGCTGACTGATTAGTCTGCTCTGATGGCCACATTGTTACATGATAACAGAGGGCGGATGGCCGGCTGGCCCTGAGGAAGTCATTCAGAGTGAGTTCACTGACTCGCTGAGCGGGGATATTAAAGGACTGTCTTTTATTCATGGTTGAAGAAGTCCAGGCTCTGACTCCTCCACAGCCTCTGGTGTCCACGGGAATCTAACAGGGCCAGGGAGGCCTGCAAACACCTGTCATCCACAGCGCTTCAGGCTAAATAACACCTGACACTGCTGGTGGATTCACACATGGAGGGACGCACACAGCACACACCAGCACACTGACCAACAGGCATGTTTTCCTACGGAAAGCCTAATGCTAATGACTTGCATATAATATCCACGACAGATGTGTGTGAAAACAGATTAATCACACCATCACACAGACACACACACACACACACACACACACACACACACACACACACACACACACACACACACACACACACACACACACACACACACACACACACACACACACACACACACACACACACACACACACACACACACACACACACACACAAACACACTGTCACAGCCTGCAGGAGGTGTCCTCCTGAGGCCCCTGAGGTGACAGATGTGTCAAAACAACATATTGGTTTCGCTCCTTATTGCTGCAGTGTTGCTTTGTTCCTTTGCCATAATAAAAAAAGGGAAAAAAAGAAAGAAAAAAAAGAAGAACACTGGATCTGATTTTCTCTGTGAATTGCCGATGCATTTTTCACGAGTTACTCTGAAAACACCGTGTTCCTCAGCATTAAAACGTAATTTAACACTCTCAGGATTAAAAGTCCATGTTAAATTGAAGGCTACACATGGCGTGGGCATGAAAAATTGACTGACTCCTTATATTAACCAGGCTGCTGGCTGCACACAGCATTTAGATAGACGGAATGGAATCTTTTAGCATTACTAATTCATCCACAGGAAAGCTGTGTGAGATGTTGCTCCCAATCCGGCTGAATACACACATGCAGTGTGAGCTATGCTATATGTCCTATGGATACATGTGCATTCAGAGCAGGTATTGTTAAATATAACATTCTTTCATTAGTATTCGGTGTATTAGAACCTCTTTCCTGTTACGAGCGGTGAATTGTCCATGTTTACCCTACGAACAAACCTCTCAAACTCTCACACGTACGCCACTGATCTCTCTGCAAACTGATCTGAACAGCGGTGGGGCGAAGGCTTTTGTGAGAGGAGCCGTGGGCCTGTGGGAAAGGGCAGATTAGACACCCGGGTTTAGATGAGCTCTGACTCCAAAACGCCGGGTACCATTCCCGCTCAGTGCAGTCAGAGAGCGATGGAGGACGGCAGAGGAAAAGAGCAGGATGAACACTCGCTTAGTGGACCGTGGACCCACTTAAACACGATGATGGATGCTAATGATGCCTGTAATTACAGTTTCTAAAATGGCGATAATTACAATTTTTTTATAGCTCTTTGTCTGCGGACGATCTTGATAATGAGTGTCAGAGTGATAAACAATGACCTGCTAGTGTTTGACCTTTAAAAACACCAGCCCAACAAATAAAACACCCCAGGATGAGATGAGCGTCTTACTTTAGACTATTTGCGACCATTACATTAAATGCGAAAATAAATAATTTACAGCATGGACTGGAACAAAACAACAATTTCCAATACAGTCTCTTCAGTAAATATCTTTAAACTGTGAATCATAGCCCCGATGTCAAAGTCCACTCTCTCCAGCGCTGACGCGTGTGCCGGCTCTCCTGTCACATGGCACAGATTACGCCTGCGTTACACAAAATGCCTGATAATGCAATCAAGCAGCTTTGAGGCTCCATGATTCTCTAGTGCCTGCTGTAATGAGGGGAAAATGAAACCATTCCCTCAGCGCTGATGAGACCTTCATCGGACTGAGAGGCAAAGTCAGAGACAGATAGACGGACAGATACAAAGACATTTAAACCGAACTCATAAAACTTGAAGCATGAGCTCAAACAGGTTGGAGGGCCAGAACAGCCCTTTAAGCCTCATGGCATCACCTAAGGATGTCTCTGCGATCACATTGGAAATACTGTTGTAATACAAGGAAAAAACCGATGTACACTTCTGAGCTTCCTTGTGAGTACTGAGACATAACGTTTGCATAGATTACCGAATGAAAATGACTTGCAGATAAACCGACATTTTAAGACCATATGTGGTGTGAAAGCGTTGTAAGGATGCAGCTGCACAGTTTTTACCGGTTCACTGCTGGGAGGCTAAAAGCATTGTCGAATGTTTGTCAGAACCTGACCGCTAAGTCCAGATCATTGCAGGATCATAAAGCCTCCCAGGAAATTGGAGGCTTCATATCTCTCTTCTTAGCAGTGTTAGCCATCCTTTGTTTTTGATACCACCGCACAGGATAAGACCTCATGGACACACCAACACCTACAGTACACAAAGACCTCCCCGCACTATCTCCATCTCATCTTCTCTTCCTTTATTTATTGAAAAGGACGCAGATACAGCAGACCACTCCGGTCGCAGCAGCAGCCTCCACCCTGAAACACACCGCCTGTCTGTCTCTCTCCGCTCAGCTCACGATTCGTGACTGCTGATCGATAGCGGCTCCTCTTTCATTTCTAACAACTCCACACTTGCGCTTATTTTGCTGACACTTGACAGCAGCTGACCCTAGTGAGAAACAATTTGGACAAGGAAGAGTAAAAAGGTTGCTTGCTGCCTCCCACACACAAAGAGCCTGCCAAAGGTTCCTAAAGTGCAACCTGGTTTCAGTGACGTTTACTCCACCGAAATACTGTAAAACGTGTGCAGTAGAAGAGGTTTGTCCTGCATCTGGATGATATTAAAACCTTATAGATGATATACAGCACTAACCTCATCATACTAACCACTGAGATTACATTCCCGGCTTCGGGATCCTCTGTGGTATATGTTTTTTTATTCCTGTTACTCTTTTAGAGATTCATACAATAACCCTGACGTCTTTTAAATTCAGTTATGTAAATCAGTCTTTTCCAGGACTCGTTTCCAGGAGTCTCACCAGCTTGATTTCTGTCTTTGGTTTGCACTTCGCTCTGTTTTGGGATGAAATCTTTTCATATTTCCTGTGGGTTTCACTCAGTCGTGCAAATTATCATTTTGCGTGGCCCGTGTAATTCTTTGTTCCCTGCTTTGTTTTCTTTATTACACCTTTTATTTTATCACAGTGACTCACTGTTTTGTCAGCCTGCAATCAGACAAAAATGAATTATACATGTGCTGCAACCAGAAACCCTCTGTAGGCTCCTGCGAGGAGGCGCTTCGGTGTTGCACGTTCACGCTGTGCGTAGCCGGCAATAATAGCCACAGCTTCCTGCTGCAGAAACACAAGTCAATAATGATTCAGAGAAGGTTGGGCTTTCAGCACGATGCCAAAGGTTAGTATCCTTTCACATCTCTTACACCATAAAGTTAAAAAAAAAATTAGTGGGTGTGGTATGATTAAATAAAAAGGATTATCTTCCAGTTTTCTGTCATTTTTTTCCTTTCACAGTCTTCCCATGGTCATTGGGGATAATGAAGAATAATTCACCTGAATTCGATGTAAATTTTCAACATTTTTCAAAATTTCACGGCTGTGATTCTTAATCTGAATTGATTTTTTTCCCCCCATTTGCTCCAGAAGCTACCGTCTGCTCTTAAGTGCTGAAGAGTTGTTCCTCTGATTCTGATGCTTATTCAGCCGAGTTCCTCTTCACCACCGCCGAGTATCTCTTCACTTCACCACCCTTCTGAGCCGAGAGCAAAAACGAAACAGAGTAAATAAAAACTAAAGTATGGGGTGTTGAAAGCACCAAGAGCCACAGGCCAAGACCCTTTTACTTCAGCCGAAAGCAGTTAAGTTTCAATGTAAAGGGAGGACATATTGATCAGAGCAGGAAAGACACAGCCTGTCGTAGAATCTGAAACCAGTGTCTTTCACACATTCATTCTCTCATTGTGTTTACGTGCAGAAACTCGACTAGCACTGCACCCACCGGCCACTTTACACCTGGTACACTTAATAAAGCAGCTGCTGAGTGTACGACCGGACTATACCTGGAATCTTCAATATCTCTGGGTATATAAAGGCCTTCTCGGTATAAACAGAAAGTTTGCTTTGAGGAAGAAACAACACAGCTTCAGGTTATTATCTCCTGTTATCAGCACCGAGGATTGAGGAAAGTGCTGCTTTGCCTTGTTTTGCAAACAGAAGTTGGGGATGGGAGAGGTGCTTAGTGGAGAGTCTCACGTCGTTAGGTCTTGAAATAATGACGACAAAATCTCTGAGCAGAAAATATTTGATTAGTGCTTTCAAGTCTAAAAAGGAACCTGGATGCGTACCAAATGACTGTGGAGAGGGAAGGTGCAACAGAGCTCTTAATTGCTGGAACTGCACCTAGAGACTTGATGATTTGTGACATCTTATCCGGTGCTCTGCGCTAACACTAATAACTGTTAATTAACTGTAGCAAGGATGCTGGTAAGGGGGAAGCAAGGGAGGGAAGAAGAAAACTCTTTCATGCACATACACAGGCGTACGTGGCCTTGCATCTTCGCTAAATTAAAGGAGAAAGTATCCGCAGGGATGTACACAAGATGGGGAGAAGATGTTGGAGGTCAGGGATCTTGCTGTTCTGTACTGCTAATGTGAAAATGAAGCTGCATAAGTACCAAATGAGAGAAATAACAGTGATGCAATTATTGTTTTCAGATTGATCTGGCTGGGTAAATGTGTTGGACCTAATTGGTCCTCAAAGACGGAAAACAAAGTCAATGTTCCGCTCCAAGGCCAGCGTCAATTTCCAAAGCAGATGTTCGCAGATGTCATTTTTGTCATCAGAAGCATCTGCAATCAAGCTCTTTGGAGCGATGACAGGGGGAACACATGTGTTCAATGCTATCCTCATTAAAAAGCCAGCGCTGGCGTGGGCCCGGCCCCCCTGTGTGCCTGTGCACGCACAGAGCTCCGGAGACCACCAGAAACCTGCACCGCCCCGTTTAACGCCGCCTGAAACTTTGGTCGTACTCAACAAGATTAATGATGAATCACACAGGGCCTCGTGAGTCAGAGTGCCTGATGTATCATTCCTGTTTATTCATTTACACAGTTCGTTGACACGCTCTTAAACAGCTAATGATGTCTGGAACAAAACAAGTATATAAACGCTCTCTCAGGGAGGTGGATCTGCCTTCCAACAATGCTTTCAACTCTGTTGTTGGACACTAAAATCTGCAGTTAATATTCACCATTTGGCTTTTTTGTTTAACAATGTGTGCAAAGTACTTCCAAGAACAAAACTCAGAAATGCTAATATAAACTCCCGCTAACAATGCTTCCCTTTATTCTTTATTCTAACCACGAAGGCTGTTTACTTCGACCGAAGCAAAGTTATGCATGGCTGCAGAGACAACAGTAAACTATAATTTATGTAGTTAAAAAAAAAAAAAAAAAGTAATTCCTGACCTCCAGCTGAGTATGGGGTCAAGACCAAGCCTTGACCTAAATATTGTTGGGTTTTCATAGTTCCTTACTTTAGAACGACTGTTTGTGAGCTTATGTACCGTTCTCATTTACAGTTTCCCGTTTCCACGTAATGTCTCATGATCAGGACTTAGTTTAAAAAAAAAAACTACATCACCTGGTCCATCACACGTCTCAAAACGAGGTGAAAACAACCTCACATGAACAACTTTTATGACACAATTTGACAAAAAAATAAGTAAAAATGCAGAAACAGTGTGAAAGTAACTTGTAAAAGTGCTTTTCGCAGCAGTAGCTGGAAGTAATCATGTTCTGCATGATCGTATCGTTGTTGTGCAGGACTTTTGGTCCACATTTCTTTACAATGCTGCTTAAGTTCATGAAGTTGTGCATGCACCTGCTTACATGTTCCCACCACTACAGTGAGGTCTGCACCCCGACCGGGTTATCGCAACGACTTGATTCTTTTCTTTTTCAGCTTTGCGTGTTTGTGATATTTCTCTTGTCGCATTTGGTAGATCTTCACGCATACAACCTTAGAAGTGAAATGTAGTGCACTTTCCCTGTGTCAGAGGTATTAGGTCAACTCCTACGACGGCTAATAGATGTGCAGGGAATGTCAAACAAGTTTTACATTAAAACAGCATCGCACAGTCTAGAGACTATTAGGCCCCGAGTTCTTTGGCTGAATCTATTATTTTTCTTCCCCCCTAAACAGCTGTCATGTTTCTTGAATCCAGCAATGCCCTCGCCCGGAGAGCTGTCTTACATGTCTTCACTGTTTATTACTGCGTTTCCGTCCCTCCTCTGGTGCTCGCTGCAAAAGTGACAGCAACACAAAGAGACATGAAGAGTGTGGCCCTGAAGTCGACAAACAAAGAATGCCATCACATGTCACTATGTCTCTGGTCTGATGCACTGAGGGAGTTGGCGGGTCGGCCAGGAGGCACAAACACACACACAAACACACATGTGCACACAAAGGCATGCCTTCAGCAACGGATTTTTATTTGTCTCGCGGTTTGGACAAGGCAATGCCTTTAAATGTCCTGTTCGATTCCTACGGCGAGGGAGGCTGCAGATTCTGATGGAGATTCTGATGGGCACATTCACATTTCCAGACTTCCAGGATACACTGGAGGATACACGGGGAATGGAGCAAATAGACTGACAAGCTGGCAAGTCACCCACTGTTGTGATACCGGGGCCTCGGTGTGTGCTGCGTAAACCCGGTGAAGGACATGAAAACTCGTGCTGCAGCCTCCTAATTAGAGGAGGGCACTTCGTGTTTTGTTCGGTTCTGAGGCAGCTCGCTCCTGTCACACATCAAGGCAAGACCTTGGATTGCTTCCGGAGTTATGCGGGAGGGCAAAACAAATCTACATTCACCATTTCAATTTGACAGCAGCAATGCTCCAGGGCCTTCAAAATGTGTCGATACTGTCAGCGTTTCACAAACAATCACACATAAGCTGTGAGAAGAATGGAATCAAGACTGCATTCAGAACTCAGGGTCCTTTAAACCTTAAAAGACAAGAGAGAAAAAAAACTTTTCTTAGGAACAGTGCACATGACAGTCGTGTTTACCTAAACTGTAATTTCCTTCAAAAAGCATTATGACAGGCCTTTTTTTTTTCATTGCGGTGTGATGTGGAGTATTTGTACGCTGTGTTGAACAACTTGCTGGCATGAGTCGCTTTCATTTTTGAGATCAGGCTGACGTTTTGACAGATGAGGGGTGCCGCTATGCTGCTCGTCTGCCAACGACGCAGCTCAGAGAGGTGGAAAGATTATTTCTTTCACAAGCAATTAAAGAGTGTTTAATGAAGATAGTCTACATCTATCGGCCTCGGTGCGTTTGACAAGGTGGCGTCATTTTAAAGAGGAATTTTAAGGAGACTATCGCAAAGCAGGGTTAAAGGAATTATTACTTTCTATGGTCTATCACAAATTCTTGTGTTGTGATCGGTGACTGTTGTCAGCTCCTAGATGTTCATTCATGGCATTGTCCAGATTCCATTAACATGTTTAAACATCCAAATGTAATGTTATATTGCTCTACACGACGCCACTTCCAGCAGCACTCCAGGAACCACCCACACGCCAAAGAGCTGCCTTTTGCAAGCAACCAAAGAGTTACTTGCGAGAGTGAAGATTAACACTAGCTGTTTTTCTCCCCGGCGATGCCTTTTAGGAGTGAAGGACAACTGTGACAAAACCAAAAAGAAGCAGCCAGATGTGCCCCCATTGTCGGAGAATCCAAGGTAAGAAATCCGAAGAAGGCCTCCTCTGGTCAATCTTCCCCTCTCTCATCTTTAGCCTCTCTCTTCCTTTCATTCTCTGTATGGTGTGTGACCTCTCAGTAAGAATGGTGACCCGAGTCTTACTTTCAGGCCTGACACCCAATGACAGACGACTAACCCCGGAAAAGGTCAGGGCAAGACAGGCTGGGAACACCTGCTACCCAACAGATCCAGCTCCCCTAGAAGTTGCTCCAGCGAGCATGGATCAGGCTATCGTGGAGGTGTAGAAACACTACAGAGCAAAACTAAGCTCTCATTATTAAGGAAGTTAAAAGCAGCAATGTGGAAAGAAAACAGAGATGTCATTCAGAGAAAAGACCAGGTGTGGCATGGGCCAAATAAACAAGCTGTGTTCTGATGTATTTCAGGTGGTTTGAGTTTTCACAATGCAGAAGGTGAATGCAAAAGACAGGGTCATCTAAAGCTGCTAAATCTTGAAATCCTGCACCTAAGATTGCTTCATACTTAGAGGCTGTAGTTTGTTTTCCTTCTTGGTGCTGCTCATTTCAATTGGTGCAAACACAATGCATTGCATTTGGACCAAAACAACCAAAGTAAAACCACCAAAAACAGACTTTTGTTCCTGCAGGATTAACACGGATAAAAAAACCTAGTTCACTGTTTTCTATGGCTAATGCAGACAGCTTTTCTATGCCTCTTCAGCAACTCCAACCTTTTTTTCCTTCATTTTCAAACCAAAGTATTTTGTTAGCATGATATATTTAAGCAATATAAAGTACTACCAGGACAACCAGCCCATCCACATAATGTTTTATTTTACAGCACAGAATCTTTTTCATTACCAATAAGCAGCGAGGAAGTTCTTGCAGGATTTGAAGAAACATATCTAGGTACTGTATGTTTGACTTCATGTCAAAGCAAAAACATTACAAGTTTGCAAACTTTTTGGACCTGAACAAACTAACTTAGGTGAAAGGACTCGAAAACGTGCTTTAAATACAGTCATGAAAGCTAACCTGCTTATAAAGATATACTTTTTTCACAAAAAGCAGCCCGTTTCAGCGCTGTATATGCTTTTCCCATCGCTAGTAGTAGCAGATTTACCTTCAACGCTTTGAGGGCTCCAGCCTGCACAGCGAACAAGCTGTTAGCGACAAGAACATGAAAGCAGGGCATTAGACTGCATCCTGCAGGCTAAAATGACCACAATTTCTGATAAGGACAACTTTCTCAGATAATTTGGCAAATTTGTTATTTCGACTGGACCACAGAAGTCAGCCCACACAGCAGGACCAAGTACGAGCTGCAGCTGTCTAGCAGAACGGAGAGAAAAAAAAATAAAAATCACATCCCCTTTAGTCTGTGGGTTTTTGTTTCACAGCCTCCATGTGAGATGTTACAGCTGATGAACAAGTGTTTTAGTGCAGACAAAGTGAGCTCTTGCAGCGCTGAACTTGGTTGTTGTGTGTGTGTGTTTGTGTGTCGATAAATACTTACGACTTCTGCAGAGACCAGAATCTGTTCATTTATTTTTGACTGCTATAAAAAGTGCTCTAGTTAACCACACCCCTGCTCCATCACACCTTATTTATATTTCTACCCTATAGTTTTAAGAACTTATACTGTGTGTGTGTGTGTATATATATATATATATATATATATATATATATATATATATATATATATATATAAGATAGCAGCTCTGACATATTTTTCATTTACTAATCGCTGCAGACCTGACACAGCTAAAACTACAACTGAAATGAAAACAAAATGTACTACACCAGCAATAATCTGTATTCCTGTTAGCGCAAAGCTGTACTCGGGAAAACAAGCTTAAAAGGAAAAGCCACGCATTCCAAGCTAACATGCCAGCTTATATCTGGCTCAACACAGGCACAAGTTTCTAATCTTCAAAAGCTGGTTTTATAAGTGCATAATGAGAGAGACCACAATAGAAAAACAAACCATTTATTTTCCTCCCCCAGAGAGTAAGTGGAACCATATGGGCCAACGCAGAGCCAGATCCCAACATCTGGGCAGCATGGGAGAATCAAAGCCAACTGGTGCTGAGGACCCCAGTGAACCACAACAACCTCTGCCTGCCCTGACAGGATTTTACTCAATGGAAAAACAGGTTGGAATCATGTTCTCTTGAACGTCTGAGCTTCCCCTTGCCTTTCTTCGGGATAATTGCTAATCAAAAGGGGACTTTCGGCAAAGCTCCAGGCACGGTCCAGAGCCGTAATCATTGACAGATGGGAGTTTTACTTGCATAGAAACAGCTGGAACGGACCATGGCAAATTCCTGTGAAACTGTTTCTGTAATATTGGGTGGAGGTCACAGACAGTGTCATCCTGGGAGGGGATTTGTATTGATTAAATGAGATGAACCTTCATGTGGCTGCTATGGGATGCTAGAGTACAAAAACAAAAAGTCTGTGCTTATTGGTTTGCTTGACTGCTGAAAAGTATTCGGCTCCGGTAGCCGTAAGAGTCTGCTTCTGCTCTTAATACAGAACAGGGTAATGAAAAATCCTGATAAGTAATACTCCGGCAAATCTTGTTTTAATAGCCTTTACCAAGTCTGCATTACTCTCCAGCCCACAACAAAGAAACATTCTTATCAGACAAAGCAGGCTGAGGTTAAGAAGCTGCCCCTCCTGGGGGCTATAGATTTTAGCTTGGGATCCAACATCACACTAAGCCACTCTCCTTCTCGCTCTCATTTTCCACTAGTCCTTTTTCTGTGTTGGATCACATTCAGCCATCAAACAAGCAGGAGGGAAATGGCCTGGGAGACAATAAAAATAACTTTTTACAACGTCAACGACTGTGTTTATGAACTCACAAACAATTGCTTTGGATTGCAGTCGTTCGTCTATAGAGTTTATGATCTATGATTACTCTGTGGATGCTGCAATGAATGCACACAAAGGACAGATTTTGTGAATGCCCTGGAGGTGCAATCATGTATTTTAATGCTCAACAAAGATAAGGCTGAGCACCGAGTATACTTGTCCTCTGGGAGGGATGAGGGGTAGGGCCGCCTCCCTCATGTCCAATCACATTATACCAGAAGGGTTGTGGCCATGCTAATTTATTCCTGAGTGGTCCTTCGGGAGAGTGTCTAGTCATAAAGACCCTGTTGGCCCCTCCCCTGAATGGGGATAACAGTCTGCCAGCAGAGTCTCCCTAGGGAGGTGAGGCCTCCAGGCACATTGGAGAGAGTAATAATGTCACTGTTAGCTGTCTGGGCACCTGGAGGGCTCAAACCAACAGCAAATAAGGCTGTAACAGCCTGACGTGACATATGACATAATTCATGTTAAAGTAGAGATGAAGATACAAATGGCAGCCTGGCTATGTCCCCGCATTTCCTCCTTCACCAGTGGTGGATGCGTAATGGTCCCTTCCTGGTCCTAACCCATATGGGAAGAAGGTAGTTCGTCATTACAGCAGCCCTAGGAGGAAGCTGCAGGCTCGTCAACATGAAGCCAAGGCGGAGATACACCGCTGGCTCCATTCAGCTGCTCTACAACAATGTCAAATGAACTGACTGCTGGGAGCCTGAGACACCCAAGGATCCACTTATCTTCTTCATTAAAACCAGTTTAGTGAGCAAGAGAGAAGGAAAAAAAGCATCAATTTTCCTTAAAAGTCTCCAGAACAGAAGGAAGTAAATTAATTGCACCATTAGGCCCCCAATAGACAATAGTGATGGGTTTTTGCTTCATAAATGCTTGTGTACCTTAAACAGGCAATTATAGCATCATTTTCTATGAAAGAAAATGTTTGATTTAATGGGCAATAAACACAGGTAGGAGATTGCATCAGTCCAAAGGGACCGAATGTTCTCATAATTTACCTTTGTATGGGCTTTTTGGCCTTTGATAGTAGAGCGTTTCCTCTAACTACTGAAAAACAGTACTAAGCCTTTCTTTGTTTTCTAAGAGTAACCATGTTTTATATCAAGGTAATGTGGTAATGAGCAATGTTCTATGGAGCACCAGAGGGATCGATGTCAGCATAAAAACAAGCCAACATGTGTCCAGCAACAAAGTCAGCACATTGGATGGCTTGCAAAAGTAGATATAATGCCTGTAATTTCTACTTAAATTAGATTGTTAATGGGCTTGAATCTGACAACAACTCGCTACAAACGTATTTCGCAAGAGATGACGAAAGCTACACCACTGCTTTGCAAGCCACTTCACACTAAAATGATACACTTGTGCAACCTGTCCTGAATGAAAGTGGCTTACAGGGGTAGATGCCAAATAAAAGCAATTATTAGATCATTACTACTAATGTTCAGTAGTATTTTCTTAAGCATTGGAAAGCTGGGCTTTACGGAAGGTATCGTGTCAGCAGGGAACATTTTGCCACAGGACCATGTTATCTGATGGACACTTCTTAGGTCATCTCTTTGCCTTGTGCCCCACAGCTGTGCCACTTTGAAAACCTACTTTCTCCCTCCCATTGTCTTCTCCAATCCCCCAAATCCACAGTCCAATTGCTATAAGCCGTGTGCACTCCTGACCACAGTCCCAGCATGCTACCTGCAGGAAACTGAGTCCTACTGAAAGATTTAGGAGCTGTGTGTATGTGGGGAGGGGGGGGCTTGCAAAGGGGGATTGGGATGGCGTATATCCATGGAGAGATGGGCCTGCTGGGTACAATAGCAGTGAGGGCACCCTTGGCCATTAATGCAGGTCCCCAGGACATGGTGCTATTGTAGACTCCTGCAGAGGAGAGCTCAGCTGGAGCTTCGCATCTCAGTGCCTCGCAGGCACGAACACCCCCATCAGAGTAGATAAAGTTCCTATCAGCAAGAAGCACACAAATACACTCACATTCATGTTCAAGTGGAAGTGTGAACCGCACGGAGTAATGCCTTTGCCAGGAATCATGGGGTGGCTGCAGACACACTTCGGTTACTGGGATTGTTTGTCGACAGTTTTACTTTCCTTGAGTGTATTGTTTGTGATCCATCGCCAGCAGCAAAACCAAAACATAAAACAAGTCATGGTGATTTTTTCTTTTTTAAGTCAATGTGAGTCACAACTTTTTCCCATTTCAAATCAAAATGTGAAAATGAATACAAACTATGAAGTGCCTTCGATTTGAACCCTGCCGTCACTTATTCTTAGCTGTTTTTTGTTTCATAAGCAACCCCGCTGCCACGTCTAAACTAAAAAGCATTTGGGGAATCATAAAATGTCCGACTATGGATTTTGACGACTGTTTTTTCCACCCTCCGTGTACACCTGTCTGGGAGGAATACAACAGTTAGAGAAACAGTGCCTCTGTGTTTTTTTTAGAAGGGAGTTTCATTAGATGGCACTTGTTCAGGAATAAAAAGGTCCCATTTGTCATCCTCCTTCAGTCTGTCTCCCTTCTTTCCTCCCTTTCTGGATCCCTCCCATGGCCTCCTCCTTTAATGAGTAGCTGGAAATGACAGCTTTAATCACCGCCTGTGGCCACGGCGGAGGGCCCGTTAATGATAGAAAAAGAACAGAGGGCCTTTTGCATCAATCAGGCCTAAATCACTTTTTATGATAATGATTTAAGGAGGCAGGAGAAGCTACCAATATGACTCCTGCTTGATGATGATGATGATGATGCAGCTCCTCTCTGTCCACACTTGTATGTCTTCTTATAGGTTTTTGTAAATGCTCTTGAAGTCATTCAGTAGTTTTCACAACAGTATCGTGCCTTTTTCTCCCTTAACAGTCAGTAAACATCAGCCATTGCAGATGTAGGTTTTCAGAAAGTATGACAATATTGATGCAGATGGTCAAAGCCACAATTATTTATAATTTTGTGTTGCAAACAATAAGTCTATTCTTAACAACCAATCCAAAAAAAGTATTTTCTTATTAAGCTTCACTCAAGTTTCAGTGTTTTATTTGGGAATCTTTCAGTTTCAATTCTGTCCTCACAGACAATAGTAATGTGTTGTTATGGTACAAAACCGTTGATTATTTGCTATTTCTGTAATTCTTTAGCAGAAAACCATTGTATTTTTTATAATGTTTTTTCAGTCATCCATCTATTTTCTCTTTCGGCTTAATCCTCATGAGGGTTCTGGACCTTATTCCAGCTGACATGAGGTGATCCTTGACGTCCCCCGCAGCCTCCATAACCGTGCACACTCATTCTTACGTTCAACAAAATGTACAAAGTTAGCAAAGTGCAAAAACAAAAGAGTTTCAGACAATGTTGAGATGGATTGGGCTTCAATTCAAGTGTGTTGCATAACAGTTAGCAATTTAATGCCATGGGTTATTCCCTCCCTCGTCTTTACAACTGTACATGTGGATGTTAGAGGTGATAAACATGACGTATCTCAGACCAAATAAAGACATGTCATGAGTTATAGAGGAAACAGAGCTTGTAAGCTGGGAGTGTTTAAATTGAAGCAATTTGACAGTTTTGGGACTTTATCATGAAGCTGTGGACTAACAGTTGTTACAAAAGATAAAGATGTACTTTATTGATCCCAGGACTGGGAAATTATTGAAAGAGTGAGCCTGTGCTCATTTTGTAATAGTTAAAGCAATAAAAAAACAGAAAAATAAATACTTTTCTGCAAAGGTTAATAGCATAAAAAACTATAAGCTTGATTATTTAAAACAAATTCCATAGAAGTACTAATGTCCTTAAGTATTTCACATGCGTGTATAATGAGCAAAATAAGCATTACTTATCGTTTTCATTCAGTCAACAAGCTATCTAGTCTTTAATTACAAGTGATGTGACATTCTGGTTCCATAATTAGTTAAAAGTGCACTGATTAAACGCAATCAATTCAACTGTTAACGCAGCAGGGGCTTCTGAACAAAGATAATCTGTGGAAATATAATTAATTCAATCAGATGACATAAGATCTCATTTGCATATTGTGATAATGAAACAAAAATACAATAATGGCATGATTAGACCATATGCTTCTTCTGCACCTTTGGCATGGTATTTCTTAATAATTATGTCTCTAAAGGCATTGGTTGACGATGAACACGTGAGTCAAAAAGCCATATGGGAAAAGTGTGTGCACCAGAGGCTTTCCTCATGCAAGCCAAGGTGCTTCCAGCAGGTCCTGTGACGGAAAATCATTAAAAACAATGATGAAACATGGTATAGCCTTACCTCAGACAACACTAATTACTATGTTAAGTGGTGATCAATTTGGTCTTGGTGCCGAAGAAAAGACGAAATTCAATCCAAGGAAATATTCCACAGAAAGACTTAGAAAGATACTCCAAAAGGAAAAATAATTCAAATGTCCATGATTGTTTGAATAATAGAGGCTGAGAGGGTTTCCAGTGCCTGGCAGTTAAAAATGGCAGAACAAAACATACCAATTTGTCACAAAAGGAGACTCTGACAAGCGCAGAATCTTCGCCAACACATAGACAGGGATGACAATGCCCCTTCAGGCTACTGCCTACGTCTGTTCACTCTCTCTCCTCGGTCCTCTCGCTCTCTCTCACCTAATCTCTCTTTACCACAGATGGCTTCTTGTGAGTGCAGGGGAGGGCACGGCAGTTCCACAGTAATCCCCAGCCACACAGACGGAAAAGCTTGTTAGAGCACTTGCTGATCACCACAAAAAGTCAAACCAGAGCCAGGGAAAGGTCACCAGGAATTAGACTATGCTCAAACTCCAAAGGCTTGCCTAATTCCCCCGATAAGCCCCTTTGAAACTCAACCTGCTCTGGCTGTGCCATGGGCTCAGCTTAGCATAGGACTAAAACCCTCCAATAACTCTAGCTGGAACTCATTTATACAAAGAACACACACAAACACACACACTCACAGCGGCACTCACCACTAACAGCCAAGGCTTTTCCTGATGACTAGACTAGAACAATCGACTAAAGAATCAATAATTCCCAAATGTGTGTGAAAGGAGCTGAAGCTGCTTAGACACAGAAAAAGGTCTTTAAGTCTGAGCTCCTTTTGGATGTGAAGAAGCTTTGTAGCCAGAAAGGCCTTGGTTTGGACTTCATGCTGTTGTTGTCAATTATCCACTTTAGACAAGACACCAGAGGGGAATAGGGAGCGCACGGCAGAACCGCCAACTACTGGAGAGCAGAAGGCTAAGGAAGACGTGGGATGTCAAGTTCTAAAACAATATGTGTGCTTTTTTAGACAACAAAAGCATCCAGACAATGAAATATAAACTGACTGAGCATGATGGAGCAACCCAGTGACACGTCCAGCTCCCTCACAGAACAAGCTTAACAGTGACTGCAACTGCAGAAGCCGGCCTCTTTTTCACTAATGTACACAAACACTTGCGATACAGTAAATAAGTAAAATACAAAATATTTAAAGTCACTGCAATAAAAGTGCCAGTATGAGAAGCTCTGGCGACTGTCTGGGGAGCAGGTTGGTGGGCCGTGCATACCACCATTCTGATGCTCGTTGGTTTATACATGCACAGCTGAATGTTAGAAAAGGCCATTAAGGGGATCTTCTAAGGTAGTCGGCGAGACGAGTCGGAGCATTTTCAGTTTGTTTTGACGAACAAAGAAAAGTTCTGCTGGAGTGAAACTTCAGGACGAGTAAATGGAGGCTGGTATTCAAGAGTGTTGCTGCTGTTATTTTTAAAAGAAAAAAACTTAATGAGTGGCATACAAAAACGTACCAAATAAAAGGAGCTTTCACAACACAGTTTCTGTAAACATATTTTGTGCTCTGAGTTATCATTTACTTCCTTTTCATCTGAAGCAAAACACCCAGAGTGTGGACACATCCTCAGTATAAACATGGGTGATCCTGCCCTCCAGGTAGATCAAAGAGCCAGTGGTAGGTGTGCAGTGATAGCCCTACCACGTCTTTTATCTCCAGAGTCTGGCAAACACAGAAATAATACCATTTACTTGTGATCTTTTCCTCATAAGTGAGGTGTTCCATTTTCTGTCAGTACATATGTGAAAATGAGCAAGCTTCTTAAGTTTTATTTAAGTCTATTCATTTTGCTAATTTACACGTAATAATTTTTGGGAGTCCACTGAAGTAGCTTTTCATGGTTGCAGTCCTATATCTGTATTTATGTGTCACTCAGTTCGCTCTTTGTCTAAAACAAGTCATCTCAGTTCCCGTCTTTGCAAATTCACCATCTTTATAATGCATAAAGGTCCCAAAAGTAAACTGTAAACATACAAAGTAAAGTAAAGTTTTCAGATTCAATTATCCAAAATCTAAAAGAAAAAAATCCATATAAAAACATTTTTTAAGCCATGCTACAATATTTGAACATGAATCGTGTGAGCGGCAAAACTTTTTAATAACAGAATGTTATATCCAAGAGTAATATCCAACAAAATACGTCATATGTTTTTTTCAAGCTAAGAATGCTTCAGTCTGAGCGTTAGTATTTTATGCTTAATAAAATATGTATTTGCTCTTTCACAAATCTCTGTTTAGGCTCAACTCCATCTGCACATTTTCTCAACTGTTGTGCAAAAAAACAGTCTCAAGGAGTCATCGATCACGCTCCAGATGTAGGGTCAGACTCATAAAAGTGCTACATCTGATATTGTCCAGTGCTGTCTCACCCCAAATTGATTAGAGGAAGAATGGGTCAAAAAAAGTCTTTGGATTTGTCTGGTTAGTGAGCTGTGCAGGATAACAACGCTCTGCCATTGGACATGTTCTCTGCACCGGTACTTGACGTTCCTAAAATACTTGGAATAACATCAGTATGAGGTTGCACTGGGATAAAAATATTGCTCTCACTGACCAATGTGATGCACAAATGTGGCGCTTAAAGCAACTGTGAGTAGACTGCAGACATCTGGGTGGACATCAAAAGGACGTGAGAATTTTTCTGTCTTGAAATGGCTCTGCCCAAGCACTGCTCCAGTTGAAAGCCTGCATCTAACATTACAATCAAAAGGTACAGTTTTGCTCTGCCCATTTTATTAAGGATGCATCCAGTTGAGACTTGTGGAGACTCCAGATGGCAAAGTATCCCAGAATGCATTTGTCCCCAACAAGAGGATGTAATGGCAGAAGGAGTGAAGTCACAATAAAAGTTACAGCTTTGTTGTTGTTGAAGAGGATGTCGTTTTAAGATGTTTTCATGTACAAATGTGGTTCTTCTACCCTCAACTTTGTAGTTAAGTCATGAAGACGGCATCAACTTATAAAGTTCCTTAAAATGCTTTGGGAGACGTTCTTTTTTTCTTTCTCTGCAGAACACGACACAGGTGAAATACGGAAGGATACAACATATTAGACATAACACATTATCCCGTTAGCTTTATCCGTGAACCTCTTCATCCTCCATTCCTCCGAAATACATTCTCCTGAATCCAACTTGACACCAATAAACTTCCAACTTCCAAGTATGTGATATTGAGACCTGGATCTGCTTTTTTTCTTTGTTTGTCATTCGCCTTTTCCACTTATTTCAAAGCATCATACTATGATTGAGCTCAAAGGACTGCAAGCATTCTCAATGTCAGTGAGACAATCAGATTACCGTTTGTGATTGGCTAATTAATTTTTACGTGGATTGTAAAAGCAAATTGCAAAAAATCAAAAGGTTCACAAATTTGGCTCATGTATGTTTGACACCCAAAGTACGACTGCTGAGTTTCGTGTTTCCCCGCAAGGAAGCACTTAACCGAGCCAATGAAAACGGCACTAGTTCTGCTATGGTGTAAAGGAAACAAACATGTTTTCATTTTTGATACGCTGCGCTAATCATAGGCAGGTCAAGAGTCCCTGCTTGGCGGGATTCATGAGAAAACGCAAATGTTTGAAGCTTCAGCTGAGAATCACGCAGTAATCTTCTAGTTAAAGACATATAGGACACCACATCTTGTTTTTCTGGAATTATACATGTAAAAAGGATGAGTGGTGTCAAATAAAAAGTGTATCTCAACTTCTAAACTGAACCTCTCCTTCTATGTGGTCCAGCACAAAAATACATTAGATGTGCATTTTTAGCGAAGCAGAGGAGGTGGTTGCATCTGCAATGCTTTTAAAGGCGCCGACTCTGGTGGGACAATGTTTACTGACTAGAATGACCGTAATCGAGGAAGGCTGGCATGGTGTAGGCATTTCACGGCACTTATGTGGTAAATTTAATGCAGTCAGACACACCACAAAGACCTGCTTTTCTTCAATAATAGATAATTAAATATATCTCTATTACAAATAATTATAAACCTATCTGCTATAATATCACTTTGAGGTTCAGGCGTGTATCAGATAAGATTAACTTCTTATCTACAAATGAATATTCACATATGGCTGCATTAGATGAGGGAAAGAGGAATGAACATGCAGCACATGTTTCTCGGATGCAACTGGATATGCTTTTAGGTTCAGCAACAAAACATTTCAGCTGCAAAAGAGTTGAATTATCTTTCACTGTTCTGTATCGCAACACACACCAAGTGAATGAAAAAATTTAGAAACAGTTCACAAATTTGTACTTCATCTTCATGTAATCGTGTCTGCTTTCTCAGCCACAGCAAGTGTTGCCTCGACTGGAAAAGTGTGACATGACTGTTCTTAACCTGTGGCGCTGCTAAAACCAGAACTCTTCTCGTATCTCTACTGTTAACTGCAAGCTGTTAAAGAATTTGCAAAGCTTAAAGTGCTGTCACACTTTACAACCATGCAAATGAAGTGATATCAACTCCAGAGCTAAGTGAGCATCAGCCTCTTCATAATGGCAGGGACTGTTTGGCGTGGGCTGGTGAGACAAAGGAAAAGGCAGATGACTGTATTTTGGAGGCAGAGGTACGTTGTAAAAGCCAAGAACGTGGATAGAAAGAAGAAACATAGTGAATGAAAAATTAGGCAGTTAAGTGCACTGGGACACGAGAATTTTATTTGCCAGAGGGAGAGCCATTATCAAATTAAGTTAATCCTATTTTATGTTATTAGACAAAAACTGTGTGGTCCAAAAACAAGAATTCGGAAACAAACTGAACTGTAAACTCAATTATAGTTTTAGAAACAGATTAATGAATTTGAAGCTGGTGCATAGCCTGTTTTGACATTAAAAAGTGACGGCCAGTGTGTGTGATTAAAGCACAGTGAGAAGGCAGGACTTGGAAGGTTTTGGCACTGTGGTCTTCATATTTGGTCTTCTTACATTTTTGATTGGAGTTTTCCTATCAGAATGCAAAATTTGTAGAGAAGTATCTTAAAATAAATCCCCCAAAGTGATTTTCAGGTGTAGACAAATTTGTTGGTACCCGAATCCGATGACAGCACCCACGAGTCTTTATGTCAAACCATTCCAAAGTTATGGCAGAAAGTAGGAACTATCAAATATGGACCAATCAGATGAAGGAGGGGGCGCGCTTTTTGGTGTCTATCGTCACCACGGTAACGCTTTTGACTAAGAAAAGTAATGCTCATCGTCGCAGCATCTGGACGCACATTTTGATGTATAACACACCTGGATGCACGTTACGGTTCGGGCCGCATTAACGGCCGAAGAAATGGCATAAATTGCGCCAAAGTTACACGATTAATTCAAAATTGCTGACTTCCTGTTCGGTTTCGGCCATGGCACCAAAAGACTTTTCTGCTTGCAAGTTGCGACATGATACCGGTGTGTACAGATTTTTTTTTCTTGAGGCACAAAGTTTTCTAGGGGGCGCTGTTGAGCCATTAGGCCACGCTCATTATTGCAAACCATTAAATATCCAATTTTTCGCCAGGCCTGGCTTGCGTGCAAAATTTGGTGACTTTTGGGGCACGTTTAGGGGGGCAAAAAGGCCCTCATTTCGTCGGAAGAAAAATAAAAACGAGAAAAAAAGAAAGAAAGAGAAAAACATCTCCTACAGATACAATAAGGCCTTCACAATGTAAGTGCTCAGGCCCTAATAATAATCAGGACAGATAAGAGGCCATTTCAGAATAGTCCAAAGTTTTGTTCTTACCCATTGTTAAGGGTTTTTAGCTCTGTGTTTTGGAGCATTTCCTGTTTGAGGACTCATGACTTGCGACCAGACTTTTCACCCTGTACAAGACAAGGCAAGGCAAGGCCTCCTCCATGTTTCACAGTAGCTTCTGTCTTATTGTGAGTCATTCTTGGTTGTCTGTTTTCCACTTCAGCTCAAACAATGAGATGGTGCAATCTGACACTGATATACCTTAATGTTGGAGTTCACCTTGAATCTGTTTGAAAGTTGTTCTGGGTTCTTTGGATACCATTTTTATTATCTATCCCTTTAATTTGTTGTACATTTTCCTCTTGTGGCTACATCTGGAGAAGTTGGCTACAGTCCTGTGGACTCTAAATTTCTGATGAACTTCAACAAAAACATCAAGTTGCTTTCTTGATGACATATTTTATCTTTAACATGCTTGTCTAGAATGTTCTTTCTGATCCCCTCACACAACTCTCTCCTTTGCTTTTTCTGGTCCTTTTTCAATGTAGTGAGGTGTTGTGCAAGACTGACAGCATTAGAAGGTTTGTGAAGGAAGAGATTATTCTATTTGTTCATGTGAATGAGAAGACTTCCTGTTACGTATACTAGTATGTATGGGCAGTTTGGTGTTTTCTCCTCTTTGCTCCTGCTCCTCTCTCTCTCTCCACTCTGTCTCATACTCATACACCAGAGTTGGTCATGGGGTTGGTGAACGGGCCTTTCTGTGTGGAGTTTGCATGTTCTCCCTGTGTTCCCTTGGTTAGCTAATTTGAGCTACCCACACAAAAACATGCAGCAGTCCTGGGCTACACACTGCCCCCTCTGGCCAGCCGGGGCGCCAGATGGGGTGGGGAGGATCTAGCCGGAACAACGTGATCCTTCCAAGCACTATGTCCGGCCGGAGAAACCCCACCCTGTCTGGTGAAAAGAAGCGGCCTGCTCAGACTTGAGCTCGGTGTAGGGCCCTGGGGTTGGTAGATAGAGAAAAATGGGTGGAAAAAAAAATCGGTATAAAAATATTTAAAAATTAAATAAATAAAATAAAATTGACAAGACCTCTACATGTAGGTCAAATATTGCAGACATTGCATTTGCATATGCAGTCCATTTGGAACATCTCTAGAAAAAGTTCACCAGTGTAAAGCAAGTGTGAAAACAGCTTAAAATGAGATTTACAGTGTGCAGATTACAGTAAACCATAACCTTAACCCTCAGCTACATCAAAGAAGAAGAGCCTGTTGGCTAAATCCCAGCATAGATTTGTGTTTTGATTGGCAGAGGCTGCTGGCTGTTATGAATTTCCTTAACACATGGCCACCAGGCCATTGCCTATGCCAACCTGGATGAAGAGGATTTGCACACATTCTTGCTGTATCACGTGGTTAGCAAATTCAACAGACAACCTTTGCATTGACCAAGAGAGGATGCAGAGTTCTTTCAGTTAGTTGTTGCAGAGAAATGAACAAGATATGAAGACCACAATGGAAACAGAAGTGGTCTGCTAGGGATGTACTGTACGCATGAGCTTGGCCAATCAAATACTAGCACATTTCCCCGAGAAATACAGTAACTCATTAAAAATTGTTGCTTTGGGCTACAACCTTTTTGAATATCTACTGTCTAGAGTTGCTAGAGGCGGATTTAATTTGTATATGTGTGCATCTCTGACCGTGTGTCACTTTGCAGAAGGGATAAAGGTTGTCCTTGCTGACGACAGAAGGCCTAAGCCAGGGCCTTCACTCAAATGCTCCTCATTAACAACTCATAATGGCTGGCAACAACCTCATGCCACCCTGCCTCACTCTCATTAGCAGCTGGCAGTAAGGTAGGGAAATGAGTGGATGTTGGCGTTAATCCACCTTCACTCAAGTACAGTATGGGAGCAAGAAAGGAAGAAGGGAATGGTGAGGAAAACAGCCAGAGATAGGTGGCATTAGAGGGAAAAATCCTCATCTCTGTAGATTTAATTAAAACTGAGGTGAACAGATGGGGAAGATGGAATGACGTCCAACAAGAGACAGCTCATCTGTTTGGGTTTCCACATTTCTCCTTCTATCTCTCCATCTCTATCCCTCCGTCCTCTCGTCTTTTTTTTCTTCTTTTTAAGTGATTTTTGGCATTGAGCATGTTCCAATTCAAAGCTTCCACGCTGGCAGTGTGACAAATAGCAACAACAAGGAAATGAATAAAAAAAACCTCATTCAGCTCAGGAAGGAACGCTGTCCTTAGTTTGCTATGGATAATTATGGGAGGAGTTAGTGTTGGCCAGCTCAGTATCGGGCTGGGAATGTTGTGCTGAAGAGTGGCTAAGCCCTTATTAAAAGGTAATCCAGGCAATCCCTGTGTAAAATAACAGAGCTATTTGTTTAAAATAGAGAACAGCCAACCACAGATCTAGTCAGACAGAGGGGAAGGTCAAACAGTGTAGGGTTTTAGATCAGAAAAAAAGATCAAACCTGCCTCTGGCTTTATTTCTCGGCCGTCCCAGAAGAAGTCACTTTTCATTCAAATGTAATCATCACCACACAGTAATATGACCTTCATGGCTGCATGTTAAAAGCAGCGAAAGCAAGGCATTCAGTTTCTTCTCTCCCTGTGGCCATTCCAAGTGTACAAAGGGATCATGGACATAAGCGAAAACCACCAAATGAATTCAAAGCACCACAGAATAATAGGCTTTTCATTTTGCAAAGAAACACTCACGTTCACGTAGTGCAAAAAACTCAAGAAATTTCCAGTACTTGTCTTTGACACATAGCACTATTAATTGACATTTGCTGCCAAAGAATTATCATAATCTCCTAGCAACCACAGCAGGAATCTCACAAAAATAAATCATAGAGGAAAAAAAAACTTCACATCCACCTAATGCAACAATGCCACTAGTTTTGCATTTTCTTCTGAAAAAATTCTGCCTTTGCTCAATTCCCTGCTACATTAATCTCATTATCCTTTGAACCTTTTCACTGTTAATGCCAAATGCAATTTGTATTCTGAGGCCGGGGAAAAAGCTCTAAACTGATTATCCCAATTTGAACCGTGGCAGTCCTAGATATTGTTGAGTCTGAAAGGGCCATCTAGCGAGTGAATGGGCTTCTCATATGCCTTCTGAGTTTCATGACACAATGTTGCGTCTGCTTTGCAAGGGATAAATTAAGCGTGTGAAAGTCTAAGCAAAGCCCTCATTTTCCAGTTAATCAAATCTTCCCCTAATCAAATTAGCGCACATAATTCCTCTGGATGCGTGGTACAAAAACAGCATTATCCCCCTCTTCGGAGCTGAAAGGCAGGGAATCAGCGTGGTGCCTCTCTCTCCTCTGCATGAGCAGCCCTCAATGGAAGAGAAGGACCGGGGTGAGGTGGGGGGTGGAGGAGTCCGGGGGAGGCATGGCTCTTCCCAGTGGTCTAACAGAGAAAGGCAAGGCCAGGGTAAACTTTGGCAGCGTTTAAGTTCCCAGCTCATTAAAAAGCCTGGCTCAGTGGCCACCTCCAGGGAGCACTGAAGCGTTGGCTAATGAGGTACTTGTTTAATTTTCTTTCAAAGGCCTGGACATCTGTGACACCCCCACCCCCCCATCCCCATACACCACTCTCCCTCCCATTTCTCCCCCTCAGCCTTAAACCCCCATGCCTCATCTTTTTCTTCAAACCCCACACAAAGCCCATCTATCAATAGGCCGCAGGGTTCTCCCTGGTTTGATGAAGTGTCTCTCTTTGAATGAGGTAGATAATACATTTGGAGGAGCGCAGAACAATCGCCATTAACTCTGATCTCTCCCTCTGAACAGTCAAAGCCCATCATGGAAACTCGATAGTGGTCAAGCTAAATGGATAAATGTTCACAGTCCACCGTAACGTTCTAATTGATTTCCCTTCATGAGATAATCCACTCTCCTCAATAGAGGTCCCCGTCCCTCCCTCTCACCCTTGCCACCCCTCTGTGGGGATGCTCCAGATATCTTGGGGTCTTAAGAAAATAAAAGAATAAGCTGGTGTGAATTCATCTAGTCGAGGACTATCAGGTTCATCTTCCTGTTCTGATGCTTTTGGGGGGTTTGAGTCTATTTTCTGTGACCTGCCAACCTCTGTTACATTGACCATTACGTGAGGCTCGGTTCTCATAAGCCCCATAACAGCTTATGAGACATTAAAAGGCACCTCACTCTCTGGTTCGCATAATTGGAATTCAAAGCAGCTAGTACGGCGTCTCTCTTCATTGGTCACTTCCACTTATTTCATAATGTGTCTCGATTCTTTCATTATGAGAGCTGTCTGACTCATATTTGCACCTTGATGCCCTCCTAATGTCTAACACTGTGGGGAGAATACCAATGTGTTCTCTCCACTGCCTTTAGTTTTTGCTTGTCCTCATCTGCAGCCCTTCCATGCCATCTCCAGCTAACGAGGTAGAAAGGATGAACTAGTTATGCAGGAAGCCAGAACGGAAAAGGAGAAGGTGGAAGCAAGATGTCAGAAATATGTTGGGAGCCAGTTAAAAGGCCTCATGAAAACATTTGTCAGTTTAGACATTGTAAACAGGTTGTAACAATGTGTCTTGAGGTCAGTGGGTCAAACCCATAGATCACGCATCAGCTGGTGCGCGGTTATTGTTCCCCTCATCCTGTCAAAGCAGGGGCAGTGGGTGTGAACTTGAGTGGGTGTGCTGGAGGGGAGATATGGACGAAAGGGACAAAGGCATTTGGGGTGATAAGAGCTCAAACACTCTGCTATTATTAGTGTGACACCAGAAAGCACCATCTGGGTTGTTTAATGAGCCTTCATCGCAATGTTAAAAGAGCCTCAAGTTAATTTCCTGAAACAGTGTGCTCATAAAAGTCTCTGGCAGATTATAAACCAAAAGTAATAAACATTCAGAAAACACAGTCACTTCCTAAAATAATAATGTATTGTGTGCTGGAAACCAAATCGTACATGCTGTTGGTTGTGGGTATTTTAGAAATGTGCACTGAACTGCCTCATTCTGACCCTTGGCTTGGCCTTGGTATTAACTATGCGGAGATTTAGCGCGTGGCCTTGCCTGCGGCTGTGCAGAGCAGCGGCTGGGTTGAGATGCTGTTCATGGGGGTGAAGGTCAGCGCTAAAGTGATGGTGTGAGGCCAAAGGTGTGGGGTTTACGCAATCTATCTCCCTCTGACAGCCTGGAGGCATCTATCAAGTAGGTGGGCTCAGTTGGGGCAGCTACGGTAGATTGGGCCGTGCTGTGGAAGGTCGATGGTTCAATCCATGGCTAAGACCTGCGTTGAGGTGTCCTTGAGCAATACACTAAACCCTCACGTATATTATGTACTTTTGTTTCTTCATGCACACTGGATACTACATTGTGGCAAAGTAAGCACGTACTAATAGTAAAGGATATGGTTTAAAAAATGATCCGAGTTGTGGAATACTACTGTACTACTTTACTTATTTATGCTTCAGCTTTGATCCAGAAGGCTTCACCTGCTTAAATAGACTGGTGAGCAGTTAAGACCTTATAAACTATTGAAGTCATGTAAATCACTGAGTCTCCCATTAATCCTGTAGGTCCATTAAGAGTCTGTTCACTCTCAGTTGTTTGCTTTTATTCGGTCACATGAATGAAGGTGTGAATGGTTATGAAACTGGCTCGGTAGGAAATTTAAAGCTGCATTGTGTTTGAAAAGTGAAATCTGAGGGCCTCCCCTCTATTTGAAGTTTATTTTCACATTTTCCATAGATGGCTTCTTTTATTCCTCTTTCAAACCATCTGTCTTGTGCCTAAAATGTGTACATGATTTTCTTTTAAAAGAGTGTCCCTTGTGGCTGAATCTTGACCTGATGAGCTGCTCTCCTGCGTTGTGCCAAGTGTTTGTGGAGTTATTGTTTAGTTTGACTGATGTAAAGGCCCATACACCCCTCCCTGCATTAAATTGCAGATACAACGCCATAACAGAGTTTCTGTTTGGGTGTTATTGCCCTTAGGCAGAGCCTGTTTTGTCTGAGGGTGGAGAAAGGTTTGAAGTGGACCGGAAGGTTGTGTTTGGAGAAGATCCTTCTGAGTTTCTCAGACACTCCTATCACAGCTGGGATGACTTTTGGGGCTCATTTTTCTTTTCCGCTCAGTTTAAAGCTGTTGTATTTTTTCTTGATTTCATTACTGACTTGACAAAGGCCTAGTTTGGATATCTGCAGGTTTTACATGCTATCTTGATTTGATTTTTCCTGTTTTCTCACCCCGATGGTGTAAAGTTCATATTATGGACGGTAGTGTTCCAGTGGGTGGTGTGAATCAAAAGGCAGATATTGGTTTGTTTGTGTAGGTACACTTCAGTGTTCAGACTACTGTCGTCTGATATGCACAGCATAGTCCAAAAATTATACAGAACTGTGACATGATCATGATCTGATGATATTTCATGTGATCCCAAAATCACAAGATTCTAAGCTTTTGGAGCTGTTCTGGTTCAGTATTGGTTCATCAGGAAGGCATCTGAGATTATTTAGATCCAAACCTCTTCTTTTTGAAGTTCTCAGGGCAATCAAATTAGTGATTACTAAGCTTGAAGCAAGCCACACCTAGTATTAAAATGAACATGAAATCCCTTTTAATGGACTAAAGCTGGTAACTGTCAGAGCAATTCTGAGTGCAGGACCATTTTATATAAAATAAAATTATAATGAGAATCAGTTTGTTTAACCCTAAAACATGCAAAGATAATTTTTTTTATGCAAAGTTGCAGTGATACATGTTTCATGTTGTTCAGTGGAATGGAATTTACAGTTATAATATATATTTTTCTTTATAATAACAAAATAAAAGACAAAAGAACAGAGAATCTCATGACTGTCAAATGATTTCAAATGATAATAAAGCTCTGAGCCTTCAACAAAATCCTCTCCGTATTCACTTTTTTTAGGAATCACAGGAGTGGTATGATACAACAATAGCAACTGTATAACACAATATGCCATGACCTGGAGATACTTTTGTGTATGATGATTCCGAGCATCCGATGGAGGTGTTTGGAAGAATGTTGAGCTGAGAAAGTATAAATCCTGCTGTCAAGTTTACAAAAGGTCAGCAGCCCCTAGACTGCAGCCCACAAAATATTCCTGTGTGAGCGGAGGATGTTAGCCCACTACTATGCTTGATCAGGGCATTGCCTTTAGCAAAACTGCTGCCCAGAGCCACCCGTGGTGGTGGGAGGAAATCAGTTTGTTTCTTTGCGGGGCTTTAGGGTGATAAAAGTGGCTCCTAGAAACCTGCCAACCCTTCAACTGACTCATTCCTGAGCACCCAGAGGACACCTTGAGATAGACAGAAAGTACATCCTTTCATATCTCAGATCTACCTAGCTGTGGGGTTAAGCCATCACAGGCTTGTGTATAGTGTTTTGATGCTCTTTTCTGTAACTCCTGTAGGCATTATGTAGGCAATCATGCATGACACCGCCTGAGGCCCAGACACGTGGGTCCAGCACCAGCCTATAAGCTCCTGGAATCCATGTCTGTGTTTGAACAGACTTTATTGGACCAGACAGGACCACAAAATCTTATTAGATAAGTCATAAAAAAACACAAACATTGCCTGAAAACAATCTGAAACCAGAGTAACTGCTTACACAGATATATTAAAACAGCAACACTGTGGTTAAACAATTTATGGGATATGTCCTCAGTTACGTCAGACCAAAGCTGATAATTAAGCAACTTCAAACACATCATTTAATATTTATCTGTTTTTAATACTGAGTGAAAGGTAGAACAATCAAATTACGTTAATTTTAGCAAACCTACGAGTGTAATTATGGACTAGCAAATCAACAGAGTGCAGTCGTCAAGTTACATTGACATTGTGCTTTCTGAAGTGCAAGCGAACTGAAGTTGCCTGATAGAAGCGGTTCTTTTCTGTGACAGCTATAATCAGTAATTTAAGGAACAAGCCTCTGTTATATGAAAAACAAAGTTAATTAAATACTTTTATAAAATGAAAAGAAGATGGTTCTTAATTTACTGTCATCACTGTTAAGACATTTTGCTTCTAATTTTGTCATCTCATTTCATTTCTTTTGTTCCTGGATTGCGTTTACATCGTGGTGTAAATGAGCTTTATGAAAACGAGGAAAAACTCCTACTTGAGAGATTAGCAAAGTCTAAATAGAAGACCTAAGCACCTGCCATGGTGCATGAGAAGTTAGCATTGCAAAACGGGAAACACATTAACCCCTTAAATAATAAACAGGAAAGTCCATTCTTCATTTGAGGCGTTTATTATGTACTGAAATTAAAAACATACTCAATTTTGTCTTTAAAAGTTTCTAAATAACATATTTTTTGTTTCATTATGAATGCACTAAGTAGTTTAAAAAAACAAACACTTTTACTTTATTTTAAATGATCAAAACTATTTTTTTTTATGGGGGTGGTGCAGAGACCTCAGACGTCCATGTATCAAATATGATACATCCAGCATTATACGCTAATAGCTGGACTAACACACCAAGAAGACACGATTGGAAGCTGTTGCATGCAACTGGACTGAAACAGGCCTCCTGAATCTGTTAATGCTCCCATAAGGTTTGGAGTGTAGTAGGTCGACTGTTCAAGCCCAATGCTAACAAGCCGCCTCTTACTGTGGCGGAATCATACTTTGGTTCGTAAAATGGTTCCCTTTAGCTGCGTTGGACAAAGACAAAGGATATACAGTATACTGGGACAAAGTTAGCAGGCTTGTCAAGTTATATCTGTAGCTTGACTAAACTGTTCATGTAAACATACTGAAAGACTTGGGGGACAAAACATCCAGTACTTCTGAATGTTTTGCCCCTGGTATCAGTAATCAGTAATTTTATGCAGCACATTTCTGCATTAAAGAATAGCACAACTGTCTGTCTACATATGCAGAAGCCCAGCCATAACAGGAGCAATCTGCAATCAAATTTATTTCCAGGGCGCGTGAATAGTCATGTGATTTGCTTATATAATAGTGTTATGTGGACGGAGATCTTTTCCAACACAGAGTTGACGGTATGTGGATGTAGATTGGTTTTGGTTTCAAACAAAACTGCACTAGTCTAGATGCAGCCTATATCAAGTGAAACAAACCAAGCAAAAGGGACAGTCTTCCCCCTTTTTGCTGTTGACGGCTGGGATAGACTCCAACAAACTAACCCTGAATAGTATTGACCCCGAGTGAGATTGAAGAGAGTATAGATATTGGATGAATGGATGGATTGATGAGTGGATGATCCAAGGGGTTGAAAAAGAGTAGCTTCTCTCCAAAGTCTGCAGAAACCTATCCTGGGCTGGGTGAGATTTGTGCCTTGAAGCAAGCACAGTCCATAATGCCGCATAATTTATCGGCACCAGCAGAGGCTGGCTTTAAACTAGGTGGCGAGTGTATTCAACTTTCCGCCATTTTTGACACGAGTGATGGGCAGTTGTTCATTTCTTTCCAATGATACACACACAATCCGCTCAATCTCATGGATGTGTGTACCTAGTGCTGGGCGGTATGACCAAAAATTTATATCACGGTATTTTTCAAAATTATATCGGTTTCACGGTATATCACGGTATTTTTTTTTTCATGCACAACTGGGTGTTAACCACATTTTCTAATGATTTGGAGAGGAATTGCTGCAGTAAATTGACTTAGAATGGCCTATTTTACTGTAATGAGGACGAAATATTGTAGAAAAACATTAATGTCCACAGTAGTATAAATACAGATTTGCATGGCCTCACAAAATGATGCCGTTTACAATGCGATTATTTTTTTCAAGGTCCTTTTCTCATGTATTTTTTCAACTACACAAGCAATAAATCAGTCTGTTTTCAAGTAGATTTTCACTTGAAATAAGTAGAAAAATCTGCCAGTGGAACAAGATTTTTTTGCTTGTAATAAGAAGATAAATCTTGTCCCACTGGCAGATTTTCCTACTTATTTCAAGTGAAATTTCAATGTGAAAATGGTCAAATAAGTTATTTTTCTGGTGTTATTTTTCTGGTGATGACTCTAAATGTTGAAATAGCAGTAAAACCACATTCATTGATGAAATGACATAAGGGATGGAAAGAAGGGATGGCAGTTTTACTCTGGGGATGATTTGGACCGTTTTTATTTCAGGGGGGGATGATTTGGACCGTTTTTATTTCAGGGGGGGATGATTTGGACCGTTTTTATTTCAGGGGGGAGGGTGCCATCACATCACCCCTCATCCCCCCTCAACTCGAGTACTGCTCAGAGGGAACTCAGAACTTCTTCATAAATAACTCAAAAATCCCAGCGGCGAAAGCTCCGCGTCGATTTAACGTGGAACCATAAATCAGGCTTCACAGCGCGACTCACTGTGCGCCCGGCTCGTGCTCGGCGCCGTGCGCAGCTCCTCGCCGACTCCGCGCTCATATATTTAATACATTTATAAAGCCCATATATTTATAAAGCCTCATTTGGCCGAGCCCTAACGCTGAGGCCATGGTAGATTTAAGTTACACGCGGACACGCAGCACTGTTGACTTTTCCCTGCCGGCTCTGCTCACTGTTCACTGGCTAAACAGTCCCCTCACAAACAGGGTCCAGCGGCGCTGCGTTCCGCCGCGCTGCGCGGCGCTCCCAACGTTGTGTGCGCTACTCACCGGTATTACGGTATATGAAAAATTCATATCATAAGAAAAATAAACACCGGTATTCGGTATGAACCGGTATACCGCCCAGCACTATGTGTACCGCAGTAGGATTTTCTTAGACTGTTGCTGGTTTCAAGGCAGCCTCTTTGGGCTTGCCATTGCTTTACATTACACTCTCCACCATATAAACACCATATTTTTAGCTCCTTTGCACTTGTTTGACAACTCTGCAGCATTTATCACCTTGAAGTTAGCATGGAAACTTATTTTCATTTTTGTTTGCTTGCCCTACTTTTGGGCTGGTTTGTTGAGGCCGCTCTCTATCTATCTCCATCTCTTAAGCCCCCTGGCACTTTTATGAGTTCATCTTTAAGCCCCGACCATCAGAAATACATTCAGTTTGCTGGTAGTAGGCACCAAGTGTTGTTGTGGATGTACCGCAATAGGTATGTAAAAGCAGCGGGAGCACCGACTCTTTCTACAGTTTACATCAGTTGCATTTACAATGCTCTCACCTACACTGAAAGGTGGCCACAGTGGCAGGCGAGGGTAGCAGCATGATGAATAAACCAGAGGGTGTAATCATTTGAAAATTCCCCAGGCAGATGTGGTTGTATGCGCGTCTTTGATTAACTTCATTAATATACATGCCTCGCTCTGATACACAGGCAGTGGCATATGGTAAAAAGCAGGAACAGGAAAGAAGTGATTTGCTGTTTGCTCTGGAAAACAAACAAGGCAACAGGTCTTAGCAGATGGCGCTGTGTGCGATGCTGGTGGGAGGCAGTGTGCTGCATCGGCACTGCCGCCAAACTGGAGCTCTCCTGTGGATGAAGAGAAGCCTGACTATCGCCCTCGGCCTGCCGCATGGTAAACAAATAAAGCGTCCTTCTGCTTTCCTGTGTGCTGAGCCTTTTATCCCGCGTTGATCTTACCTCCTGATTTCAAAGAATAAAAAAAAAGGCACTTGTTTTTGGCAAGTTAAAATGCTCAAGGCTTGATGCTGTTCAGAAAGCAGCTTAAAGAAGAAATGTGTTTAATAATGGCATGTTTGTATGCAGCTCTCATTTCCCTCTTTGCTCCCTCTGTCTTCCATCAGCATGCCTGCAAGCACATATTCCACTTTGCTCCCTTTTAAATGGCAAAGCTGGTGGCTCATTTACATTGATAATGGATGTCGGTTATGCATAGCATGAAATCCCAGTTTACATCTTTTTTCTTTTTTTTGGTGCTCCACATTTCCACATGAACTACTTAGGAAACTATAAACAAATGCCATTCCATTGAAAAATCCAATGCAGAAGCAAAGAACTAAACCAGGGGTAAAAAGTATAAACAGCAAGGATCTGTTGCACTTGACTGTCAATTAAGAAACCAAAAACAATTTTTGTTCTTTTTCAAACAGCTTCATATCATAATCAATCATATCTCCAAAAGCTGCAAAAAGCCAGTCTTCTGCACCTTAATGAACCCAAACAAGGTCCAAGATGTGAAGGATTCCTTTAACTGGAAATGTTTTTACCTTTCATGATGATTTTACAACATCTGCTGACGAGAACTGAAGCTGTTGCAGTTGCATGAAAGCTTTTGAAGTTGCTGCTTGTCGACTTCTGCTGTGGCAAGGCTCTATGTTGCTCGCTAAATCACTCCCTGACCCACATCAATTCACATCAGTGATTCTTTCTGAGCTGAACCAGGATTCACGAAAACATCGCATTGTAAAATCACCGTGCAGTTCATTAGCTCTGCTGCAGAATAGCACATTCAGACTCGCCTGCAAGGTTTAAAACATGATTTAATTGCATATATTACCAACCACACTTAATCTTTGTCATGGAAAACAGCTCACGTATCTGAGGGACCACACGGATAAAGTTGCGGTGTGATGAAGTGTTAACTTGGGAAGCTAAGAGTGACTATAACCATTTGTTCCTGGCAGAAAATTTGACACACTTTCCTGAGGTATAAATAAAAGATTTGTGTCATTCTTTGGTCAAAATAACTCAGAGAAACATTAAGAACGCACCCTTTTCAACCAAGTCTCAACATTTCATTTCAGTGTTACAGCTTTGTCTCGCCCACGCAGATCTGTACATAGGTCACCTCTTTAGTAAAAAACAATTCTGGATTCACGAATGCCACGTAAACGCTAGATTTGATCATAAGACCATGTGAATGCTCATGAATGCCAATCAATCACAAACTGGCAGCGTTCCCGCTGCTCATAATTACCATAAATCCTCACCCAGGGACGAGGATATACAGAGGTGATTATTACTATGTAGAGGTGCAGTCTCACCCTGCACGAGGAACTGGCACGTGTTAAAAACAGAGAGAGAAGGTGAAGAGTTTTTCAGCCGTACCAAAAAAAGTCATTTTAACTGAAATGGAAAATATTTTATCCTGCTGTTAGTTCGGCTGTGATGGGGACCAGCAAAGCACAGGCCTGGAAATATGTAATTCTCGCAATTAATGACATGTTTTCCGTCCAACCAAGAAAATAGGTAGATAAGAAATTCAATGAAAAGAAAGAAGCATCTACAAAACATTACTGCCACCGAAGGGAGGACATCCCAAAGTGAAATCTCTGCTGCAGACATCCACACTGCCTCTGTAATGGCCAACAGCCCCTTATCAGGAAGCATACTTGATCAAAACAGCCACATACTTCCACTGGAGTCCCCAGCTATCTGATTTACCTACTATACTTTTATCAAACATTTTAAGAAAAATAATCAATTTAGATTGATTCAACTTTATTCATAGAACGCCAAATCACGACAAATGTCATCTCAAGGCACATCTGAAGGCAATCAGAAGTTTAAATTTGTAAAATGGCCATCGACTAAAATAAATATTTGATATTTTTAAAGGGGACCTATTATGAAAAACATGTTTTTTCTTGCTTTAACATATATAAAGTGGTCTCCCCTCAGCCTGCCAACTCAGAGAAAGGAACCAAATTCTGCAGTGTCTGTACAGCTGCCCGGATGAGCCGTCCAGTGTGATGTGGCTTCTACGAGCCATTCAGATTCTGCTCCCTTTCGTTACGTAACGAAAATACGATTTACATAGGTTGGCCTCCGATGCTTGAAACCACGCCCACAACTAACTCTGGCCGGAACAACAACAACTAACTCCACCAGCAGGAGCTTCCACCATTTTCTCGTAGCGGTGAATTGCGTCATTCAGGCAGCCAATCAGCACAGAGCCTCATTATCATAGCCCCGCCCACTCAGAATCCCTCATAGAGAATGAGGTTAGAGAATGGGAAGATAAAGACATGGCTCAGAGGCTGAATTTCTAATTTATTTAGCAAAAACAATCAAAAGCTTGTTTTTAAGACATTCAATGCCTGTTTAAAATAGGTATTAGATGCCATAATAGGTCCCCCTTTAATTTATTTTCACATTTACGGCATATGTTTTAAAGGTTTATACTTACTGTGAATGTAACGGACTATTTATGGCACTAAAGTTGTCAAGTCTGATAATGACAAATTCAATTTATGTGTATGATGTCAGAGGCAGGGGTAGGGTTTGTTCGTACCCACGAAAGTTTGAAACTACTGCACCAAACAAGTTGAAAGGTTTGTGTTATATCAGGGTTTGTAAGGAGTTGCATCAGAAATCCAAATAAATGCACTCAAGTCCAGAAAACAACTTTTTGTTTTTCTCATGTTTCCCTTTCAAAGATGTATTTTTGCCTTGATATTCCTACTTTCTACCCTGTTTCTGTGCTTCCGTGTTTGTTCACCTTTGCAAACTTTTTATTTCAGTCTTTGTTATTAATATTTGGGTTGCTGCTTAATTAATAGAGGATTTTTTTTTTAAGTATTTTTATCCATTTATTTTTTAAATTCATCTGCTTATATACTAAAACATAAGGTCCCAGTTTATGATCAAGTGTATTGTGCCTCGGAAACAAATATGGTTTTTTTTATGTTGAAAACATAATTTTATAAATTTTGATTTTAACAAAAAATGTTGAGACTGTTAATACATTTTCTCCTCTTCATCAACATGAGCTCATAGATGATGCATCATGATTCAGGAAAAGGAGATGACTTCTTTAACTCCTGCCAACTCATCTGCACCTTTTTGTCCTAGAAGAAAAACTTCTAACATCCACAAAGCCACTGATCTTTCACTCGATGCCAACAACTTCCAGCTGGTCTCTCTTCCTCTCAGCATCATCATACACAAGTTACGCATGTGACAAACTGCGGTGCCACGTAGTTTAAAACAGATGTTGCTCGCATGAAATACAAAGAAACTGAAAGATGGCCTCCTCCTTTTTTCAAGCAACATAAGCTGTATTACCAGAGATGGACACAGATCTACGTTTGAATCCCTTTTCTTGATTGGGATTCAGGACTATTCAGAAGACTTTCAGAGGTCCCAGGTCTGCAGGCCCACTCCTCCCCTCTTCTTGCCAATCTGCAGATATCTTCCTCTAAGATGATAAACTGAATTAATCCAAAAGCAAATGAGAACGGTCAGTTGGATGGGCTGTTATTTTGACAGGACTAGAATCTAGAGTTAAAGATGTCACCATCTTTCTCTGATGACGTCATATCAACTGGGTAACGCAAACACGAAACTAAACCACTATCGTTCGTCTCAAAAAAATGTGTATCCGTATATAAAGTTTAGACTTAATTTACTAAGTTACAAAAGCATTTTTGCAGTAAGGCCAAGCAAATTCTGAATTGCAAATGGGATGCTATAACGGCTGGATTTTATTTACCTGTATTTTTGATATATTTTCTCAAGTTAGATGTTCTTCAAGCTGGAACAAAGAAAAGACATTTTAAAAGGTTCAACTTGCCAACTCTCAATCCAAAGCAAATGGGAGAAAACCAGAAACTAAAACCCCGTTCGGAGCCCTCCAAGCAGCTAGCTAGGCTCTCTAGTAACTCAAGAAAGCCTCAGCAATGTTGACTCTGGTCTCAGTCGCTCTTTGCGGGAGGTTTTTCAGTAAAAGAATGTGATTTGTTCTGTGGAGGAACATTTGGAAATTGCCCAGCTCTGAGCCACACCGAAGAGACTTGCATGCACAAACATGCACACACAGCTGGACTGGATAACCGAATGACAACACGCGCTCAGAGGAAGAGGGACTGTTTTTTTCCCTCCAATAAGAACCATATATTCTCATATTAAAATGATTAGAAGTACTACTTCAGTCATGAGCGGTGTAAACTAGCCTATCTACAGTACTCTGCATGTTTAGCCCTTTCCCTGCTTTTGAACATGGCCATCAGAGGGTCATTTCCAGAACAGAACCCTGAGCACCAAATCAAGTTATAAACAAGTAGACCGATCTAGCCGCACATGTGGAGTAATAATCAAATCCAGAGCCATCCACCAATTATATGACAGTATCCCTGTTCGGGAAGGCTGTAAAAGCAATCTAGCATGAGTTGGAAAATGTCTGTAGCATCCTCACAACCACAAATACAGTATGTCCAAAACGTTTTGGAAACAAACAGAAGCTGATAACCACTTACTTGGTGTGTTGTCAAAAAGGTTGCTTTTAAAATGAACACAGTGATGTTAACACTGGAGCAGCAATATTTTTATTTCCCAGAGACGGAGTCAGTGATGTTATCACACATCGCTGGAAGCAGTCCATCTCACCAACGCACATGTCTACGATAAAATCTGCCCAATAAAGGCAAACCCCAACTTATTCAATATGTCAAGTTTCAAAATAAGGTTTCGTATCATAGAGTTTTATCATAGAAGCTTTAACTACGTTCAAATGGTTCAAAAATGGCAAATAGGAGTGGGCGAAATCAATATGTCAATACATTGCGATAATTTGCAGGCTCATTCGATATCAATATTCAAAATTTAAATATTGATTTTTTATCTTTTATTTCAAATAATAAATCATGTTTCAGACGGGTTTGTAAATACAGTACGACTATTACATACATTGGCTTAAATAATATTGTTAATGTTAATTTCGTATGATGTAAATAATATGAAAAACATATGCAAATATGTTTTTCGTAACTTTAGCTTGTATAGTTACAACAAAACAGCATGGATAATTTGAATTACATTGTTTTGACTCAGTTTTTCCCCTGAATTATCGCTATAATCTGATGTACGTGTAACTCAGTGTTACGTGCCGTAGTGTGTGTGTGTTTTCTTTTCTGCTTGTTGCAGGTGTGTGCTGCTGGGACGGAGCCTCGCAGCTGGTGCCCATCAGCAATCAGGAGGCTTCGCAGGTGTGTCAATCACGAGGCTGCTATAAAGGAGAGTGGACCGGAGCTGCCGGGGGGCTGTCCTGTGTGGACGGTGCTGTCTGCTGTGGTTGGTGCTTCAGTGCTCTCCAGATCTTCTATCTCACCACCTCGCGTTCTGCCAGTGTTATTTGACTTAGGTGTATCCTACAAGTGTGTAGCGAGGGTAATTTGGTTCCTAGAGACCGGTGTTCTTCCAGAGTTTTCCTGATCGTGCTTGGTTGTCCCTCCTTTGGAGTGGATTGGTTTTTGTTAAATGGTTAATCCTTGTTGTCCTCGGTTTTTTTGGAGGATTGTTTTGTGTTTAACAGTTTGAGTCCTTGTTTATTAATAAAATACCTGAATTTCGTTTACACTCCCAGCCGTCATCTTTTTCCCTTCCCGGGTAATTTCTAGTATTGTTACTCCTGAACCCCCTAGACTGTTCGGTGCGTAACACACCTTATACAGTTTTCAGCGAACTATGTACAACATCGCAATATATCCCAAAATTTGGATATCGCAATATTGTATCGTGACTCAAGTATCATGATGTGTATTGTATTGTGAGATCCTTGACAATACCCCTTTTGGCAGATGTAAAGATGGACATCAACCATTTTCTTTAACAGAACTCATCAGCCATATAATATTAACAATAATAATAATAATACAGAAGGGGCAGGGAAAACACACATATTCTATACAGCAGCTGCAGCCCATCCATCGCACCAAACTGCTATCACCTCATCACCATTATTATGGGTTGTTCATGTAATTTAATGGTTTGGTAAACTTCTCTACACAAAGTATTACAATCACAAATCTTGAACAAATTATTCATATTCTTATTTTGAAATAAAAGGGCTGCTTTTTGTCTCTGAGCTCCGCTTCAAGCGCAACAACGTGCAAGAATGATCTCATTCTGGGCCCCAGTCTGCAGGATAATTGTGGGTTTCTCTTATTTTTACTTTAAACGGCATGGAGGGGTGGCATGCATGCATATGAAAAAAGCTCTGAGAGGCTTTCATGTTCCGTGCATGTTCAGTTGTCAAGGCTGCAATTAAGATGCAATTGTGCTCATCTAGAACCTTGATGGTAGTCATTTCATCATCTGGAGTAAAAGCTGACCGTCATCTCATTCATCGTGAAGCCATTAACATACACCATATGGCAAAGTTATTGTTTGAGAAAGTTGTAAGTCAATTAAAAAAGTTAACCTTAATTAGTGAATGATAAGTGACCGAGAGTGATTACTGATGAATGCTGTCGCTGTCTCGCTGACAGATGAAGAGTGAGAGGAATAGAAAAGAAAACAGAGGGAGGTAGGAAAAAAATGAGCAGGAGTCCAAAAACTGAAAGCTTGGAGTCCATAATTAGGCAGCAGTTTTTCCTCTCTAACCATTTTCCCAAAAGAAAAGAAGCCTGACTGCTTAATTGGAGGAATCAAATTTAGTCAAGCGCCCCGTCGGCTCAAACCTACATCATTAAAGTTGCCAGCTAAAAAACATCAAACACGACGCAGCATTAATGAAGCAGATGTATTAATTTCCCATTTATGAGCAGCTAAGAAACTCACTGCTGCTCCCCACTCTCCCTCGCTTTCTCTGACAGCACTATTAATGATCTTTAATGCCCCACAGGCAGTAATAGGCCCCACTGGGAGAGCCGAAACATTGCGATTTGTATTGAGGATTTAGACATAACAGGGGTAAAAGAGAAAAGAGTGAGATCTTGGGGACAGCTCAGAGGTGCTTGATCAGGTCCAGGCCTCACCGGGGCGGCTGCTGCTCCAGAATAATAAATGACAGCCTCACGATTAAATCAAACCTTCTGTTCAAAAGGGCCAGAGCGGATGATTGCCACTAACAATTGAGCTGCTTTTTTAAACACCGCTGGGAAAAGAAATCAAAAGCAGACAGCATGGAAAAGAAAGAAAGAAAAAAAACTTCAACTGCAGTCTGGCTCTCAACACCTGACAGTTAACACACATTAGGAGAGACAGACCAGAGCCAAGTCCGGGAACGGAGGACCTGTCACTGGCAAATCTCAGACCAAACTCATCATCCCTTTACCCACAATGCACCAGCCGGCACAAGGATTTTCATTCAACATCAAACGTCATTACTGCTACCAATATACATATGTTAAATTAATTTTACTGCCTGAGTGGCTATTTGACTTGCAACACGATATCACATCCCTTCCTGGATTTTAGGTTGTCAACTACTAAATTCAAAGGCCACGTTAACAAAAGCTATAGTATTGAAATCAAACCTCCATCTGATTCAAGTCTAATGTTAAAATACTGGCACTACCTCTGTTATTAACTGCAACAAAAATCAAACGCAGCAGATGCCAGACACCAGTAAAACCTCTGGTCATATTGTTCCTGGTGTTGGATGTGCACATCTAATTACCTGATGTGGATGATAACCTAGATAAACAAGCCTGTTCTTGTGTTAACCTACAAATTAAATATGCTCTGCTTTCCAGACCTGCAGCTCCCCTTAAAAGCTGTTTCTTCATTAAGCTAATTTAAAACTCTCTCGAGACTGATCTGGATGTTGTTTTGCTGCAAGTATTTGTTTTTGAGTGAGTGCAACATCAGCTCAATGTCACACAGAATTAGGTCGATATTAAAGGATTCTGTAGTACACAATGTATTACAAGTCAAGAGTGGATGTTAAGGAAAAAAATAACGAGTTTTGAAAAATCTGCTTTTGCTGCTCCAGTTAAGAGTTGATCAGAGGCCCAACTAAGGCTGTTGTAACTCAAGACACATGCTCCCTTACAGTCTTCTTAAAACTGAGAAGAAAGCTGTTTTTAATTAATTGAGTCCTTTTTTTCTTCTGACAGTATAATATAAAACAGTAGGGGTTAACTCTATACACTTTAAGGCCCCCGAAAAGCAGCTGTACTAAATCCTGCCATGGTTATGATGCCAAATCTTCACTAGTCTGGCAAAGTGGGCCGGGGGATGTTTTAGTGCCAACATCAGAACAGGTGCTTTGGGATCCATCTTTCTTCCCTTGCAGTTTCCTCAGAGAGCAGCATCAACGTTTCCTCTGTGCTTTACAGTGGCAGGCGGCAGAGGGGTAAAGCTGCCAGCGATGCAATGATAGTGAGGGGGGGGGGGCGGCACTGCAGCTGGGGGCTGCAGATAGCACATTCTGTCACAGAGTGTCAGCCTGCCTGCATAATGAAGTGAGGAGAACGACAGGAAAAAAAAAGAAAAAGTAGTCTGGAAATGGGGAATGCCACTTGTTATTGTTGGAGCTGATGCAGAACCGCCACAGCCTGAAAAGCAGCAGGAGCCTCAGCTTATATGACGAAGAGACAAAACATTAAGTTGTGGACTGATTAATTATCACTGCAGCATATAGTCGTCTTCCTTCCACCGCAGTGTGTGTATATGTGACGCTCCATTTGATTCCAGTGAGACAAAGAATCACTTCAGTAATGTTAAGACCTGTGGTGCTCGGAGTCACAAAGATGCTGAAGAAGGCGGACGGCTCACGACCCTTGCTGGTATTTAAAGGAGGGAACCAAAAGTAATTCAAAGGATGTATTTTAAAACTTGAAGTGACAAAGTGCATTTCATTACCCTCACAATAGAGCTAATTAGAACTGTGAATAATCCCATTTATTGAAAAAACTTTTTATGTTTACATAAAGGGATTTTTCTGGTAATTAGAAATGTAATATTTTGAACAGCTGTTATGAAAATATGTTTGCATCTACAGGTCACACGGTGCAACAAAAAGTCACATTTGCTTTTGTATGGGAACTGGCATCCTTGGTAACGAAGAACCAGGTGCAACTAAATATTATATTGCACTATATTTATATTCTCTGAAATAAGGCTGGATGCATCAACACTGCCACGTGTATCGTACGTTCATAGAGTGCATCGGTCATGTATTTCCTCCAAAAGATATGTTATTTGTAAGTGAGATGCACGTATGGGAATAAACTTAAACGCCTGGTCAAGTATGTCCCTGACCTTGCTCATCCAACGTTGTGCAATTTCTGCTGGTGTTTTTAATTCACTGCTCCTCAGCGAAACTGTGGACTATGAGCTCCAAGAAATCCCTCAAATGTTTCAGGCTTCATGTCTGAGGGGCTTGTGCTGAGACAAGTAGTTGCAGATGACTTTATGAGTAAAAATAATGAGTTAAAATGGTTTTATAGATATTAACCTACCAAAAGGAAAGAGGATCTGGACATGCATTGCCATCATTCTTAGCAAGACTCATCTCAACTGGAGAAAACGCAACTCACAAGCCTGTTAATGTAAATGCAGTCTTTTTGCAGCTGAGGGTTATCGACAGTTCAAAATACTGCTTAAATGTAGTGCTTAAACTGTGATGGATGTGGGATTACTGTCACATAAAAAGTTCTGACTCACTCAACTATGTTACTTTCTTTGAGGCTGCCAGGGTCGGAAAGTAGTTGGGTCCAAAAATATATGGACAATGATTACCTTTTTATCATTTTGCCTGTATATGCCTCAATAAATTTGAAATAAAACAGAATGTGTAGACTTCCAACTCTAATTCAAGATGTCTCACAAAAACATGGCACTCACCAGTTCGTTATTAGATCCATTTAAAGCAAAACACCTCCATTTTAGGGGCTTAATAGTATTTGGACTATTGACTGAAAAGAAGTTAGTAGCCAGCTGCAGTATATTCCCTCATGACTTTAGGATAAATTAACAAGTTAAAGGCTTTGAGTTGATGTCATTGTTTGAAGTTTAAGATGCAATCTAGACTTGAAGCTTTAAATGTTAGCACTTTACCATTGTATGCACGTTGTCCTTGAGGAGAAAGATAGACATCATATATCCTTACATGTGTAAAGAACTAATTTCAACAAAAGCCTTATCCTATCCATCCATCCATCGACTTCCACTTATCTGACTTGAGGTCATGGGGCAGCAGCTGAAGCAGGGAGGCCCAGAACTCCCTCTCCCTGGCCACATCCTCCAGCTCTTCCAGCGTAACACCTAGGCATTCTCAGGCCAGCTGAGAGATATAATCTCTACAGCTATCCTGGGTCTGCCCTGAGTCCTCCTCCCGGCCAGACATGCCTGAAACACCTCCCCAGGGACATGTCAGGGGGCGTGCTCACCAGATGCTCAACCCGACTCAGCTGTCTCCTCTCGATGTGGAGGAGCAGCGACTCTACTGAGTCCCTCCAGGATAAGTGAACCTCTCACCCAATCTCCCAGGACCAATCCAGCCACCCCGCAGAAGAAATTCCTTTCAGCTGCTTGTATCCATGAAATAACTCATTCCGTCATTAGCCTTAGTCCTTAAATTAAAGGTAAGTATTTGTACTAAAAGAAAACTAAACTTAGCACAAAAAGTAAGACAGTTTGTAGATTATTTCTTTGTTGTACCAATGTTCTTGCCAATAAATCTTATATCGCTGGAAAGCTTGTTTATTTCACTTTTAAATTGTGCCACATTTGTAAGGAACACACATTTGTGGGATGAGCGGCAGAGCTGAGTGTGTGGGTTGCACCCACCGAGTCCAGCTGTTTGGTCCAAGCGCGGTTACTGTGTTTCCTACTGGACAACACAAACTGCGTCAACTCGGAAAAGAAACTCAGGTTCATCCAAATGGACTAAAACCTGCAAATTGGAAACCACCTTTCAGAAGAAATCAGTCTCTGCTCTGATTGCTATTTACACTGAACTGTATGTCAATTATAAGCATATTTGAAGCCTGTCTGAGGCTCTGAATACCCATTTTTCTTATCAAAATCTTCCTACTGATGTTAAACTTCTAAAAACGGAAGAGAAAAAGAACCTGAAATGAAATATCAATACAAGTAATAAAGAACATTAAAAAAAATGTGAATTTCCTTTACAATAAAAACTGTATTCCAGAAATATATATAGCATTTTTCATGACCTGAAGAAAGTTGTAAACTGAAAAAGGAAAGTTATAAAGCAAAAAAATTAAACTGAAAGGAACCAAGTGAGTGAAAACCACCATTCTTTTTCAAACAGTCCTGAGGACTCCCTGGATGGTGGTACTGAGGCACAGAGCGTGGTTTATCTCAAGAGCTGTGGCATTTATCATCATTGAAGTCTGCATGATCGATGCCTTCTTTATCACAATATGTTTCTAAAGTGACTTGTAGCCCACCATATACCCACATGCAGAAAAGCCTGCTCACACACTTGCCCTCCTCCACTCAACAGCCACTGATTTCATTAGTTTCATATTAGGATTGATGTGGCTCTTCTGTGGGACATAAATCAATTTAAGAACACTTTTCTAAACCTCAACCTGCAATAGAGCTATCAAGCAGAATGGGTGGCCGAGGGGCAAGAGGCTGGAACAGCCACATCATTGGTTTGCTTTTGCTGGGATGGGAGGTGTGTGTGAGCTGAGGGGAGGGGGAGGTTTGGGAGGGTAATTTAGCCTCCTGGGTTTATGATCGAAAGAGTTCCTGCATTATGTTCTATACACCCTGGAAAGCCCCTCCTCTGCACTCATTCTCTCCCACAACTGCCTTATCCGTTCATCCCTGGTGCCTTGCATCCATCTGTCCCTCCATACCACGATGATTTACAACTAGTACTCACACGCTTCCTGGGAATTGATTTCCAGGGAGCTGTACCTTGTGCCCATCCTTTCTGTGGAGGCCATAACGATCACGCTGCGGATCATTAGCCTGGACCACTGTTTTCCACTGCTCTGCTGGCTGGGTGCCATACATCTCCCCCCAACTCCTTCAAAGTCACAGAGAGAGTTAAATTGCCTATCCCCTTCACTCCTCTTCCTTCTCTTCCACACGCACCTCCCCAGCTGCAGTCACAGCCCATGATCCTCATCTGTCCTCCTTTAGCACCAAAGCAAGCTATGCTGGAGTTGATCAGCTGGAGGCTGATGTTAGGAGTTTATCAACATCCAACAACTGAGGAAGCCCCTCTGACGCAATTGTCTGGCAGTAAAGGATGTGATGGAAGTCACCATATGACAGACAAGCAGACTTCACCATCACAGATGTTTCCTCCTGACAGATGCTGACTGGGGCAATATGAATAAAAAAGCTGATGGAGTCAGTTTGCTGCCATGAGGGCTTGAGCATGTCAGTGGAGCTCCCGGGTCAAAGGCTCTTATTTTGCCCTCCGAGGAACAATATGTTCTCATTTGTAGCATTTTGCTTCTTGATAATGTGCCAAAAAAAGAATCATGATTGAGCTCCCATGAGTGAAAAACCAAACTATGAAAGACCAAAGCCAGTATTTTTTACCTTGAGCACTCATCAAACTGCCATTTTACTTCTTTGCGCTGACCCTGGAATCGAATAATGGACGGAACAAAGGAATAACACTATGGTTTTACTCCAATGTGCCAATCACACTTGCTAAGTCCAAGCGTAACAATCATGTAGGCACTCATCTGCAGAAATCACGCTTAGACTACAATTGACTCTAAAATGAAAGGCCTGAATTAGAGGAAACAATGGTGTCTCAGTATTAATCAATGCTTCTATGGTTTGAAGTTATAATCACTTGGTTTAAAAAAAAAATATAGTGTCGAGACAAAAATCTCCTCCAGCTGCTTCTCAAAGAAATCATCTTTCTCAAATGTGGCAACGTCCTGCAGCTGCTTGATTAACTGCGCTTTCATCTGGAAATCCGAAACCGGCCAAACAACAGCTTTGCTGTGTGAAGAGGCCGAGCTACAGTAAAACAAACACGCGTGCAGACCCCCAGTCTCAGCTGCCTGTAGTGCCTCTACTCTGTACTCTGGCACTGGCGGTGGAAGATTCTCGAAGTAGAGCCCTGCTCTGGCACCATGCACTGGCAGCAATGATTTACAACAGCATTTAAGTGAATCTAATAAGCAGAGTGAATGCTTCCCGTCGCTTTGGCATGGCCCGTGCCTGGGCCCTAATCATTCAAATATTTTGGCAAAAGGCAATACCCCACTCCTCTCCAAGAGAGAATAATGAGACACCGAGCTCTTAATCACAGCAGATCAGTTCAAATAAATGAAAAGAGAATCAAAAGCATTCTTTGCCGGAGCGGCCCCTCTCTCCGTCCAAATGAGCTGACAGAGGGCCAGATCTGCGAGATGGAGATTTACCCAGGAGATGGAACAGATTTTCCATGACTCGTGAAGCACCGTCTAACCCTGGCAGACTACAAAGTAATACTAAAAGAAACAAGCTTTTGTACCATTTCTTTTGGATGTTCAATGTGGTTACATACAGTATGCACACATATACAAACACACTGACACAAATATTTTGACCACCCAAGGAAAATCAGACCCCGTGTTCGTTTTAATCAAGCACTCCTCCACGCTTGTTCTCCTATCGCACCTCAGATGCTTTCTGGAAACCCACGCAGAGCAGCGTGGAAGCTCTGACACCTCATCCAAACTCAATAATTCACCATGCTTTCGCTTGCCAATTCTTTCCTCTGCCAATCTGAAACCTTTCCGCTTGCTGAGACAGCGCTCTAACAAACGATGCTGTCAGTTAACAAGATGGAAAAACATTCTGTTAATTTTTTCTCTCCCTCCTTCCCCTCCCTTCCCCTCCCCTGCTTGGCGAGGAGTCTTGATGTGCCGAGACGAGGGCTGGATCACAGCTTGCCTGGGGGAAGCCTGACACAAGACAGGCTGCAGCTGACATGATGAGCCTTGAGACTGCTGGCAAATTCTTGTGATGTCACTTCCCCCCTCTCGACAGCTCTGACACCCTGGCACGGGCTTCTGGGTAGATGAGGAATGGAAGGAGCTGCCGGTGGAGATGGTTGCTGGGAGGAGCAGGAGGAGAGTGGTGGGGCTTGATGAGAAGAAACACTGGTACGTCGACTGCGCGGCGCTTCTGTTTTCTTTAATGTTCCCGCTTTTATCGGCGGTCGGAGCTGTCAGCGGTAATAACATTCGGAGTGAAGAGCTGCAGAGAGGATAAGCCCGGCCTGTCAGTGCTGCATCCCCTGCCATACATATGCTGCTGCTCTCTGTCTGTCTTCATGCATGATGGCATTCTCCCCAGAGAAGGAAGAGAAGCACAGAAAGGGATGGATCATCTTCAGGAGGAAGGCGGAGAAAAAAATGCTTACATCTCATCCTCACAAAAACTGGTCTGTTTGGTGCGTGTCATGCAGTACAGAGGCTGGTACACTGCTCCGAACTCAAAGATATTTCCCAAAGTACATAGTATATGTAGCTATATGCATCAGAGACCAAGAGGGTAACAAATTCAAAATAATAATAATGATAATTAAAAAAAAACAACATCAAAAATGAAGTTTTTTTGTTATTATTATCATGATTTTGTGGCTTCATGTGAGGAAACGCGTTTGGTGCTAATAACTGTCACGTCAGCCTACAGAGATGATGAGAAATATGGCCTTGTGTCAAAGCCGGTGCAGCCGACTTTATGGCTGCGAGCATAATCATTACAGAGACAAAAAGTAATTACATGCACTGAAAACATGGAAGCTGCTGCGGGTGGCATCATATGTGTGACAGGTGGTGTGCAGCATATAAATAATGGAACGTGTGGCAATCAAAAGTTGCCAGGCATTTGGTTACCAATTATCCTTCTCTTGTGAGCATTAAAGCACTGCGCATTGTTTACCGTTAGCGGACGTAATTGAATAATAAATCCCTCCCACCTGTACTGTGTGTTTGGGGAGGCAACACTTCTGTTGGGATAAATGAGCTGTGCTCTCCCTCGTCCTCTCTGGTCCTCCCTCAGCCTCCCTCAGCCTCCCTCTCTCGCTCTGACAATGAGCCTGAGAGGCCTGCCCTCGCAATGGCCATTAAAATAATGTGGCCTAACCTGAGCAGGGGTTAACCAGCTAATGTCCCCTGCACTGCTCCTCCGTGGACATGAATAATGCAGATCGGGTTTCTAAACAAGCACATAAATGAATCTATAAATCACCCCGGTCAGGGCAATCTTATTAGGCCCCCCCTCCACCTCCCCTCCACCTCCCCTCCCATCTCTCTCTGATTTGTCCCCGTCAGGCTGCTGCTGAGGGAGCTTCCTTGTATAAACATGTAGTTCAATGTCCTATTGGTTTAATTGGATGGATGTGGACATGGAGAAACTACTGTGCAGAGTTGAATTGATTATGCAGTGGATTGTTGCACCTGTTTACTTTCCATTCAGAGGTGTTTGGCATAAAGTACAACATTGTTAAACAACCTGAGGCTGATGCCAGTCTATAAATACAGTCAACAAAATATGGTGAGACAGCAATTGTCTTCTTATTGATTATCAAATTATTTTGAAATATTGGTTCACAGGGAAAAAGGAGATATCATACCATCAACTCCTGAACGTTGGCATACTTCATGTTACCAGTATTACACCAGTTCAAAAGAAAAATCCCTCGGTTGGCTAATTTAGTAGAAACTGAGATGTCGAGGTTTACAGGCTGAAGAGGAATAGGTTCTGTACATTTTTCTGTAATACTCATGCAAACAGAGAATAGATCAATATTTTCTATATTGAGTTGCAGATGAATGACCAAAACGGGCAAAACCAACACAACTCATAAATCTTTCTCAGGCATCCACTTGTCCTCTTTCATGAGTTTCACCATTCAACTCCAACATAAAGGGCCACGCACATGGCCAACAGGCAATTTCATCACTATTATCACCTCCAACACAATGAATCTCTGCCAACTCTTTTCGTGCATTCTTGATGTTTCTCACAAATCCTGAAATGTTGAAGCTGAACAGGATCCTGGGATTTACGTCTCTGTAGAAACACAAAGGAAGGATGGCGTTTTCTAAACGTACGGAGAGTGATCAGGAAACAACAGGCGTTTAGTTCACATACACAACAAACCCATTTTGTTTGTCAAATCTAGTATGCGCTCCCACATACTCTATCAAACAAAGCCACTGCTAGCTTACAGAGTCATTTCCCTCTCTCCCAATTACAAATGAGTCCATTAGTGTGTCTGTGTGGAGCCCTGTGCTGTCTCCCAGTAATGGCTTGTGAGATTTCCATCATAATCATAATGGCTCCCAGAGCAGCCATGAGTGCAGATGGAAGGTCGCTCGTAGGTAATGAGCTATCTCACCACCCAAAGGGCACGTCTTTTGCTTTGTTATTTAGAACCACATGCCTACGACTTGCAAGCGTGTATTTTGTGGACTCTCGTGTCTTTTTGTATGAAGATGTGGGGGTGGATTTATGAAAGTCAGTGAAGATACCGGATGAGATGATGCCTGGCACTGATTAACATCACTAAATTGGTGTCTGGGCTTCAACTAGAAATGTGGAATCACAATACTTGAGATGACGCATGACATCTAATACCAAATGCCATCCACACATTAGTTTGCATGTTGACATTCCAGCTCCCTCACCTGGTTGTGCAGCTTTGCAGAACAGAAATATCATTACGGCCAGCAGTCTCGCTATGACTCACCTCCGCTTGCCATTCAAGATGCATCCCAATCTTTTCCCTGGCCTTGGACTGCAGCAGCCAGCACATCTGCATCCTCTGCCAATTATTCCCTGAATGCCAGTCTTGGTACCATTTTTAGAATGAGTGTGTTCACTGCATCAACAAACTGGATGCCTGTATAGCCATGGGGCATGTAAGACTGGGAGGAATGAGCTAAAACAGACCTGAGGTCTATGCGCTGTCGTGATTTGGGTCACATCAATGAGTTGCTTTGGCGTTTGCACGTGCAAACGCTAATGTTAACAATCCATGCGGGATGATCACAGTGAGCAACACTGGTCCCAAGAGGATTGCAGAGGCAGATCTAGTCTCAGTGTGTGCTGCTTGTTAAAGCCCTCTAATGATTTTCAATGAAGAATTGGTATATTAAACAATTACTTTGTTCTTTTCACGTTTCTTTTTTAAGCAGCTTAAACAGTAACTCCATTCTGTACATAAGAGACAACTAGAACTAGACTGAAAAGATTTTCCGCAATAGTCCCTGATGATTTCCCATCTTCCATTTGAATATACTCAATTATTAATGCTGGTTAGTGCGATCAGTGGGCAGACTGCCCGGATTAAGCCCTCCTGTCCCCCACAGACCACTATCCTGCTGTACTGAATCAAAAGGAATGGAGTCTTTACTACTTATGCAGCCTTCTTTACATTGGCCATTAGGGTTTTTTAATGATAGAGAAATACTATATATACAAGGGCCAGTCAGAGCTCTCTACTGAAGTTCAACCCCCCTGGGAGGTCTGCCATATATCTTAGCTTTAATTCAAAATCATTCAGAGGCAAAATGGTGGTCGTTTGATTCATCCCTTATTACATTGCTTCTTAAGAATCTGTCAGCCAGCCTCATGAATTCATTCATCTCCATAAGCTTTCTCTGTGCCACTTAGGCCTTGTGTAATCTGGGTGAGACCCCTTATCACTTCATTTGCACAAGCAGGAGACTATCAGTTCCTGTCCTGTAACTGTGCCAGGGAAATTCGAGCGGAGGTGTTTGGATGTGTCCAGACAGAGCTGCAGTTACAAGAAAAGATTACAAAATGACATGCCATACAAGTGGTTCCATTTCACACAGCACCTTTAAAAGAATAGTGCACATCAGTTATATATGGAGTGTTTGTGGTTTTATTACCAACACTGTCATCAGTATAGATCATAATCGACAGGCAAATTTACCACCAAAAGTCATTGATGTATCGCCACTATGGAAAGAGACAGACTTAAAATAATTTAGCTGGTGCCTAGCTCCACACAACAGCCTCATAACGGCAGACAATGGCTGAGCTTAATAAGAATCAGAATGGATCCCTTGTGTGGAGGACCCATCAAGCAAGGGAATTTCATTAAATTTCCCCGGGGCCATCTATGTCTTGTACACATAATTAGAGCCCAACATGCAATGCTCCTTGTGTTTTGTCAATAATCCCCAGAGGAACAATCAGGACAAGGGCTGGACATGCCTCTGTGACCTGGGCTACTTGCAACAAGCTCAGCCACCTAATTAGAGTCCCTTTAACAAGCAGTGTGGTGGTGATGGTTGTAACGAAAGGATGTAGGTGGGGTTAGAAGAACAGCCTGAGTCCAGGAGCCGGCATCATGCATCCCTCTTCAGAGCCCCTGATCATTAGGGTTGTTTGTGGCTGCTGCCAAGAATGCTAGAACATCGTTGTCCTGACAGACCTGCTCTCCGTTTCCCTCATTTAGGATCTTCTCCTCTAGTTACTCGCTGCCTCTGTGACACAGCAGGATATTTGACTTACAGTCCTCCACAGTAGTTATTTGCTTGTTATTTCCTTGATGTATGTGCCTCTCGTGTAAAATATGTCCACCAGACATAATGGATCCCCATGGTTAAAAGTGACAAGTTAAACCTGGAGTATTTTTAAAAAGACATACAACTAGTTAATCTAACATCATCACAAGCTGTATTGTCTGAACTCAAATCTACTGCACATCAGCCAGCCAGTATCTGTATTATTTCCGTTTGGTTTTGTTTATGTTTGTACTGCCACGATGGAATAATTCCATGAAAACAACATATATACATCTTAAACAACTATAAAAAAATAAAAAAAAACAACATAAAATTGTAATGTAGGCAGGGACTGATCAGCTGAATATTTAGACTGGCGGATATAGAACTTTCTTTTTCTTCTTCTAGTAAATGCAGCATTCTGTATGTGGAGCCCTCAGATGTTCAGATTTACAGAGGGGTCAGTAAAGTCATGAATTCAGAACACTGAAATATCTTTTTTTCTGCTACACGGTGAGTGCAGTATACACAGACATAGAGCCTGAAAGGTAAAAAAAGGAAGGAAAACGGAAAATGAGGAAGAACAGCCAAAACATCTGGATAGCAATCTTGCTGCAGTCCACTGTGCATGCTCAGCATAATCACCCACTGTGCATGCCCAATACTGTGACGCTAACAATAGCTAGGAGGCTAAAAATAAAGCAAGTAAAGCAGACAGCGTGCTCTCTCTGGTATTGCTCACTGGGTGATTATGTTACTTTATGCTGATGACGGTTTATTATTGTTCTTGGATAGAACTCTGGGACTTGCTAAATTCATTATCAGCAGATCAGATCAAATTGCATATGATCCATCTCTGAGAACGTGGGAGCCTGTGTGCAGATATTTTTGACAGAAACATTTTTAAAAATTGTGGTTATTTTATATCTCCTGTGCAAACTCCATTACATGACTACCGCTATGATTTTTTTTTTTATTAGAAGTAGTACTCCATGCCACATTTTGGATTTCCTATTGCGATCTGAAAACTACAGGAGGAAATCCTAATGTAGCTGCAGTGATAAAGCCATTTTCTGTGAGCTGAGGCTGCTGTGGAGAGTGGGAAGACAGAGACAGTCAATTCTGAGGCAAGCTGCCTTTTCCGAAATCATGGGCTTGACAAAAGGGCAATGAAGGGGCAGAAGGTTTGTGTGAGAGTCACTGGCCCAGTCGCTGGGGGGCTTATGTGCAGGTGAGGCAGGCCTTGACTGACATTCGATGAGCACAGTGAGAAAATTTAACCTTGGTATTCTGGAGAGCTGTCTCTCAGCAGGAAGAGAGGGCAGATAGGGAGACAGTGAGGGATAAAGAGAGCATGTGAGAGAAAAGTGATAGGTGCTGTGAAGGCTTCCTGCATATCAACAAGGTTTTTTTTTCTCCTTTTTTTTTCCATGTGCAGCCTGTTTTCAGAGACACTGGTTTGAACCCAAGGTCTGACTCCATGCATTATTAAAGACTTGTAACTGGCAACACTGGCTCATAAATAGAGATGAGGACAGACACCCGAGGAGCCGGGGTGCTGCTTACTTTTGATCGGCCACAAATCCAGCAGCCCAACATGACCCAAAAGGTCCGCATACACAAAAAGCCAATGCCATCAGCCCTCCGTTTTGTCACTGCTGTTGCACCTCACACACAGTATGGCACCATATGGACAGGGTTCATAACTGTATGGGTCAACAGTCTTAAAAGTGCATGTGCTTTAGTCTGACTCAACATGTTTGAAAGCTTTTCTTATTTTAGTAACAACTTTTGCTAGTTCAAGGATTCTCCTGTATCAACATTAGTGACATTGTCAGAGGCAGCTAATGATGTGCCTACACTAATCATAAAGAAGTTTATCATGATCGATAAACTTATACAGTGAAAAATATCTCCCTCACGATACTTTTATCCCATTTTAACATATTTCTTTTTCCTGGGTCTCTGTCTATGACCACTTTTCAAAATTACTGCATATATTCTATGTATAAACCATTTCATGAGACTTTTCCTCCAGGTCAAGCAAGATTGGCTTTTTCTTTCCACAGTATAAAGCTTCTCAGTCAAAGAGCTTTTTTTTGTTTTTGGTTACTGATGGAATTATACTCCATTCCCTGTGTTCTCAGCCTGTGCTGGGAATTGAATCATTGCCTTAGAAACATGTTTCACTGCTGTGACTGTTTTTTCCCCATTCAATTTCAAGGACTTGGCAACCTTGTCCTATTCAAACATGTGCATTATTACATTTTATTGTTGGCCATAAATGAATGGTGAGGTTGAGCACTCCAGAGGCAAGTGTAGCACATTAGGGCTTGTATAATACCACGTCTCAAGGTAAGAGCCATACCCCCGACAACGCAGCGTTTCACCACCAACAACTATGCTGCAAGCTATCACAAAGCGTCAGCAGGAATGGTAAAAGGCAAGTGCAATGCTTGTCATGGGTATGAGAAAAGCTATACATTTCAGCACACTTGCTTTGGAATAAAGGGTAATTTAGGTGCACGCCTAAATAAATAGAAGATGGATGGATGTGATGGAATAATTGTGACACATAAAGGGCGACAGTCTTTTGAAACTGTGGAGGCCTTGACGATTTATGAATGCATACGCTTACAAATGTAAAACTTGAATGAAACTGAAATAAATGCTTTTTACACCAGATGATCTCACGGTTGATTTTCATACATTAATCAGTTCTGCATAAAGAGGACTGGGAGATTCTTTTGGTTTAAAGAGTGTGCTGATCCTGAAAATGTGACCTATGTTACTGCTGACAGTAATCTACAGTTGCAAAACCATGAAGATGTGACACAAAAATGTATCTGTAGGAATTATTTTGGCTAAAATAGACTTGTTTACCTATAACGAGAGTTTTTTTCAAAAATACTCTCGTTGACTGGTTACACAATCAAGATCAGTGTCATTACAATGAGCATGAAAGGTCCACGTAATTGGCTTTCAATGTGCGGTTCTGACTTCCAATTTGATGAACTATAAAATATACATTCTTAAAATAGAAGCTAAATTGATTCATTTATGACAACCTGGTGGAAGCACAGATTGAACACTGTCCCCATACACACATACCTTTCATGGCGAGGTCGTGTAAAATGTCACATTGACATGATATCCTTTAATAATAGAGAGGGTGCGTTGTTTTGTGTATGCAAAGTGTTTTGTCGAATTCAATTTGTTTTGAATGGAGTCGCATAACATGGATAACAAAATATGGAACGTAATTAAACAAACATTTTAACTTATTTCACCTCAGAATACGCCTGAGGATTGCACATCAAACTTACAGTGTTACACAACACGTTCTGGCACATCCCAGCAACGGCGTAACTACTGCAAATTACGCAAATACTTGCCTCGTGTTGTGATCTCAGTTCAGAAATTAAAAAAAGGGATATGTGTGTCAGTGAAGATGCCTCCATTTAATTACCCGTGTGTCAGTCAGGGAGATCTCCTCTGACCCCACCCTTGGCCTTAGACTCTGCAGTGTCGGTGCCGCGCAGTGGGTGAGACGAGCTGCAGAACGAGGGAAGGGAGGTCGGAGGGCAGAGGTGAGGTGTGTGCCTGTTTGTGTATGTGTGGGTCTGTCTGGGGGCTGTTGCTGACCTGCCCATCCATCAGACAGGGCGCATTCATCCAGCCTCCGTGATCCACCAACGCCCCCACACTACCCCCCCCACGCCTCCCCCACCCAGGGCCCATCAGCGTGGCTCTCTGCCAGGCCTGAAATCTCCACATTAATTTCTCATCTGTGGTGCCCTAATGAGCTCCGCCTGCTCGTCCACCTCTGAGACCTCACTGATTATCAGACAGGGGGCGACCATTTGTCAATGGCAAGAGGTGGCATTTACATTGCTGACCTTGCTGCCAAGGAGAAAGGAATCCAAATGTGAGGGAAAACAGCAGAGTAGGAAAGATGAGAAAAGAAAGGGAAGTACTCCAGAGCGGAACACTGTCTACCATTACAAATAGTGCAGTATGACAAAAATGATCCCTCGTCACTGAAATGAAGATGTGAGTGAGTTTACTGCTTTTCAGATATCCATATTTCTGTCCGTGCTTGCTTGAAAGCTCTTAGAGGGGAAAATCTCAAGTCTTCATTCTTCTCGTCTTCACATTCATTTGCTAACTAAATTCTCATGGAGGAATATGCTTCTTTTTCTTGCCAATCTTCGTGCGACTGGTTGGAGTCTGTGTGTGTGGATGTGAGTGGGGACTTTGGGTCTGTGGTGGCCCCTTTACAGGGAGCGGGGATTTGCTGGTTATTGGATGGAGGGGAGCGGTGTAGGTCTCTGACACCCGCTAACCTTGGCCAGGGCTACTGGGACTTTGGGGGTATCCATCAACGTGGCAGCCCTGAGACCTAGACGGGGGGAAAAGCCACAGAAGTTGCCAGGGGAGGGAAAAAAGCTAGTAAAAATTTAATGCACTCCGCAGAGCGGTCATGTCATACTTGGTTATGGAAAATAATCCCAGATGCCTGCAGTGCTAAAATGGAGCTGTAATGTGCTCGCCTCCTAACCCGGCCTGACAGCCATGATGTACGACTACCATTACCGGAAAATATCACTTCAACTAACCCGTGATCCGGCTCTGCTAAGGGTCATATTATCCATGAGGAACAAATTACACTCCCCCAAAGTAAATACAAATTTCCTACACTGACTGGGTACAAAGCACAAAGAGGGGAGGGGGCAGGCGGGGACGTTACCTATGACAACGCTCTGCAGAGTGACAAGGATGATAAAGTACATGACAAATCACTGGCTGACAGGGTACTCTAGTGCAATCAGCCTCAGCCTCGGCCTAGCGAGCACCCACTCAAGCCTGTAAACACTACTCTCTTCCTTTGGAGGGGGCAAAACACATAATCTTTTAACGCTGACAAGTTGCTCTCTCCTTTTTATTACTCATCCTTCCCACTGCGGTGGAAAGAGGGGGGGGTTTGGGAGGAGGAGGATGAGATAAAATGGTTTTATGTACAGTGCTACTGAGTGATTGAAAAACACAACTCTTTTGCTGTAATTGCCTGAGGGCAAACACAGCAAAACAATAAAGGAGGAGAAACAGCAAATATATTACCAGTTCAGATCTTTATTTTATGTCAAGGACAAACAGGTTCTATCTACTGCTCTAAAGCACCTAGTTAGATCCCTTGTCTCCAATAAGAGCAAAGCACAGCAAATTACCACACTCTGCAGCATTGCCATTAATAAGGCACAAAGCATTTTCAAAGAGACATTTACTGCCTGTGGTTACTGATAGTGCATGTAAATAATGCTTACCATAGGTGCGGTCTATAAAAATAAAGCCTACTGGCAAGGAAGAGAAAACCTGTAGTCCAATTCAGAGTCATTAATACCTTCAGCACGCAATCACACAAAAAGGTTTGACTGGCAGTTTCAAGGTGCTACTGATAAGAAAAATATCACTTAAGCATGAGTGCGTCCTGGCAGAGCAGCCGTGTGATGTTGACAATATTATATATATTATAATATGAGTGGCTATTTTAGAATATGCTTAAAAAAATAGATAAGGTATGTTTTTGTTCATAAAACGTAACCACGTTTTTTTTTTCCAAAGTTTGTCCTAAAGCAGGATGTTTTTCAGAGCATGTTGAAGGTGGGCTCAGATCTCAGAGCCCTTTTTCACAGATTTTGGTGGATGGGGTTGTCTGAGTGGAAACGACACGACAAAACAATCCTGGGATTTAGCTTCGGAGGGATTTACATCTGGCCCTGTTCAGGTGTGGGTGCGCTTCCTTGGGAAGCAAAAGAAGAACGTACTAAATAAAAATTTGGCTGCAGTGCATCAGTCGCGCCAACCCATTGGTGAACCGGGACACTTGTGGTCAGATGCTCAGAACATCTTCTGGGCCAACTTGAGGGTCAACCAGTGATACTGATTTCCCCTTCATAAGGGCATTTAGGAACCTGCTAGCAAACTAACAGCATCTTAAAATAACAACACCGGGAAGTGAAAACATCCTCATTATGTTCTTAACTCTTTTTATCTTACTTCCAAATGCCCACAATGTCTAAAAAGTCTTCAGAGATGCATGAACTTCTTCTGACAGAGGAGAAAGCACCTCTTTTAGTTTAAAGTAGCATCTCATTTGCTTTTACAGACCTGATTGAGGCATGTGGGTGGCCAATTGCTTTGCGTGTGGGGATATCTTATCCCCAGGTGTGAACAGGTGTACTTACAGCTATCCACCTGCAATTGGATCACCCGGAAAGCATGTTGATACCAGTTCTGAACAGGCCCGTGGAGATACCTGATGCTATTGAGCCTTTCTTAGTCTGTTTTGTCAACCAGCAGAGCGGAGATTCTTAACTGGGATTAAGCTGCCCCAAGTGAACGGTCCAGTCTCGTCCATAATTAATAAAACGATCGTGTGATGGTGCCGGAACCTCCAGAAGTGTAAGAGTACTGAGAGAATGCTTTGAGTGTGTTTCGGGAGAGTTGAGCTCTGTGATAGCAACGGAGATGGATGCAGAAACCTAATCAAGACGATTATTGAATATTCAATCCGTGTACAGTTTTCACACGTATCTAAGATTGTAAAGACAGAAATGGGCCTCTCCATGATCTAAGCTCTGATTGGACTGCTTGATCCTGGCAGAGAGAAAAGAACACTATTATCTGGGAGCCCTCTTACAGAAATGCTAATGATAATGCACATAGAGTTAATAATGCCGGTGATATTTGACGAGTGACTGTTGAGGCTTCCTCCCACCTGCCTCCCTGAATGCTATTAACATGTCATGTTGGAGAGGGCCCATCCTCTAGGTCACTTTATAATGAGCAAATGCTCTGACAGTTCCCAACACATGCAGACACACACTCACACACAAATACACGGGCAGGATCGTCCCTCAGATGCGAATAGCTTTCGCTTATCAGAGCCTGGCAGCTCCCTCCGACATGGTGGAGGCCTCCTACAGCAGGCAGAGCATGATTTCTCCCGGGAACACTTTTTCCATTTCCTGCTTTGAAGGGAAACTAAATAAGCCACGTTTGTTCTCATCTGAATACATTTGACCCATTAAAATGACTCTGCTCTCCTGTGTCTTTCTCTGCCGCGGCGTTGTAAAGTAGACCACGTTGCCCACAGAATGCCAATGACAGCAGTGGCAGTGGGTGTAGTGTGAAAGGCGCCTGGCAGGAGCAGATAGTGGCAGAGGTGATGAAGACTAAGGAGGGGTAAAAGTGTTGAGTGGGCGCTCCAATTACTCCCTTACATTACAAAAGACCATGTGAGTCAGCCCATGTCGTAGGGCTCCCCTATTTACTAATTCAGTCCTCTGTTACTTTAACACACAATTAATCAATGACAGGAAGGTGTAGTCGGTGCTGTTCATCAGCAGCGTAACGTGAGCCAGGGTGAATTAATACAGTCACTGGGGGGATTACAGCTTACCACGCTCGCTCTCTCTCTTCCTGAAACAAAAAGGAACTGCCATCAAGACAGGAGCAATTTAAATCGACAACACTGAGTAATGACTCAATTTGTTTCACAGTCTAAACACAACAAGCAAATGGCATTACTAAATAATTAGTGTTCTAGATCTCTAGTTAGAAGCTAGTGGCTACCTCAGAGCCTTCAACGTATGCTCAAACTGTGAAAACATGGATATTCCAAAGTTTTTGAGAAGCACCAATCACTACAGATCGACAAAAAAGGAGCTTGGAGACGCTCACTGCACTACAGATTTCCAGTATGTCTAGATGTTCATGTTTATGGTCTAATATACGCCATGGCATGAGGACACTGGCATAACTATAACTTTTTTTAAGAACCAGCACCACTGGCATATGTACAAGTCATCGTCACAAGTCAGTCATGTAGTGTGAACAGCACAACCCTTTCAAGACGAGCTCAAGTCACTCAAGATCTATTAATTGGGGGCACCAGTGTATCTTAAAATAAATACCCCCTTTTTGTTGTATGTTTGTGGGGGACGGGGAGAGGCTAATGAAAGCTCAATTAATCTTTTATAGGAAAAGATCACTCCGTCACTCTCAAGCTACAAGATTAGGAAGCAGCAGGTGATCTGGTGTTAAAAAGACAAACTCTGTATGACAAGAGCCTCTCACAGTTCACATGTCTGAGATATAACAGATAAATGAGTACTCCATATTTGCCAAAGAAAATATACAGTTTGAGCATGACACCCTTGTGCACGACAACAACAGCATGAGGCATAAACTGTGTGGGGACTGATGCAGTGATGGAAGCACAGCGGGTCTTCCTGCTGCCTTCAGAAGTTTGAAATCTGCAAGCGGGTCCAAAGATGAAGCTGAAAGAACGGTATCATTTAATGCAAGTTACCGCACTTTCCCTAGTTCTTAAATGCTGGTTACAGTTAGGTGTATTGTAGGTATAAACAATGGTGTGTCAGTCAGTTAACACAAATCAACATGCAACACAATGTATTCATATTTAACTTCTTAGCTGCATTACTGTTCAATTCTTTGGTAAGAAAAATATAATTCTGGATATAGCATTGTGTCATTAAAAAAACAATAACCTTTAACTGATTTATTTAGACGGTGTTTTAATAAATAACTATTTACGGTAGCTTAATGATTAAAAACTAGAGCAGGGATGCTTTTGTTGATTGTCATTTTACTACCATTGTGCTGCTTTGATTTATACTCAAACTTTTTTTGCTAGTGTTGCTAATGTATCACTAAATTGAACACCAATTCAGGAGGCCATATTATGATTCTTCTGAAAGATATATGTCATGACATGTGTGTGACATTTGCCAGAAACAAGAGAGACAAAGTGCGAAAGGGACCATCCAAATGTCTTCTGGGCTGCTTTATGGCGATGGAGGCAGCGTCTTAAATCCTCTGCTGGGTTGTGTCTCCTACCACATCAGTGTTACAGTTCTGTGCTAACCACTACCAAGGTACATGAAATGTAAGCTCTGGCTTGTGTCTGTGATGTCACAGCACCCTGCAAAGCTGATCTACTCATGGACTCATGACATGTTAGACTTTGGCAGCATCAAACAAAGCAAAAGAGTTGTTTTTATCAGTTATTCAGCTGGTAGTCCGTCAGACAACCACCTAACCTAACCACCAACCTTACTAAATTTCATTACATGTCCCCTTTAAATTGAGTGATTAAATATTAAATTAAATATTTGATCGTCATCAGAGCAAAACATTGTTAACCATCCAAAATGGATAAATTAATGAGTTAACTTTGAAAATCTGAAAACTTCTTTCCTCAAAATGATCGGCATGTTCCTGCCATGTAATAGTGAAAAAAGGGACAAAACTGAACATCAAAGAAATGGTTTTGTAGATCACAGGAAGACACGGTAGATCCTGACAGTAGGAGGTGTTGATTAGAACGACTGGGACGGAAATATATTCTCATTAGGGAAGCAGTGAGTTATTCTACAAGAGATGAGAAGATACACAAATAGGTAGCTGCTTAGATAGGACACAACACGTAAAATCGTAAGCGCTGGAAGCCAGGCTGAAACTGTGACTGAATGAATAATAACTGAGGCAGAGAAACCTCCACCCGTAAGCCCTGGCTGTCAGCACTCATTTAAATGTCAAAATCCAAAAAACCCAGAAGTTTGATTTTGATTTTGCACCTCATTAACTTATTTATAATTAATGTGGAATTAATTGAGACTTTCTTATGGATAATATGATGTTAATTGTAATTACATTACAGAAAGTCTAATATTTGAATACTGTTGAATCCTGATAATAGATTTTTGAAGCCCATTTACTGGTGTATAGAGAGAAAACAGGCTTACCTTGTCATCTTGGTCACTCTCGGTGTCACACTGCAGAGAAAGAGAAAGACAGACAAAGTTTAATTTGACCAAATTCTAACTTGCCTTTTGTAAATAGCTGAACTTAGCAGCTTCTCAAAAACAAGCTAATCATTTTTTTTCCCCAATTCAGTGTCACATTCAGGGCACGTTATCGCTCGGTACATTAGCTGATACGAGCATGAGAATGTGAAATGTCAAATTTGTCATCAGCAGCTGCGTCCTTGATCAGTCACTAAAACCAGCTCCGTCTGAACCTAGAAAGTCACAGAGAGAGAGCTGGAAATTCAAAACAGTGACCTCCAGCAGAATTATAATTCCACCATGTAAATGTCTGCTTGAGGCTGGCGATGCTGAAATATCAAGAGAAGGAAGAAACTTTGTAATGAAGGGAAGAAAAAAGTGGATAGATTTCATTTTTTCGTTCCAATTTCAATTTCAAGGTCCACTTAATTCTTTATCAACTAATTAGTGAGATGCTGGGTGACTGGCGGCCCTCAACGCTGTGCATATGGCTGAGATGCACAGAAGCACTGGAGTCAGTAATGAAGAAGGCACTGGGGGGGAATATGGGGTTGGCACGGTGTGTGGGTGGGAGTGCAGGGAGGGGCTGCTGGGTGGTGAAGGAAGGGTGTGAAATGACTGACAGCACAGGGAGTGAGCCACAGAAGGTCCTGCCTTTTCTTTTTTAGTATTTTTTTTCCCCCTCCTTTTTCCTTCAGCTCAAAGGTAAGTGGCTAGGTCTGTGGCTGATCTGCTTCCCAAGCTGGATGGTAAAAAGGGGCCTTGCGAGCTCAGCAAGAGCACAGCATCCAATTTACAGGCCTGTCCCACACGGCCCCAGGGGCTGCCTGCGGCATACTGCCATGATGGTCAGCTCCAACAGCTCATAAATTATGCAGAGGCAATAAACGCACTGGGCAAACAGTCCTCAGACGTTCCCCTGCTCTGCCTCTCTCTCACTCTGTCTCTCTCCATCATCCACAGCATCCCACTCTCATTTTAAAGCCAAACAGCCTTGCAGACTGTCAGAGCTGGCAAGATAACCCAGAACAATGATAGACAAGTGCTGATTATTATTACATGCAAGTATCTGATATTAAAAAAATCCATACTGCGTGCATTCGTGCGTCTTTTACTGCTCGTGAATAAATAGGTTTGTCTGTTATACATCTCTCTCACGTGGCCTCCCACAGGACTTGCTAATGCACCAGCAGCCAAGACGAACTGCATTCAGACCTCTGAGAGAGTGACATCAGTAATGCGACGGAGCACTCATTAGTTGCTCCTCTCCGTGCACAACAGACACCAAGTAACACCAGAAAACAAGAGGTTTAAATAATGGACATCATTTTAGTTTCTCCGCTATGTTGTGATCCATAAAAAACATTTTTTTTCCCCTTGTGTTCCTCTTCTTTTCTCTCCCTCTTTCCCCCTGTTCCCCTCGCTGTGCAGCCAATTGCTTTGATTGCCAAGATAGAAGCCGGCTGGAATGACTTGCCCTTGCTTGTGAAGCAAATGGAACATGCTAATGGAACTCATCGTATTACCCGATGCAAAAGTGCCATAGCTCATTACTTTAAGATAAAAGGATATCATTGTAGACGGCAAGCAGAATTGACTTTCTGTGCTGCGACTTGATGATGATTTAATCAACTGCTCTCTTTCACTTCTCATCCCTGCGCCTGTCGCTTCTGCAGGTGCCACTAAACGAACCACTCACACGGCGAGCGAGGGAGAGGAGAGAAAAGAAAAGAAATTGCTGTCATTACTTTCTCCCCAGGAATAGAGGTATGCAAATTTCCCAGAGCGACAAAAGATGAAAAAAAAAAGAGAGAGAAAAACTTAATAAAATGGAAATACCTTTATAATGAGCAACGTAAAAAAAACCTCTGATCAGACCTGACAGGCAAGGGCAGGCAATTTGCTCGTCCTTTCTGTGTGGCAAAGCTCCCTTGAACTCTCTGCTTAAGCATAGGGCAAACAGTAACAAATAATAATATCTCTAAAAAGATAAAAACACATTTCAAGCGCATAAACAAGTCGGAACTGTCACTCACTGATACGTGATCATAGTCGACTAATGTGCTCCCTCATGCAGAATGCAACCTGAGGCGGTAGAAAAGGATCCCAGCATATCTGGATTTTTCATTTCTTCTACTTCTTCTTACTCAGTCTTTCATCAGAAAAAGAGATGGAAAGCCAGTAGAAGTCTCAGCTTGGCACTCAGCCATTGGATATGTCATGAAAGATTGCTAAAGCTCATCACTAATACTTATGGAGAGGTGAGCGCTGAAATTCAGTTAATGCTGGAGTTCTTTATGGCGTGGATGTCTACTGACTGGTTAGATAAACCTGCACGGCTTACAACCTACTGCATTGTCTAAGTGAGAAAATTAGGCTTTTCAGATCAGTGAGGGCTAAGGTAGGAAATAGATGTTATTTAAGGCAAAAGTGATGTACAGTAAGGAAACCATTAGTCCTGGGAGGGGGCTGACAAAGAAATGTGCTACTCTATCCAGACCCGGTGCTATTTGCACAGTGCCAGCATTATACAGTACAGCTAAACCCTGGTGTTTAGTTTAAGTAACACAGGAATGTCAAACATTAGCTTCAGCTCTAAGAGCTGTTGATGTTGGCCTGTATCCTGAGTACTTCTGATTGCCCGCCTGCTCTCACTTGGGCCTCTCTTTTCGCTGAGAGCTCTTACAAATTACCCTACACTCTGTCCAAGCAGAGAGTCCTTTGTTTATAATGGTCTGAAAGTAGGAGTAAATTATTCTTGTACTAAATCCTCTCCAGCCGAGTGTAATGCGGGCCCAGCAGAAGGGAAACACAGGGAGCCACGGGTCGAATGCTTAATGGTCAGCTGTAGCCGTCCATGCCATCAGGGCTCAGCAGAGTCTCCTGCCAGCGCAACCCGCAAAAAAAATGTCTGTGCTAAAGAGTTGACCACATCACACAGGGGTGCGTGCAAGGCAAGTATGCCATACTCCTTTTTCCACACTCGAAGAATCCCCTGCTCCACAAATGCTAACAGATGTAGAGTGAATAAAAGAAAATCAAAAATGGGTCAGTAACAACTGCATGTTTAAGGTGTCTGATAAAGCTGTGCTTCCACTGAGCGTTAAAGAACCGTTCAGGTTGGTAAAGTGATCATTTATTTCTTTTTTTATAGTCATTTGTCAAAATGGGGCTAAAATAACGGGTACATACTATCCCACGTTTTAGAACCCTTCTGTTTAGGTACCAAACAACTGGTACTGTGTGCTGAAGGCGGGGCTAGAAACGCTGCAGTCTGTCGATTGGTCAACAAAGGAGCAATCCACGACGCGCAGAGTTGAGATTTCTAAATCCCTGCAGATCCAGGGGATCAGTTGGATCTACGGGCCGTCTCGGCCGCCCTGAACCTCTAAAAGAAATGATTTCTAGCACATTTTGTAGGAATAACAGATAGTTTACACAGGGTATTGTTTTGTTCACCATTTTCCGTATGTCCTGCACATGACAACGCACACAAAACTAACTTGCAGCTTTCAGCAATTACTGGTCAAGTTGATAGCATGTTAGCTACGCTGCGGTCGGGGCGCACATCTGCGCATCCAGATGTCTCGCAGTCTCAGCACGCATGACGGATCCAGGCTGAGAACTCAGGACCCAAATCCACAGACTTACATGACTCCACGGACGTGGACCCACAGACGCACAGCTCAGTCATATGTAGAGTTTAAAACAATGCGGAGCCAGTTCTAGAGGCTGTTCTTCATTTCTCGCTGTTGCACAGCTGTCGTATTCTTAGATGGATGCAGATAAAAGAGAGAGGAAACTTCATACTACACATCTAATGCTTAAAACACTAAGATGAGGCTTCATTACACTCTCTTTGCCACAGATGGAGATTAGCTATCAACATCACATGTGCTGTTTTGTGGTTTGAGACAACAGGCTCCAGTTTCACTGGCAGGGTTTCTGTATTTGCTTATATGGAGTCCAGGGGTCTGAAGGACTTGTTGGATCTGAGTCTGAGTAGAAGCTGATCCAAAAGGCCGTAAATTAATTCAAGCTGCCAGATTTGACACCGCTGGTGCATACCGTCCTCGGAGTGGAGAAGGAGAGGTGAAAATGCAAGTTGATGGTGAGGAGTGAGAAAGTATTCAGAATGGGCTGCGAAAGCGTGGCTATTGAACGATGCGTGCATGTCTGAGCGGTGCTGGAGTAAACGGAAATGATATAAATCACAACAGCCAGAGCAGTGAAAAGAGAAAAGAGTGGTCACCCACCAGCGAGTGAAGGAAGAGAGGGATCACCGGGGCCTCCTGATGGAGATGATGATGGATTGTTTTTGCCACTAAAGTGTTGGCGACCCAGCTTAACCAGTTACTCATTTTGTGGCGCTGTTGGCTTTGTGTTTTCTTTATTCATTCCAAACTGTTTTGTTCTTGGTGGTAATGGTGTTATTGGTGGGAGACAATCTGTCCATCACAGCTGATGTGGCATTAGCCACCTGTCCTGCACACCTGGCAGTGGAAATGCAAAACAGGTCAGGACTTACTGCTCCAAAACCAAACTGAGTCATACCACTCAGGGGAACAATGACCTCATGTCTCTATTGTTGCAAGCTGTCTCTGATATTTTCTTAAATAGCTCATACCTGGGTCTAATCTGCCATGCAAGCATTTTGTTACCCCATGAGTAACATTAGCTCTCGGTTCTGTTGGTTGCTATCCACAACCTAGGAATTAATTATTGCTGATATGGACCTTCATTAAGGAATCCTGGCGCAGAGAGCATGGTGTGTGTTTATCAGCCTGAGCCAGGTTATCCTGCAGGATTGCTTAAGGGGGTTAAAGCCCAGGAAAGACACCAATCTGCCTGCCTGTCTGTGAAGGGACATAGACAGCATGAAGGATGGCAGCCATTGCCAGGGTCAGCTCTGACAGGGCCAATTTGATGTGTTGTCTTCAAGGGCTCCTCAGTCCCTCCTCCTAACAGCTCCTTCCTGATATAGCTGTGTGTCCTGATGGTTTTCTGATGCAAACAGTCACATGGCAAAATGGTTTCCTCTCTTGCCGGTGCATCCTCCTCCATCTGCTGCTGGGGCCTCGGTGCCACCGACCGCCTGCCTGTCACAGCGTGCGTGGAAATTAGCTGGGGAGGAGGTGCTCGCTTGTGCTAATTACATTTTAATCATTGGAAATGTGTTGGCAAATCAAGGCTGGATTGCCATCTTGGAGCCCAGTGCTCTTCTCTGCAGGTTGTGGATGAGGGGTGGGATAGCTTGTGGGGGTAGAATGTGCTCAGAGCTGCCAAGCTGGACACCTCATCCTCTACCACAGCTTGATATGGTTGCATGCCTGGCCTACCGCTGGGCAGGGCCTCCACCACATTATTCATGGAGAATAGAGGGAGGCCGAGATGGTGAAATAGAGATCTGCACCACGCATATTCTAAAAATCCTCCTCTCACACCTCCTGCATCCATCTCTCTTCCTCACTCCCTCTTTCACACCCACACATCACAGTCTGCCAGTCTCGGGACTGTGAACCGAGGAACAACAAATAGAGCTGGGCAGGAGGAGACTGATGAGCTCAAGGTTTGTTACACAGCACTTGCTTTGGCACATCGAGGCAGAGCAGCAGGCCCCGTCACAATACACTCAAAAATAAGATTATCATAACACCAAAATAGAAGACGAGCAATGCTGCTTTGGATTTTGATAAAATAATTGTAATAATCTCCATAAATATTTGCTCTTTGAACATGTGGTCCAGTCTGTTGATAAGCCTCGAGCAGACATACTTTGTATAAAAAAGCTATTTGTAACAAACACAATTGTAAGTAGGCCTTAAAATTTAAAGGTGGAGATCTTTAAAATGAGCAGATTTCTGCAGCAATGACATTGATTATCTGATCTCCACAGCATCTACCTGGTTTTGGACAGTCCCACAAAAGAAGGTTGAGGAAAGTTAAGCCCCAAAAAAAAAAACTCCATGACTGTTTCAGACAGTCTATATAGTCACACAAGGCAAACGTGTCTTGTAGAAGCCAGGAATATTTTGACAGGGAGGACCAGACTTCTGTCTGGACTAATATAACCAGGTCTGATCCCCATGTGCAGCACAGTCCAACATCTGCATGCAATTTCCCTTCAAATGTAAAACTTTATCCAGAAGGTATTCAGTTCGACCGCAAACTCTGGATTGTACTCACTGGGACAGTAGAGCTAAAGACAGGGTGACGTGGGGGAGGGAAGGGAAGAAAAATGAGTCCTTCTGTCAAATAATAACTTCAGAGCCTCTGGTTTCAATAATCTGAAGTGCATTCTTCTGCGTTTTATCTCACTGGCCTGTGACCAAACCAACTAAAAGCATATTTGAGTGAATTTTCAAAATATGTCCCCTTTGTTCTGATCACAAATTATTATTCAAAACATAAGCTGTTTTTTTTATTATTAGATCATCAAACGTCAAATCAAAGACTTGAGCAATCACTGCAAATGGATTTAATGAAGAAAATGAACATTCTTTCGAATCAAAACACAATGATATGTTTGATGACTGTGATGGGAAAAAAACCCTCACAGGTGCGATGTTAGCATCTGCTTTGGATTTCTAGCACTGAACACTTAAATTAACAATGATGTGTAAACAATGCAGCGATATAAATGATTCTTACTTTGTGGTTTTGGTCAGGGGCTGATTTGCCGTGCCGATCATCACCAAACATAAACACACCCAAGACGCAGAAACAAACAAATGCATGTTTCATGCAACTCAAGCACTTATCTGAGCTTTATCTATTATATCTATAATTCAACCTTGTTCTTAAGGCTACAAGTGAGGTTCTGGGGCAACTGGAAATGGGAGGCATCAATCGAATATTGGACCAAAAAATAAATAAACAAAACACAAAAACACATAAACACATACACACAACCAAACCACAAGAGTCGTCACACACACATGCAACCCATCACTCAGCTCATAAGTGTGTCGTCTCCATAAGCCAACAGGGGCCTGCAGCTAGGGGCAGATGTTGGATTAATCAAAGATTAATCAAAGGTTGCTGAGATGATTCTATACATCAAAGTGCATACTTTGCGTTGTTCTGGTCCGCCCGTTGGGAGAGGTCCATTTAGTTTGTATTGTAATCATCCCCACATGCTAGACATTAACAATGATGGGATTTGGCATCTTCATTAGAGCAATCTGGTCACACACAAAGAGCAGACCTCATGTACGGAGGGAAAGCACGGTGATGGCTGAGTTTTGTTCAAATGTGGAAGTGAACGCTTGACTTCTCTCCACTAACATGCTACATTTTAGCAACGTAGAAGAATAGATTGTTGACGGACTTTTGTTCACTGGCCGGTCCAGAACGCTGCAGGCGGCTTGCTCAGATTCAAACTCTTCAATTATAAAACGGCTCAGAGTTTAACATGAAAATAAACAATTTTATATACGTTAGAGTCAAGTTTCAAGGGGTCCCTTTTCATATTCATACTATTATTATGATGTTTATATTTTGCAATGATTCCTTGTAAAATAAAGCAGATGTCTGATTGTACATATACCGAAAGAAATTGCAGTAAAATCTAATTTCAACTGCTACAAACATGGTTTGCATGCACTGGCAAGTATCTTCTATAACTCCCACAACCCCCTGTTGTCAAGAGATATAAACCTTATCTGCTCCCATTTCCAGCTCTCCCTCTCTGCACACGGACTTATTGCTGAAGGGGGAGAAAAACATCAGGATTAGGTTCTGTGCCTCTAATCACTTAACTCCTCACACCTGATGGCACACTATTAACTTTGACTGTCTCCAGTGACCCCGCGGGTCGTTGCCCATCACATCAAGTTTTTATTAGGGAATTTTCCTCATCATTAGCCCTGGCCTGGAAACGAGCCATTAATATTCATACTGGCGAACCAAAATGAGGTCCCACTGATTTTCCATCATCCAGGCTATCTGCGCAGCTGCTGCCGTTAACAATCACCGCAGTGCTGCACGTTTGCCACGTATCATTATGGGGCTCCGCAGAGCTCTTTTTTTACCGCCTCTGCCATGGTGGGAAGGAGAGCAAGGTGGAGGAGAAGATTGCGGGGCTTGTAGCCAGCTGACACCATCTGAGAGAAACCGGTGTGGCTCTGCCAACAATGTGCCACCAAGTCTAATGCGTATACCGGCACTGTCAAAGCTAACAACCCCCGCAGGCTCTGCCAGGTACACAGCTGAAATACGGCACGTTCCCCATGCTGTTACATTAGAGAAGCGGCTGTTTATGAGTCTGGCAGCTTGGAACGCGTTGCTTTGGAAAGGTTTGATACCTTTAACAAGATGTTACCACAGTTTCATTAAGAGAGGAGCTCTTTTACCTTCAAACAACGCTGCAAAATTTATACAGCAGACTTTAACTCTCAGCCCCGTTGTCAAATATAAAGTAGTATATTATAATAAATAATACTAGAGATAATCTTTAAATATGTTAGGATGGAATACTAATATCTCTTTGAAATAAAAGCCTTTGAAATGAGAATGATAAGAGAACAACGGGAGTCAGACCAAATGCATTTCTTACATCTAAAATGGCGGCGCATGTTTCCATAGATTAAACGATACCCCCTTCATGTCTCTGCTCCTCTGTTGCCGTAGGAGGGCATCCTGCCGCTGAGAGCAGGCGCTCAGACTCCACACTGTGTGAACACGAGCCTGATAAGGTGCTTCACAGCAGTGGTGTCCCAGGCATCCCCGATGATAAGCCTCTTCTCTCCTCCCACCTCAGAGGAGATGGACTGGCCAGATGCAGGGGTAGGGCCTCCTCCGTGTCAGGAATCACCGGCAATAATTAAGTGCTAACGCCCTGATAGGCAGAGATATACCTTATGTTTTGGTTCTGCAGCACACTGCACCGTGTCTGACGGATGAAAAGTCAACCCCCTGAGTGTTCCCCAGTGAATAAAACATGGAAATGACATATTTAAATCAGTTATGTGAGCTAATATGTGAAAGAACACACCCCGCATGTAGTTGTAGCTGAGAAGATTTATGCTGACAGGTAACTTGGGTTTCATATGGTATTTTTAGTTAGCATGTTTGGGAGGTGTTTGGCTACCTGAGTTTGAATCGCACAGCTGACAACTCTCAGTAGGATGAGGACATGAGGTGAGACACTAAAACAGATGCAGCCTCTTCAGCACTATCTTCCAAATAATTAGAGCTGTAGTGACAAAAACACTTTGTTACTCTCTGGCTATGATTTGCTAGCTGTCACAGTGTACATCTGAGTTGCCTCATTATACAGAAAATACTCAAACAAAAAGCCGACACTGCACACTCCTGTCAAGATTCTGTCTACTGCACATGCAAACAAGCAGGGATGAATAAACATTAGCTGTTGTTGAGGGCTGGTCTTTGAGCCGCAAGGCTCACAAAGATCCGCTTTGTACAAAATAAAAATATTTAATTTGAAAGACTGATGCAAGGCAAAATGAAATTAAAAGGAACCCATGCTAACTGCTAAAACAAATTACTCACAGCGCGCTAAATTACATTTGCTCCTCCACCAGCAAGATCAAACGAGCCTAGTTTGACTCTCCTGTGCTAATGATTTCCTGCACTCACCTCCTTTTTTATCCCAGGGGTGTTGATAAACACTCAGTCTGGTTTTTTTTTTCTTCGTTTGTTTGTTTGGTTGGTTTATTTATACATTTCCCCAGCCCTACATCTCATCTCGCTGCCTCCCTCGTTCATTTTGCCCATGCCGGTGGCAGGCTGGGTGAATTAGCGGGATCTAATGTAATCCCAGGGACAGCGAGCTCCTGAAAAATGTGCTCAATTAAAGCAGGATGAGCCCAGTGGGAGCGTCCCTGGCGGGGCGTGGGGTGACTGACATGGCCTTTTGGTTGGGATTAATTAGCATGTTAAGTGGTAGAGTGAGATAGGATGCTGAAAGCCACAGAGCAGACATCCATCGCCCAGCAATACTCAAACAACAGTCTTACAAAGGTTCTAACCAGACCAGCTAATCTGGCCTTCGAAGACGGCTTTTAATCTTAATGCCATGGAACTACGGACTCAAGCCGCAGATGGAAGACTAATGCTGTTTATGGAAGCCCGAACACTTTCAAATTGACCCAACAATGAAAGGTTTGTTGACTTTTCCGCAGGCTCCTCAATTCCACCTTTTAAAATAATTCCAGGCTTTGTCTTGTCATCTTTCAGCAGTAAAGCGCTTGTCAGCAGGAAGGAGCACACCAAATATACCATCACAGGATGACACATCTGTGGATAAACTCAAGTTTAAATAAAGGATACCTCCTGCGTAACCGAGACGACCAAAGGACGGTGAAATAAAAGGACGGCAGTGCATACGATTTTAACATGTAGCAACAAGTTTTCCTTGTGGTGCCATTAGTGGTGTGTAAACATAACAGCAGGCTGTGGGTGGTGATGTGAATTCTGCTGCAAGAGCACGTTATCATAGTTGGCGTGGATGCTGCATTCACACCTACTGTGATTCTTCCGTGTACTCCCACGCGCTTTGTGCTGTTGTGACAGTTTTAGTAGAATAACAAAATCATCTTTTTCTACACTCACGTGCTATAACTTTTGGATTTTTCTAAAAGGAAATGCATGGAGAAATCAGTGCATGTTGATGACCTTTGGGTGGTGTTCATTCTCTCCACAAATGCTCAAGTTATGATATATTTTATTTTGTTTTCTGCAAATCCTGTAAATGCAGTTCTTTGCTCCCACCTCTTTTTTCTTGCTTTGGTTGCACTAGTTAGACTTCCACATTGATAATTTGGTTAAGTATTTGCACCGTATAGAGGCTGTAGGGGCAGGTTCAGCTCCTGCCTCATGCTGTTAGCAGAGTTAGGTTCACGAGAAGGGCTCAGCATTTACAATAGTGATGTAGCACTTCAAGCTTTTTATTTGACCCATCTGTTGTTCCGTTTTGTTCTATTATTCACACCAGTGTGTAAAGTTAGGCTGTCATTTGATTAGGGATGGGAATGGATACGATTTTTACGATTCCAATTCCATTTCCAATTCTGCTTAATAATTCGGTTCTTTATCGATTCTCATTTGGTAAAAAAGAACAACAATGAAACAAATGGCGCTAATATGAGAGGCAGTGTTCGTTAGTTTATTAGTTACCTGCAGTAAAATTAGCCAAGGACATGCTAACGTTGCTGCTGCTGCTGCTGGGTTGAGAACCACTGACATAAGTCTGAACCGGATCAACAACGTGAATTATATGATCGTTATTGCGTGCTGTGTGCGCAAATGATTTTGATAGTATTTCCTACCTTTGACAAAATATTCATTTGGCAAGTGTTGCAAGTTGCCCTGTTGTCTTCTTTTTTACTGAAATCTAACCAGACTTTCGAGCATTTGTATCGCTTGGGCGCCATCTTTACTATTGGCTGCTGGCCCACACAGGTTGCTCAGCGTAAGCCAGAAAATAGAATTGTTTGAAAGATTTGCAAACAATTCCAAGCAACTGAAACACTGGGAACCAGTTCTCGATTCCCATCCCTACATGTGATCCAGCAGCAGTTTCCTGGTTGCTTTCATACCTTTGAAGAAGCAATCGTGTCCTAATAAACCCCGACCCATCTGCCAAGCCAACTCGGTACACAATATCCAACATGGTTTAAGACAACCTTTCTGTGGGGTTCCCACTTGGAAGTGGAGGAAGAGAAAATCACTGTAGTATTTTGTCAGCTGTAACTACTCGCCAATTATATTATCACTTAATTATACATTCAATTATAATTATTTTACTGATGGAAGGCTTTGCAAAGATGGAAACAGAAGGAAAGAAAGCTGCTGGAAAAGTATCTATCTATAGAAAATGTATAGATTATATTTCATATAATATATGCATTTTCACTACTCACCTATAAGGCCATAAACAACCTCACCCCTCAGTATCTCACTCAGCTCCTTCACATTACCCAGTCGTGCTCTCACGTCTTCCTCTTCCATCCAACTCACCCTCCCATCTGCCTGCTTGTCCACCATGGGGTTGAGCGCTTTCAGCTGCTCAGCTCTACCACAGGATATAAAACCTTCTGACACGGTCACCTCCATCAAATCCCCCCTTCTAACAAACGTTTTTTAGACGGGACTGGAATGACCTCAATTTTGCACCTATTCGCTTTTACTATTTTTACAATAATTTTGTACTGTTTTCTCCTTATATCTTGACATTCTAACATGTTTTTTTCTCTACATTTTGTCTAATGTACGGTCGCCTTTAGTGTCCTAAAAGGCGGCTATAAATAAAATGTATAAGTATAATAATTATTAAATACTCAAAATATGCACAGGGCAGGGGCACTTTGTTGTCCAGACAACCTGGCTTTGATCAAGTTGTGCCAGAATGTGCTTTGCATCAGAGGCCGCACGATGATGTATGTTTCCTGTCACGACAAGGATAACACTGAGGTCAGAACAGCAAGGAGACCCCTGATGGGAGAAACAACAGACTTAATCCATCCCCGAAGTCTGCTTGCTCCACTGTGAGTGGGGATAGTGAGCAAGAAGGCAAACATTAGTGCTAGAATAAATGTCAGAGATGCTGTCATCTGCAGAACCTCTTTTTCAATAATTATCTTTTAGCTACTATATAAAATGTGTTTTGTTTTTCTTCCTAGTCGGGACTGAAACAGGGGGAATTTACATTCCAGGCTGCACGATGAACAAACTGCACATCCATGGTGACTAGATGAAGTAACAGAGAAAGTTTGACCAACTCACTAATCACAAGGTATGTTGAGGTTATGCCTAAAAACCATGATGTCAAAGTAAAACAGTGTGAGTGCAGGGTTTGTTAAACATGATATTATATCTGTGAGCAGTAGTCACGGTTGAAGGGAAACCTGTGGTTTGGCTCAGTACTGTGACGTTGATGGACCATTCATCACTTAACCATGCAGCCAAGGTCAGAGACCACTTCCCTGGGGGACTACAGTCAGCACCATATATTAACAGTGAGTGTTCAAGGAAATTAGAATGACTTTGAACAAGCTCATTTTCACCCGGCACATTCCCAATCGGCCCGGCACAGCCAAGCCACTCATTCAAGATGCCCCAGTGAGTGAAGAAACACATTTCCCTCAGTGTCTAGGAGCTGAGCAGAGCTGCCGGAGTAACTTCTGCTGGTCATCTGCTGACAAAACCAATGTGAGTTCTTCCTGAGGGATATCGATGGCATGATATGTGTTCTCTCACATCCCAGGCCATGCTGCATGCTGGCCCGCGTCGAGGATACCACCATCTGTGCAGCCTCCATTGGTAGGTTGGCAAAGGAGGTCCCACAAGCAGCCCTCTTCTGATTTGGGCTTCCAGCCCGGGGGGGGTTAAAGGAGAAGGAGGGTGGCTGTGGTGCAGCGAGGGATGCTCCCTGGTGTCTCAGAGAGCCACTCCATAACATTTTCCTCATGAGCGCTCCTCCGGAGGGCTACTGGAATGTCTCTGAGCCATCTGGGGAGAAGTGGAGCGTGGCGGGGAGCAGCTGGACGCTTACAGCTGCTATTTAAGTCCTGGCAGCAGAGCTCCATATCAGTCAGTCAGCAGGAAACACAGGGAGAAAGCGAAAGAAGAAAAAAAAACAGAAAAAAGAAAAAACTCCTGCTCTACACTTGTGAGGAGAAGACTGCTGATGCAGAGCCAGGAACACGTCATGCTATCTTAAATTAAAGATGTGAAATGTGGTTTGTGGAGCAATGTACATGAGATGTAATCTCTGTGTAAAGACAAGTGTGAACAGGGCTGAGCTGGATAAAGTGAGGTCGGTCACATTACACTCTGGGAATCAGGCTTGGCTGACAGCAGCACTACACGATATTGCAAGTAAACACTCCCAAGAAGTTTAATGAAAACAAACAAAGACTGACAGAGTTTAATAGCCATTTACCCACTATCGAGTCGGGTTGGACTGAGGCTTAAATGTCTTAAGAACCCTTGGCCTCAATTAGCATGCAGAAACATTGCTGTTCATGCTGTCAGGCAGATAACCCCACTGTACTTCCCCCCTGCCGGCCCATAATGTCGTGTCGTGGTGGAATCGTCAGACCTCCCATTTCTTTAATCAAGTGTGATATCTGTAGTGCGTTTGTCATAAAAATCTTTTGGGTGAAAAAACTGGATCAAATCACTTCCTGAAAGGATCCATTTAAAGCTCAGCTGAGCTCAGTTGCGTACGAAGCAGTGAGAAAACACTGCAAGAGACTGAACGAATATGACTGTTCCTCTGAAAATCAGAAGAATTCAGTGAAGCACGCTTGTCCCTGCTGCTAACAGCTAATTTAAAACCTCCACAGGCTTCGAGGTTGGCTTGATAGTGGCGAGGCGGTGACTGACTGACAGAGCTCTTCCAAACACGATCGGTGTATTTGCATTCACTATAATATTCAGCTTAAACATAAACAAAGACAACCTTTTCAGATTTCAAACTTGAATTCTTTGAATTCACTTCTCTTTAATATTCAAATCATACAAAGTGTGAGCAAGTTGCCAGTGTGAAAGGATATCTCAGGCATCGTGTTGCTTCCAAGGCAACAGAAATACAAGTGAATACAAGTGGTCAAATTTGGTTACTGTCTACGCATACTCATTCATGTGACTGCATGTATTTCAAACTTTTGCAATGCAGATGATGTAAATGGGATAACTTTGATTGACACTTCATCTTTTTATGAAAAAGAACTAGAATACCCACTCAAATATGAGACGGACACATTTATTTGCAGTGACATTATTGGAGGGCAGTGTACAGCATAGTGTTACTATACACAGTGAACAATCATCTAACTTGTCCCTGAACAGCTCATCTCATGTGTGTTCCAACTCCAGCATAAGCAAAATTAAAAAAAAATAAAAATCCCATAATACCAGAACCTGAGGCTCCAGTATTTGAAGGGAGTCTGTTCATCAAGAGGAACCTGTAGGCACGCCATAGAAACAGCGCTGACAAGCTCTCAGTCAGACACGGAAAATGTGTACCAGCAATCTCACAAAGACGGAGCCAGACTCTCAGCAAATGTCGATTGGCCCCTGAAGACCGTATGGGAGGTTTTCCTTGATTCTTGCGCAGCTCCTAGAAGCTCAACCGCCACCTCCATGTGAAGTTACGGCAAAAACCGCTTGTCAGGAGAACATTAATTAAAGTGTTAAAAGGTAAAAGAAGTATTGACTTCCTCTCCAGTGCAACCTGTGCTTGCACTAGCAGCCAGCAAACCCTACTGCCCCCCAAGGTAACTCTTTCAAGCCTAAGAGCTAACTGGAAGAAAAGCCCCACTAAGACCAATTAAGGCCTTCACTAGGAGACTGAAAGGAAGACAAATGGAGGCAGAAGGCCCGATTACAAGAAACCTTTGTACAGATGTAAAGCAATTAGAGCGGTCTCAGGGGCCAGACAGTGCGGTACCTGTGAGTCATGGATCCTACAGGCAGTCGAAAGTCGGAACAATCCCTCTTTTCTGTTTAGGGTCCCAGTCAGACTGTGTATTAGTGTCATATATCAGCCGATAGGCCCGGTATTGGTTTCTCTAGTGCAGGGAAGAGGCAGCAGGCTGCCAAAGAGGACCACTCCACCCTCCATTATCCGTCTGTTGGGAGAACAGGGTCTCTATTATCCGTTCTGGCAGGGCCTTTTCGATAAAACAAGGGCCGATAGGAAGTGTGGAAGCTCTCAGGTGTCTCCTTCCACCAGGGAAGTTTGTCAGAGAGGTCATTCTGATAAAAGCTGGGGTAATTATACCGCACAGCTCTACTGATTACCAGTCAGAGCACATTTAACTAGGAGAGCACTGTGACCTCTAAATCACAATACACTGACATAGTTTGAAGGCAATCAATGTGAAAATCTATCCGAAACAATCTATATGATTATAGCAGGGTGCTAAATCCTGAAATGGTGAGAGACTATTTTTGCCAAATCTCTTCACTCAATGTTTAACTCATATTTCAGCAAATTTACCTTGTAAATGTAGCCTTAGTGCGCCTCTCCTGATTTCCACGATAGCCACAACTAAGAGCTGGGTTACAATCTGCAGAGAGTTACAAATGGACTGCTAATGGAAATTTATGCTGGTGGCCTGATCTACAATTAGCTATAGCAAAAACCCTCCTCGTGACCTGATATTATGAAATAATTTTGATAAATGGAGGCCTGATCTATAATGACCTTTTTCCCTTCCTCCAAGACGAAGATGGCTGAAGCCCTCATTATTTATGGGAGCCTTTAAAAAGCAGGTATAGGAGAATGAATGTGTGCCTGTCAGTGTGTGTAATGGTGCTAATAATGGTATCCTGTGTGCTGCATAATGAACCCCACCCCCTGCGGAAACACTATCCTCTCTGCTGGTGTGGCGAGCGGCACGTTCTTTGGCAGAATCTCCCGCTTCGTAATCAGCAGTGTGGCCCGTGCACAAGCAGGGGTCGTGGCTAGTAAAAACCTATTTGGGAAATCACTATTGCAGGTGCGTCAGCCATTTGTCTGCACCCTCATTTACAGATGCTTAACACTTACCATCAAACCAACCCAAATAGATTTCCTGTCCGCTAAACGTTATTTCTAGAAGTGATTTAAAAGTACTCAAAAGAGAGTACTTTGTCAAACTGAACTATTTTAAATTTAATGATATAAGAACAGCTCTGGGAAAACCTTGCTGTCATTGAGTGCAAAACCCATAAATGTGACTATGTACTGCATAATAAAATATGTGTGATTGGCTGGATATGCCAGAGCAGTAAATCTGCACAGCAGTGCTGAGCATGATTTGGGAGCTGAAGAAAACCATTTGACTTCACATTTCAAGCTTGATGAAGTCCCTGGATGCTGCTGGTTAAAGACTTAAGCAGATGGCCAAATACTTGGCGCAAGAAAAGAGCTGCGCTGAATATTTTTTTGGCAGATCTACAGACATATGGCAAAAGTTCATGCCAAACACTCTATTTCCCAAAAAGAAGAAAAAGAAGAAGAAAAATCCAGAGTCCACCACGAAAGCATACTCGGAAAGAAATAATATACAACAGAAGTTAGTGAATGATAGAGAGATGTTAATATGTCAGATATGTGATACTTTTTGGACTATACACATCTAATTTACTGTGGGCCCTGCATCCAACTCATCAGTCTTAAATAATTCCTGTCGTAAAAACACAGACTGGGGAGGATGGATGGGGTTCTGCTTTAGATCAGCGGAGTGGATGATGAGGGAAAGTGTGCCAACCGCACTCTGAGGAGAATCAGACTTTTGGATCGACCACAGCTAAACATGCACAATCAATTTGTGTATTGCCAGAAGATTAAGTGTAATGACATTTGCGGTGAGCGGATACACGTTTAATATCTGCGGCAGATCACTTTGAGTATTTTTGATATCAACAATGAAAAAATTGATAAAATGAAATACAGAAGAAGACAGAAACACCATAATTTAATCAAGTAATCTAATAAAAAGATCACATCCTGTAGAATTGCAGCAACTCCAGGACCGTTAACGGTTAGACTGCGAACTCATGGAGTTCATGCCAAGAGTCATGAGCACTTTTAAGACAAACAACCATAGTGAAAGAGCCTAGGATCACTTTAAGCACTGAAATATTCAGGATGATGGGCAGAAGATGTAGCATCTGTGGGAGGAAGATCTCTTGAGGGCTTAACAGGCGAGTATCAATCACTCTGCTAGGGGGGATGCCTTTAACAATGCACTTCTCAATCGCTTGTGTTTGTTCAACTTGTATGTCCACTGTATTACAGCACGCACGTGCGTGCTGATCAGGCAGATAGCCTCGAGCTACACAGGGTTGTCAGCAAAGCATAGTCTCTATCTTATCCTGTTCATGCGAGGAATTTGAAATGTGAGTGTAGAAGTATCAAAAACTGATTGACATCCTTTCAAATCCAGTTTATAGATGAACTTCCGGTTGTCAAGTACATTCAGGATAGGAAAAACATCCTAATCCTAATTTCTTAGTTTATGCCAAACCAACAAACAAAACAACCCCTCTCTAGCTTGCCTCAACATTGTATTTGTATTTAATGTTGTTATTATTGGAAGCAGAAACCGAGCACCTTCAATTTCAAACAAACAAAATAAAACCGGAATGACGAAAAAAATTACTTTCAGACGTGACAAGACATGAAAGTGAGGCCAAGGACGTTGTATCCCAAGCGTAAGATTGCTTTCTCATCAGATGATTAGCTTCAGCCATGATAATTACAGTGAACAGAAAATAATTAAGAAGAACTATGTGTCAGCTAATGAGGATAAGGGGCTGCGTCCATTCATATGACATCCTTTCCACCACACCTACTTCTGCCCAGTTTTTTTCTTTTACGTCTCCTCACCGAGTCAGAGCAACGGACATCTTTTGTACTTATCCCAAGGACATAAAACCATGATTTGTGCACCCGTCTGACACCTAATAGCCGGAGCAATTAAAAGCTCTGAATGGGGAAAACACTGTTTATGAGGACTACCCAGGGAGGAGTCGTACTAAATTAAGGGAGTAGTGAATCTAAACACTGTGCTTGTCTACAAGCTCTGAACTTCTTCCACTGTCCTCTGATCTACTTACATTTGTTGCAAAGCGATTTAGTAGCTTTACGGCAGGACAGCGACTCTCTGACCCAAACCCTAAAACTGCGATGATTAGGTTGGCGGCTAAAGTGGAGCTTCTTCCTGCAGCATCCTGACAATGCACAAGACCTCTGCCTCTAAACTGCTGAGCTGTTGGTTCCAGTTGCCTTGATTGATGTTTTCTCTTCCAAGCAGACAGGAATGTAATCAGGCCAGGAGGACATGGGTAATACCAGCAGCTCAGCAACAGTCAAGAATGAAAAACCAGGCCCCCTTTCTAGAAGCTAGAGTCCCGTTTGGCTTTACTGACAAGACAAAGAACCTCAGCTGAGACCTTTCTAATGACTGTACTTACTGTAAGGCTGACTACAAACACTCATGAAGACTCATTGTGATTGTTCAAGTGACAGTGTTTAGTGGAAATGGCTGGGAAGCCTCAAAGTGCAGAGAAGTTTAAAAAAAAAAAAACGGTGACATATTATGGGGCATTATAAAGCTAGCTTATTAGCGATGCTAATATAAAGCTAAAGCTTGACAAATTCCCTCTTCTAGATTAATCCCTATCTAATACCTCTAATCTGAAAGCAACCATGCTGTTCCTCTTCAGCCAGAGCTGGTTCTTGGCATTTTTATTGCAGCAGCAGTTGCTCAGACGGCTGCTGGTTTAATTCTTAGGTATTTATCATCCTGTCTTGGCTTTCTCTGTTTGGGTGGCACACACCCCAGCGAATTCACTTTGCATTTTGAATAAATAAAAGAGGATGGCTATTGTCAATCAAGAGGCAAACAGCAATGAGCCAGGAGTGCGGCGGGCCACAGGTGCTTGTTTGAACACACACACACGTATCTGAGCTCTGCCGGGCTTCGCCGAGGAGCTCAGGCTTATAATTAGCCACGCGGGCAGCAATCAGAGGCCAATGACAATAGTTCTCCAACGGCTTGTTTTCCTAACCTCTGTGAGACCTCAGGCAGAGGTCCACTTACCCTGTCGGAACCAGCCCGCTGCTGAAATCAAAACACTGGAATCACTCATTCCGCTGCAGCGCCACTGATTAAATGTGCAGAGTGTAGAGTGCAATTTGCTAAATTACAAGTATTTTGCACATGTAAATATACTTTAATTACAGCAATTAAAGAAGATTATGGGAGATTGGCAGATGGGGAATGTAATGTTGTTTTAATTAGAGTTTGAATGCACTGTAACACAAACAGAATGTTAACCCCTCAGAACAGAATGGGCTGTTAGGCTCTGACAAATTGTATCCTGATGCAGCTTTCTCAAAGCTTATAATCACCTGCAGCTACAATGTCTATGTAACAGAAAGAGAAGCTGGCAAAAACAAAGAGAAAATCATGGCTGGGAGATGGAAAAAGTGAGAGGCACAGAGGAGCAGGATGTGGAGACGATGAAAAACAGATGTAACATTCCTTGACCGTGCTGCTCTCGGAGCAGCAATCTGAATTAGAGTGACATGGACAAATATTTTGACAACAGTTAAAATGGAATTACAGGCAGTTAAATTGGATTTAGAGCCCGAGATCAATCACAGAAAATTAGAAACAGCTCACGTGCTTGGATACGAAGAAGCTTGAAAATTAGGACTTAACAAAAAATCTTGAAACAAGATCAAAGCTGGACGAAAAGAAAAGAATGAACTTAACTGACATGCACAATAAATATTAAGGAAAAAAACCCTGTCTGTACCAGAAATGAAAGGTTTAGAGGATCAAAAGTCTTTGCTGAAATTACCAGATCACAAATGTGGGGGCAACTCAAAGCTGTTCCAAGTAAGCACCTTTAAATCAGCAATTACAATAAGAACCACGTGAACTTGGAGAGAAAAAGACAAAAACATGTTTAATTCAGTCAATGTGCACATCAGTAACTGTGGCAAGTGTTTGTGTATATCACTCCCAGGGATTTCAGGGTCATGTACCCTGGATTGAGAAGAAAAAGAAACCGCCTCAGGATCTATACGACTGTGTAGCAACATTTAATACATTCTAGTCAATACCCTATTAGAAATTCTAATTTAAAGTTCAATGCCTAATGTTAGGGCTTGCAATAAATATTGCCTTTAGAAAGCCATTTAAAGTCTTAATCTTTTTATCGTGCACAATTTGGAAGCCTCACTTTGCTCTTGTTAGGTAGATCAATTGTATTAATTTAGAAAAAGGGAGAAAATGTCACCCTTCATCCTTTAAACCTCAGCTATAGGTGAAGGAGGCACATCAAAGACAGACAACACCGCCTTTCCTTCGGTAGAGATAGGTGTCATGGGAAGCCGGACCTGCAAATTTTAATTACCACATGAAATATTCAGCCTCTGAGATGAATGGCGACATCCAGAGGACGTAAACTCTATCTCCCTCAGCTAACCCATTCAGACCAATAGCTATGACATATCGCCTACTAAATCAAACCTTTGTGTAATTTCACACTTTCAAGTTTCGCACCTGTATTAAATCATGTATCATTCGGCAGGTTTTAAGCTTTATGGACCAAAATAAACTACCAATCAATAAAAAGTTAATTAGAAGAACAGTGCACCATTTCTCTGCGACGATCAGCATCTTTTCTTTTGTGCGGGAGACTGCTGTCATGCAGAAAAGCAAAAATGGGCTTGTCTTTTCTCGAAATATCAGATTGTCTCTCCGACTCAATCACACCGCACATGATTAGAACAGAAGACAAAAAAGCATTTGCTACAGAAAGAGATCTAATCAATGATTTGAAATTAGATGCTATGCTGGATTAATTCTTTTTAAATCAAAGTTATCACACAACGCTAATTATTACACACATGCATAACTAGAGTTTCAAGACAACTGAGGATATTCCTGTTAAATCAAAAATAAAGGCTCAGAACTAATAAATAATCCCTCTCAGTCATCCAGGTAGATCATATCATTACTGGACAAACCCTCCATGATGACATCCATAGGTTTTCTGAAGATTTCATTTGAAGCCCTGTTTTTCTTCATGCTGCAAAGTACCATGGTGCAAATGGGCAGAATGACCAGGCCCGGACATCCGGTTGGAAGACGCCCACCTTACAGCCTGTCCTAACTGCACGCGAGCGTCCGACCATCGCGTCACACTGCGTGGCATCGGACGCTCTCTGTCCACACTGAAAGCATTATGGGCCCTCACGTTATTTTGATTGACAGCTGAAACTCGCTTTTTAAGGCTGATTTATGGTTCCACGTTACACAAACGCAGACTCTACGGCGTAGGGTACTTGGCACGCCGTCGATTTTACATGGGACCATAAATCAGCCGCCCGTGCGCTGCTGAAAGAAACTCAAAGAAACTAAAAGAACTCCTAAAAGAGTATGAGTCACATGCAGTTAAGACACGGTGTTATGTCAGTCACAGTTAGCTATTTTATCTTTTCTGACTTAGCTTCTGCTAACCGTCTGCTGAATCATTCTTATCAAATCAGTCCAAATATCATCTTATGAAGTGTCACTACTGAAAAGAGATCTGATACAAGCGCTGCCAGATGTGAAACCAGGACCAACAGAGCTTCCTTGGAACCCAAACTCCGGCCTCGGACCGTTCCAGACCAACCCAGGCAGTCGCAACGGTCTTTTGGCATAATCACCAGCACAACAAACATATTCTCTTTTAAACATGAATTAATATGCTGTCGGATCTTCATTCCTCTGACTAATCTGGCCACCAATCACAAGACCAGCACAGTCCATGAACTGTGTTTGTTCTTGTTAGTAAGCTATTGTGTGGTTGTCTCTATGACTCACTACTGTTAGGTGCTGTATTTCTGCTTCCCTCATTTTTAAGTTTCTTTTTGATTCGCTGTGCTTGAGATGTTTTTAGGAGTAGGTGAGTAAACATCAGGTGGGTGTGAAGGCAAGGAAAACATGGTGATCAGTTTAAATCACCATGTTTTCCTGCTTCCTTTCTGGGAGACGCACACCCATACTCAGCAGAGAAGTGACTTTCACATCAAATCTGACAGTGTAGCACCTTCCCACACGGGTGTGTTGAGGTGTGTAGCTGTGAATATGTTAACTTGAACTTTATAACGTAATATCATTCAGTCACTTTGAATTGTTCAAACTTTGCATGTCTGGTTGCAGTGAGACTGAGTATGAATGTACAGTTTGCAAATGATGACCACAGATCAAACTTTAATCTACTTCTAATACTGTGATTCTCAGATCCCAAGTAACTTTAATTTTAAAAACAAGTTTATATTTTCTCATTAATTTCATGTACTATAGAGAAGAATGAATAAACTCAGACAACTACTCCGCATGGACCGACCGCATCATCAGATTGTTTTTCAGAAATCAATAATCAAACGATAACACAAGCTGTGGAGTTCATGTGACCTATCACTGTGATCAAAACAATAACACATACATTTACCTGGGAGCAAAACTCAAATATAATATATAATAACTGCTAAACCATCTGTACGGTTATGCGACACAGAATAAAATCAGTGGTAGGTGTAAGTATGGTTAAGTACTGGTTAAGTCCTGATGGTATGCTTTAGTTGGTTTAAAATGCTTTGAATGACCACTAGGATTTAAAAACAGGGTTTTAATCAATGACATTTTCACAAAGTGGGAGAATGACAGATATGTGAAGAGTAAATAATAAATGGTTTGGTTTCATGGCATTTTTGTTTTGTTTTTAAGCTTCGAAGTAACTGCAGTGCAGTGAAAAAACAGCAAGATATCAACGCAGAAAACATCCGTCTGCTTTTTACTTAATCAGAGAAAATATTAAAATTGGGTAGACAGCAATGCCACTAATGCCAGTAGTGTGGTCAGTTTTATCTGAGCGACAGCGATGATTCACTGAACCAAACTGAACACAAATGACCATAGTGATGTCTAAAGTTTCCTTCAACCAGTGAGCCCACTACAAAATTGTCCATGTACAAGTCTCTACGCCGTGAACATGGACCAGTGGACCATATAGACACTAGGGAGTGTTTTTGACACAGCCTCTGACTCTAGCTTTGTTTCACTCTCTTGTCTCCATGGAAGTGAGGTTCGTTCTTTGTGCAACCTTAAAACGAGTCGTCAGATCTTGAAACATTGGTTCAGTGTGCTGCTACCTTTTCCTGACTGAAGGAAAAAGAAAAAACAAACATCATGCCGCCATGGCATACCGGTAGTTTGAGTTTTTTCACTGCTCCTAAAGATGACAATTATGAGAAAAAAGATGGAAGACAAAAATGCGTCTTCATCCAGGGATGTTTTTCTGGTCCTGCACAGCCAGCTGCTATCAAGCAGGGAATTTGAACATCACTCTCAAAGCATTTAAAGATCAAGCCAAGTATTATCACATTTAATGTCTAATTTCACATTTAGAGCATAAGAAAGTTGAAAAAGTGTTTTTTCTGCCAACAGTCTACCACCGTCCTACAACACAGATGGCAAAGAACAATCTTTGACTTTCTAAGAAAACAGCTTTTGGCAAATCACCAGCTTCAGTCAAATGCGTAATGATTCTGTGATATAACAGCTTTATCACGATCATAATTAAAAAAAAAAATTCAAATAAACTTGATCTCTGGTACAAAATGTCGCGTCTAACTCAAGCTGATATTCAAATGATGTAGGTGTAAGGCAGACGAACAGAAAGCTTCACCAGAAGAAAAACAGCCAAGAAGCAACTAAATGAAGAACTAAACTAAAGAAGTTGTATGATGCTATTAGCAACTTTCCTCTAGATGTGACATTCATGAAGATTTGCTATACATTAACACAAACATGGGCACATGAGGAGGATAAAATGACATTAAAGAGATTTGTTTGCTCTCTTTATCTGAACATCTGTTTGTCCATTTTGTTTTATTAGGAAAACAGTTTAGTTGGTAAACACCTTTTTGTATGAGTATAGGTGGAGAAATAGCACAGATAACAGGTGTATGCATGATGCGCTAATTAACCATGTGCTTGTTTTCCTACTGATATGGGGCCTTGGGGAGCTGTTATCTGGCAGGTTAATACCTGCACTCACAGTAAGCTAGATATTACCTCCACTGCAGTATGGGGTCTGCAAGCAAAACAGGCATGTTTGTCTGTGACTGGTGGAGATGGAACAGCTGGAAGAGGCTCCATCAGCCTCAAATACCTGCAAATCCAATAATAAAACATGTCGGGAACAGTTGGCTATTGATCAGAGCGTGGAAATACCATTATTCAACTTCACCAATGCATCATTTCACCGCAGAAAGAAAGCTTACAGTTAATGTTATTGCTGAATTTAAAATGACTGTTATTCAGTGACATTTCTCACAGTGCCCTGAGAATGTGTATTTTACTCTTTAGTTGCCGCAGATCCCCCTCAGAGCCCTCTGCATGATGCCACCCTTGAACTCCTGTATTATTTCCAAAGAATTTCTCTTGAATCCATTCTAATTTCAGTTCTTAGAAATAATAGCTTTGAACAGTTCACTGCACCTCCATTGTGTGGCTCTTGGCTCTGCATGTGCATCAGAAACAGAGGCTTGGTTTACCTGAAATAATTAATCCGAAGCCAGAGAGAGAGGAACACGGCTCTGTGGAAATGATTGACATTTCATATGTAAGTAGCTGCTGTATCGACGTCTCGATGCTTGAACTCAGGAGGACCTTACTCAGTAACATATCCACTTGTCTTACTATTGACTTAAAGAAGAATAATATTAGCACAGCATAGGCTGGCAGCTCTGTATTGGATTACAACTGATGTACTCTGTTTAAATCTCATAAAAACAAAAAAATATTAAGATATGTACCAGACTAATGTGTAAGTTCACCACCAACAACATGGTTAAGAAATCCAGGGCTGTGAGGCCCTCTGTACCTTTATGGGGGATCTGAGGATCCTTCACTGCAAACTCAAGCAAGCCCTAATGCACCCAACATTTGCCAGCACCAACCAAGAACCTTATTCAACCTTTGCTCCTTTCCACACGTTCCAACAGGATTTAAGTCACCTGGGCCTCTTTAGAGAGTCATGTTCCATCTATGAACAACTCCCACTGGGGTGCCCTCTCTGCAGCTTTTAACTTGTCCTTTTTTTCCTGTTGACTTCTTTCTAGTTAAATCGTGTGGGGAATGAAAGACAGATCACAGAGTACAGAAAAAGAAAACATTCGCTAGTCTGGAGGTTAAGGAAACTTGAACATCCATAGTCTTTAAACTGTCACATAAGTCAGTAGCTTTTCAACAAATTGAACAAAATGGAGCCTTTCAAGAGACCCAGTGAAGTAGCATGTAAGCTTTTGGCACAAAGGGGGCCTCGGCGCGAGAGAGAAACTGAATGGCTGCATTATCCTCTCACTGGCCCAGTCCAAATGCCCATTTCACACCTACCGCCACCTGCTATTCGTTCCCTTATAGTCCTTATAGGAGGGTGCTTATAGATTCCACCGCTCCAACAAAAACGTAAACAGCCATGGAAATGCTGATAAAGAAACAAAAAGCATCGGCCTCCCAAACTGCTGCACTGAATTCTCATGATCGACAACCATTACCTCGATTTACTTTGTGGGGAGTCAAGAAAAAATGTGATAGACTATTTCCATATTCACTGGTAAACAAATGACATTTTTCATTTAGACGTCTCTTTGGCAACAACATCAGTGCTAATTCAATGGCGGTGATTTTGCACAGAAAATGAGGGGTTGTGTGTATGACGGTGTGTGAATGGATCGGGTAGTATTACACACCAGTTCGCCATCAATTCAAATCACCTGTTTACTGTTAAGGGGGGTGGTTACAACTATAGAATACAAAGTATTGAGCTTGTGTTTGAAGCGTCCTTGAACATGTTTTTGCTGTGTATCAGTGCATTGTCCTGCTAACAGTGGAATCATTCAAGATAACTGCAGAGATGTATAATTAACACACATATCAGGATCCCAGACTTTCCAACAGAGCATTGCACGCATTGGTCTGTGTTGTTAGATGTGCACCAGAGTATACATCATTAAAAAAGAAAAATGTGGTGATCAGGAAAGGCCAGCTTCTCCCGTTACTCTTGCAGCTTTTCCAGTAGTGCCTACTCAGCTCTGCTTGGCTAAACCCTCTCTGTTTTAAAGGTTTTCCACCAGGTGAGTCGGGCTGAGAATTGAAGCGTCACCAGGCTGCAGGCCACTGATTGGCCGGAGAGTAATGCATCACAACTCCTTCGCACCTGGCATATTTAAAACCCGACAACAACGACCACGATATTTACTTTACAGCGAATGTGTGGTACAGCGAAAAATGGAAAGCAAACCTACTCCGTGGTGTAACGAGGAGATCCACATCTTTCTGTTCCCTGTTGGACGCCGACCTCATCCGGAGAAAGCACGATTGGACATTGTGGAAAGACAAAGAGGCCCCACGCACATTTAAGTGGTACTGAACTGTAATTAAAAAATGACTGAGACCAAGGCGAGTTGAGTGGAGAACTGTATAATGGGAAAGGGACATCTGTAGCACAGATTTCTAGCTCATATATCTTCACTAAAAGCTTTTGGCTGTGACAAAATCTCAACATCGACCATCTGAACAGTTTGTGGTGTCACAGGCCCATAGTCAGAAAATCAGGCTGCATGTTCTGAAACTTCGACGTCATAGCCATTGCTGATGTACTATGTATGAGCTCTTTTTGGGCTTGGCAGTAACGGGGGTCACGTCTCTCAGTGTGCATCGGTGGAGCTTCACCAAACCTGAACCTTTTAGTTCCTTGGTCAGCCTGTGTTGGACCACTTTTGGTACTAATTACCACACACACTTGGAACACTCCAAGACACCCGCTGTTTCAGAGATACTTTGACCCAGTGGTCTAATCATCACAAATTCCCTCTGATCCTTATGCTCATTTTTTCTATACCCGACTCTTGCTCCGCTGCCTTATACATTCCAGCCAGTGACCGGTCCCATTGCACAGTAAGAACATGATCAAACTCATTTACATCAAAATGCTCTAATTGAAAATAAAAAGCAGTTTTGAAATTGTGATCAATCTGCATAAAAAAAATGCAACTGCACATGGATGGGGAGCTGAAATGGAATTCTAAGCAAAGCTAAAATGATAAGAACTAAAAAGAATCTCTAGAAACATTATAGTATGAGATCACTTTATCTCATTTTGACCAAATTGTATTTACCTTGACTCATGTAAATTATTTAAAAAGTGGGAAAGCTGAAGGCCAAAATATAATGAGGATATCATGCATAATTAGTGTTAATGTTTGCAAGAGATAACATATAATATCATTAACAACTCCTAATATTACATTTCTTTAATTCATGTTCTGGTTAATTTGCTTAATTTCTAAAATAATGTAAGTCATAGAAAATGAAATTTAAACTTGGTTGTGGATGAATATACCCATGAGGTCCATGATGTCCCAAATTATTCTTTTCTTAACTCAAGGTGATTTCTTGGACTTAACAAGGGCCTCTTCATGGCATTTTAATGTGATTATGCTGCTGTGTGCAGCATGGTGGACCTCTCTTCCTCCCACAGTCCTCCCATCAGACACCAGCTAATTGAATCCCCGGTTAAATTAAAAAAAATTATTCAAGTGTGTAATGGAAATGATTTATCATGTCCACTTAACCAAAACGGATTTTGAAAACATTAAGCATCTCCAGTTGACTCAAGCTTCTTCTAAGACTCTTAATACAGGTCTCCCCAAAAATACATACACACTGAATACTGCGACATTGGGTGGAGGACAGCGTGAAAAATGTTCAGATGGAAAGTTTGAGCTAGAGAGTAAGCGAACTGTGATATGTGAGGTTCACTGTAAGAAATACAATACAATCATGGAAATATTAAGAAGTCTATTTTTTGTAATTTCATTTAAGTGAATGGTGATCCAGTAATCTACCTTGGTAGTAGATAGTTAGACAGTCTTTTGGCTTCAGAACTGCCTTAAAACACGTCTCTGACATTTTGGTCCATATTGACATGAACACATCGTGCAGTTGCTGCAAATTTGTCGGCTGCACATCCATCGTGCAATCTGGTGACTGTGGAGGCAACATGTTGCGCACTCAGATACGTTACTCTGCACACCTCAGTTATAATGATGGGGTTATTTTAGTTACCGTTGCCTTTCCGTTATTTCAAACCAGTCTGCTCATTCTTCTCTGACCTGTCATGTCATTTTTGCCCAGACACACTGTAAACCCCAGAAATGGTTTTGCATGAAAATCCCAGCAACTCAGCGGTTTCTGAAATACTCAGACCAGCCCGTCTGGGTGCAAAAACCACTCCCTATTTAAAGTTGCTTAAATCCCCCTTCTTCCCCATTCTGATGCTCGCTTTGAATCTACATGTTTAAAGGCACTGATTTGCCATCATACACCTAAAATGAATGGAATCTTAATTAATATCGAAGCGGACATCTTTATGTGACAGTTGCCTTAAAAAGAGTTTAATCTGTGCTTTTTCAAATGACCTTGTGTGGTTTTATTTTGGGTATATTTTATGTACAGTATATTCTATGGTTGATGTAAATTCCTGAAAAATGGCCAATAATTGGGAAATAATCAGTTTTACTCAATTATTATCACTTTATAGCGTTGGATACGCAGTTCACCAGACAATTTCAAAGTCTTCTAGGTTGCAGAACTGTCTGAAATGGGATCGCAGCAGTAGCTGTTGTGAATCAGAACCATACTAGAGCGGTCTCACCATAAACGCCATGGAGCGGTTTAGAGCTTAGCCACTGTTGGTTCTGCGCCGTTAAATTACGTGTTAAGTCTGTTTTGGCGCTGGACTCCAGCTAAGCTTTGTCAATCTACACACAGCACATCAAGCTGGCAGGAAGACACAAGAGTGGGTAACAAAACCTAGTGGATAAATAAAGCCAAACACTTTAAGCTCACATAACAACATTAACCTGTGAAGGCTCTGGGTCAACCATTCAGAAGGTTTTACAAGAGATATGGAGCACGTACATGGAGCATTCAGTTGAGGAGTCTAAAGGCTAATTTTATTTGACACCACACGTTCTTTTTATATTTAACATTCTACAATAAGACAAGGCAGGGTACAGTATGTGTCTTTGAACGGCATGATCTTGCGCTATCCTAACCTTTGAGTAAACTCGTAACCTCAGGAATCCAGCCAAAGAGGCAGAGTTTGCGCAGCGTTCCGTCTTTGAAATGCTCCCAGTGGGACCTAAAGATGGAGCCAGACCGCTGCAAAGCCGGATCACGGAGCCCCTGGCGGGACCGAGGTGTCAGAGTCCACGTATACTATCATTTGCTTCAAGGCTGTGGAAAAACAGTTATGCCTGTCATGGTCAATACTGGCCTCTCGAAATTCTTCAGAAAATTTCACACTGATGTCTAGAAGGGATATAGCAGCATGTCAAAATAAATTCCCAGCATCGCCTTCTCCTGGCTGCCTTTGCCCAGGAGGCTAACTGTTCATGCAGATCAGCCTCACCGTGACAGCACCGCTCCGAGATGAAGAGGGGATGAAAGATGGTCCTTATCTGACAAAAATCACCCCGTGGCCAGCAGGGCTATGGGCCCACTTTCAACTCTGAATCATGGAGATCAAGGTCTAGCCATGGGCCATGCATACAGAGGCTGTTCTTCAAGTGTGGTGAGAAGTAACGATTTTCACCAGGTCACCCGGGCCCTGACATTTCCCTAAGAGCTCATCAAAGAAAATGTTTTCTCCCATTGCAGGCTGACCAGGAACCTTAAGTCAAAGGTCAGCTGTACTAATGAGCATATTTATTTACAGGTAAATTAACAAACTGATGACAGTGGTCTCCATCTTTATTGGAAGTGGTATGGTTTCATCTCATTTCTCCTTTCACAGCCTTTTAACATTAATCTCAGGCAAACTAAACAACTTCATGTTAAATTAGCATCCTGGTCCTTTTCAACAACCGACTGCAACAGCTGTCTTAAAAAGGTTGGACCAAGTGACAATGACATGTCACATGATTCAATGTTGAATTGCAAGCAAGCAGTCACATTAAGAGAACGACACATACTAACATCCATTTGGTATGTAGTTAGCTTTTCAAAAAGAAGCGGTCAGATTGCAACATTAAACAGATAAGTGCTTGCCAAACTTTACTGAAGCCTGTCTTTTTCTACCATTATCCATGTGAGTGCTTTCTTTTTTTTCCTGTCATTTGGAGTCGAGAGCTGCGGCTTCATGTGTGGCTGTGAGAAAAAACACAAAAATGCAGGTGAAGTGAAAGGATGTGTTTATAGAATCTCTAATAACATATTAATAAAACCCTTGTGATTGAGAGTGAGTCCTTTTTCAACAAGTTAAAAGCTAGAAAAATTGTATTTTCCACTGCCCGCATCCACTAATACTGTGTTTCAGAGAACCCCAGTGTGCTTAAGGCTGACATCAACTGTTCTGACAGCATGGCACGTTGCTGTATGAAAACTTCATAAGGACTTTGGCCTTAAATCTCATTTGATTTACTGTTCAATGTTGTGTGAATGGCAAATATCCCACATGCACCAGGACAGTCTCTGCGGCCATCGTCGGTCTGAATTTAAAGTGGAAAATCTGAAAAAGAAGTGAAAAATGTGTGAATGAAGTTTTAACAGATTGATGAAGGAAATTCACGATACCAAGTTTGAAAGGGGCTCATGTGTGAGGATAAATATTACTGAGAGATGCTCAACAATCAGAGCACTGGTGGAGTTAACCCTACATCCAGCTCACTTCCCCCAAATAAAAGATGAAAGGAAGAAGGGAATCCATGGAGTGGGTGATACATCTTTTCTCTGCCTCTTGTCGGTGGCTCTGAATTAGGCTGAAACCCGGGCCACAAAGCCAAGTTGACATGAGCCACAGCCTCTGTCGCTTTGTCGGGGTAAAACTCACAAAAGGATGAAGCCGAAACAGGTGTCTTAATTCAACCCAAATGTATAGAAATGAAAAAAAAAAATACATTAGATAAAGGTGAGTTTGTGGGTGAGACAGATAGATTTGCTCACCACACAATACCATGTGTCTTTCCAAGGAGCAAAACCTGAAGATAACTCAGTCTTCGGTAATTCAAGAAATGTCTATCTTACAATAGAAAGAAATCTATACAGTATATTAAAAACGGTGTTATGTGCACTGTTCCTTCTGACATATGTGCAGGTACACGGCAAGTGGATTTTCCAAGCGTGGGGCATTAGAGCACCAATCACAGAAACAGACAGCTGTACTCCCGAGGGAGTCTGCAATCAGCCTGTGCAGAAACTGCCTCTGTCCTTCAACAGGCAATTAACACCGAGTCCATTATAGCTCCCAGGAGAGCCGCCGGCCAGGGAGGCCAGGAAAGGCATCATCCGAAAGGTCAGCGCCTACAGAGGAAGCAGGAGGGGCAGGCTATGATGGAGGCTCGAGGATAGAAGCAGGGAAGACAGGGAGGAGGGTGAGAGCTGCCTCGGACCAAATGGAGTGTAAAGCAGGAGCTATTTGTCACCCACAAGCTATCCTCTTGGGGAGGCTGCAGTATTTTCCACTGGACAGCAGTATGTGTCAGCGGCAAGGGGTATAAATTAAGAAGCCGCTGTGGCTTGCCGTCTAATTGTAGCCTTTCCAAAGATCATGTGACCCAGTAGATCTGTTCTGGGCTCTACATTCAGATCAAGGATGTTTTCCCTCAGGTCAGATTAGTCACAACTCAAAAATGTTCCAAGGCCTATTCCTGTTATTTCTTTTGATCCCTACATGAACTCAGGAAAATTTATTCACACAACCTTGTGCAATGTCTTTTTTCTTCAATGGTGAGTTCAGAATGCCCCGAAGACTGCTATATTTTCACCACTGTTCAATATGTGTTCTTGTTATCAACACAATTTAAGTTACTCATCAACAACTGGAAGGAATAACAGAATAAACAGACGGGAGGGGGGAGAAAAAAAATCAGTTATTTGCTTTTGGCAATTTTATTAGAGCGTAATAAAATACAGAATAAGGAATGGAGGTTAGAGTGTCGGGCTACGACGTGGAGCTTAACTACTTCACCATCAGGGCACCAGGGAAAATCCATTTCTGCCAGAGGATTATTGCCACTGCTAAGCCTGCATTTCAGAACAGGAATTTGCACTTAGTCTTTGGAAAATCTCTCACGGGCTGTTCATTAAGCAGGTCATTAAATCAAAAGTTGTGAAGAGTAGACGACAAAGAAAATGAGATTGAGCGAATAAATGTTGAATAATTGTGATCAAAAAGATATTTGATGGGAGTTGTTACCATATGTTTACTGTCGGAGGAGATACATTTACTCATCCAGTCATCGTTTGATTCACAGGTGTTTTAATGGAGCACAATTGGAAAGGTAATAAATAAGACACACAGCCATATAACTGATTTTGAGTTGGAAATTATTCAATAAACGCATACCACATGATCAGATAACTTTATCAGACCTCAACCACTTATTCCATTAATTTAACTGGAAAATCATCGCAACGATAAAACCTGTGAACAATGCAGAAAACGGTAGTGGCACGTGACTAAAGACTGATGCTCACACATCACATGAGCGGAGCCTGGGGCAGGGCCCGGGGCTGTGGAGATGTGAGACAGAGGAGTTTCAAGAAGTTGAAGCTAGAAGCTCAAGATGTGTGGTTAAAAAAAAGCTATAATACTTAAGAGCAAATGAAAATGTATAAAAGAGACAACAGCAATATATTCATGCTTGAAAAAAGAGCATTATAATTGCGTAATTTTTAGTCTTGGAGCCTCCAGAAAGAAGAATCCTAAAAAACACATATTAGACGGGTGGGACAAGTGAACAAAGTCAACAGAATCAAGTATCCAGCATGAGCTGAGGTTTAGGAAGCTCGTTAGTAGCTTTGAGCTTGAACACCCAGGCCATTTTTGAATATTTAAAAACTCACTTCAAAAGGAAACCTTACAAACTCAAATTTCAAAGCTTTTTCAGTTAAAAAAGTCAAACTAACCTTTTACTTGCCTGCCTGGCCTCCGCACTGTGCATCTCATCCATCAGGATGTACATCATGTTAATCATGAACTTCCCGTCCATGTTTGACCGTTTGTGTGAAGCGTTTTTGCTCATGTTTAAGAGCAAACATTTGGTACGGTACCTGAGACACAGCGTATCCACTGGATTAGTGGGAACGACAGAGAAACTGCAGCTTGTTTAAATTCTGAACAATGAACGCAATTCAGTATTTCTCATACTTTTAATTTACTCGTGGATGTTTGCCACAATAAAACTCTGGTGGAAACAAATTGATTTTCTATTTTCATTGTGGTGGCCTTGGACTCTTTGTTATGCTGCTTATCAGACAGGGGCACAACTGCAAGGTGATTAGTTCCCTCCCCGTTACACGCAAACATGCTACTGAGCTTTTCTCCAGCAATCTCATTATATTCTCCACACCTGAGGCAAACCATCTCCAAGTAAAAAAAAAAGAAGGAGAGATTGACACTGGAGCTTTAGTTTCTTAATAAATTTAGTTGACAGCAATTCATGGTGCATTTTAAGCACACCTTGTTATTTCCAATGTATGTTGGAAGAGGATGGAAAAGCATATGAAACTAAATGCGGTTAAATTGCAGACATTTGACACACCTCAGCGACTTTTAACTAAAAGGGAGGAAGAATCCTGGCAGGGGTCTGTGTGGAGTTTAAATCCTGTCCCCGTGTTTGTGTAGGATGTCTCTGGCTACTCCGGCTTCCTCCCACAGTCCAAAAACATGTTTGTTAGGTTAACTGATGATTCAAATTGGTGGCCTTTACAGCGTGCACCCCTGTCTTTCACCTGAAGAGAGCTGGTATAAGGGTCAATATATAATTGGGGGAGATTTTGAGTTTGAATCATTCTGGAAAAAAAAAAAAAAAAAAATTACAAAACTTTATTTTGCCTGACAATCCCTGAAATATTGTGTTATTAGTCATTGCCAAGCTCAGGCATAATTGATTTCAGATATTTAGTTTTAAAAACAAGATGTTACCTCATTATATGGTCAACTATGTTACAGACAAAACCTAAAAGTTTTAACTTTACATAATTGACCGACATTTAAAAAAAATCATTACTCTTGGAGAATATGTGTCTACCTACCTGCATCTTCAATTAAAATCCCCAATTAATAAAGAAAATGCACATTTTGTTACATTGAAACTCCAAATTTCAAGTAATGCAGTTAATAGTCTGTATATTTGGTCTGCCTAGATAATGATCTTCATGATCATTTTCTTGAATAAATTATACTGAGGTTTATATTTCACTGCTACTCAGTTTCTAAATAATAACGTGGAAATTAGGAAACAATTGAAATATATATATTTGTTTGTTTTTTTTAAAACATAATGGTAACTTACTGTAATTGACAACCCAGTATCATAGTTGACAAAAGTATAGTATAGTTAAAAGTAAAGTATAGTTGACTGGACATGAAAAAGTAGGATGATACATTTGATTTATAAGCTCTAGCTCCTTTGACCCTTAAGAGAAGTAGGCAGGTATGGATGATAAAGGCATAGATGGGAATAAGGTTTGTAGATGCTTAATTACTAATTAAAAAAAAAAATCCACAGTTGGCTGGTTGGCTTGTGTTGTCAAAATTAATTCATCTAAGTCATTCAAACTTCAAAACCACGATAAAGTTTCAAGGAAATACAAATAGACTGCAGTTGGATCACAAATGAAGAACCTTGACTTATCAATGTGCTAACATGCTAATTGATAAGAAACTGTCCTTGGTCAACAGGACTGCCTCTTCATGTCTCTGAACTACGCTCAAGTTGGGCAGCTGGTGACAGAACTTTTTTTTAAACAAACTTTGACTGTGCTTCTCTTGAGAAGATGGACTGATACGCGACTAACCCTGCATTCACACTGAAAGCGTCACGGCGTCATAGGCGTCTGGCTGCCATTCATTGTCTATGAAAAACGGGCGTCGAGAGGCGGCGGGACCGGCGGGGGCGGCGGGACCGGCGGGGGCGGCGGGACTGGCGGGGGCGGCGCGTCAATTTAAAAGTTGAAAAATCTGAACTTTATGCAAATGAGCAGCGGCGACGCCGAGGCGTCGTCCAATCACACACCGGGATTCACGAAGCGAGAAGCCTCAATGCAGATTGTACTTTCATGTACACACAAACGTACACTGATTCACATGCGTACAGGAGCAGAGCTGTGCACTTACAAACTTATTTTATCAGGAATTAATATATTTCATCCAGCAAAATGACATTTTTGCTGGTTTGACTGCTGTTTTTACCTGAACTGATCATGTGAAACACGTATCTGATGGTTGAGGAGCTGGATGGTCCCAACGATTTTATTTGCTACATTGATCCAACGAAAAATAATTAAAACCCGTGCTTATTAATCACAAAACACAGGTTAAACATCGTGACCAAATCCGCTCCGACCCGGTGTGTCTGTGTTCAGCGCAGACAGACTGCAGCTTCGCCTGAATTATGGTTCCGCGTTAAATCGACGGCGTAGCCGACGGCGTACGGTCGCGGTGCGGTGTGCGTCGCCACGTACCCTACGCCGCCGCTTCTGCGTTGGTGTGACGCGGAACCATAAATCAGCCACCGAGAGCAAGGGCGTGCTGGGTTGATGTTGATCAGCGGACCAAACTTGTTAAGGAGCATCAAACTCACTCTTATCTACGCGGAAATAACGCTAAAATATAAATAAGGCGTCCCAAAGTGTGATCTATGGTGAAATAGGAAAAGGTTTGTTGAACCTGTACTGCACTTTTGCCCGGTACATATACCAGATGATGTGCAGACCCACTCTGTTCATGCGCCACTGATTCTCGCCTTCCCACCTCTCTGATCTCCATCCCAGTACATACATTTGGATTCACAGCTTCAGTGTTGTCCTCAACATTTTACACTGTGCTTCGGTTCAAATTTAAAAGACCAAATAAAAGTCAAGTTGATGTCACTTCAGGTTTCAGCTTATTCACGTCAACATGAGAACGTCTTAAACAGTTTATCAGTGGAAGGATTTTTTCCTAACGGTGTCAAAACAAGGTCTTTAGTTTTCTTTTCAAGACATCACATCAATACAGTGAGATTCAACTTTAATATAATCAATCATGAATGATATTCTAGTCAGAGACGCTTGTGAACTTGACAAGATTAAAGAAAATCTCAGATGCATCTGTGGCCTTGAGCCACAAACACAAAGCTGTCTGTGAGAGCCTTCCCTTTCTCGCTGTCATCCTCCAGCCCAGTGCTGAAGAATGTCGCTTCCTCCTCGTATTTGTCTCCCTAAGCTGTTATTGGCTGAGAGAGATGACGGGTTATAATTCAAAAGCGGTGATCTCAATACAACCTCAATTGCAAGAACCCCCTCAAGTTCGCTAGTCTCCTTGAAAGCCGTGGCTGCTGCGCAGGTTGCCCTCGATATGCACATTGATGGGTAAATCCAATACAACACCCTTCACTCTGAGCTCTGGCGTCTCCCGAATCCCCGTTTGACCCCATAAAAAACGTTGGCAAGTCCAGCTGAATGAATCAATTTATTGCTGTGTTAGGGCTCTGCGAGCACTGACATAATTGCTTGAACAGCTTTGATCAAATGAATTTAAGAAATTAAACAAATGTTGCCAGCTGGAACTTTCTAACCCCACAGCCCACTCAATACATCCTGGCACATGGTGGAAGAATAAAAATCATCTGGGGAGGGGAAGTGATAATCAGTGTGAAGCAGCCGATCAATTTCTAGTGCGAAAACCTTCTCATCTTTTTTAAAGCTGGTAAAGAGCAACGTATTACCAATCAATTCTCGCTGGCTGAATGCTGGGCGTGTGATTCATTGATATGTAAACTGCTATAGAGAGGGAAGCAGCGAGACACTCGTGGAGCAAGCGGCGCCTCAGAAACACCAGGGATCATTCAGACAAGCGGAGGAGAAGCAAACTTTCTCGGCCGTATTCCGTTTTATTAGTTGTAATTAAAAACGAAAGATGCAATTTTTTAATTTTGTTTTTCTTTAATAACATTCAGTATTTTTAGACTTTGAAAACGGTGATCGGCTTCTACGCGGCAACAGAGAACACAGAAGCGTATTGATCATTCCAGGATATGAGAGCAGGGGATCAATAGATGTGATTGATATTATCACACACACAAAAAAAAGTGTGTCGTAGTTTAAATTAGTATCGGTTGAGAAAAAATTAGAGAAGAAAAAGTAGTGAATGGACAAAGTTCTGAGAGTGAGATGAAATGAGAGGATGATTAAGGAAAAGAGTTAATCAATAAACTGATGAAAACGTGCTAATGATGAGTGAGGGCCGGCTGATAGGCCCAGGCAGGAATGAATAATGTTATCAGGATATCATTTCCTCAGTGATTAAAAAAAGGGTTGAGGAACTGTTGGTGTAAAACTAATCAGATTTCCAGCAGCTCCTGGATAACAGCAGCGGCCATTTTCGACGCTGCGCATACACGTATCTACGTGCACAAGTTCAGAGCTCAGACACTGTCTACAGAAGGGGATTCCACTTTAAGCCACTTTAAGATGGATCTGATGTCTCTGTTATGCATGTCACGGTGGTTACAGTGGGCAGATCTTCCAGCGGAGCGCCGCACCGTACAGGACAGAGCTGCTAATCCAGGCTGTTGGCCAGGACCGCTCCGGCCCCGTCCAAAACCAACCAAACGAGCCCTAGACGCTGGCACGGCCCAGATCGGGGCTGGCTCCTGCCGCAGTCTGCTGGAGGGAACCGCATTGCAAAGACACCCAATATCAGGGCAACCGTTCTACGTGTGCATGTCTCTGAAATACTTTTAAATAGCATTTTCCATTGAATTTGTAATTCCTTAAAAATCACTTGTGATGATATTAAATTATCTGTTTAAAATTTAATTGGAAGAAAAAGCGAGCATGCAGCGAGCGCCGCGTGGGGTGCAGGAAATAATTCCCTCCGGTTTCTTTGGCATGAATATGGCCAGGTTTGCACAGGGGAACCTTTTTTCTCTTTATATGAATTATGGAGACACAGACACCCCTGCTGAGTACTGCATCCTTAACCGTGAAATATGTCCTCTGTCTTTGTCACGGCCTGGTGAGGGTTGGGAAATAATGACACGGAATTCATTTCACGTGAACATGGCCCGGCTCTCTCATACATACATCACCCAGGTCCTGCAGCAGCTAAGAGTTGAGGAAAACAAGACGAGTGGTGCAGCATGGTGGAAAACCACAAGCCGCTATCACACAACTTTCCATATATCTCCCGACCTCCTTTTTTACGTCCCTCTTTCAGCACCCAGCCATCATTCTCTCACCTCGGATCCCGTTTCTCTTTTTCTGCTGTGGCATACTTGTATGCATCCATCTTTGTTTCTTTCCAACATGCCCTCCCTCCCACGAAACCCTCCCTCCCGCCCTGTCTCTCATTCTCCCCGGAGGTGAGCACAATCTCATTAACCACTGCTGGATGAGGCGTCCTCTCCTCTCAGGTTCAAGGTGATGGAAGATTAGGCCGTTTGGCCTCAACTCATTCCGTATTCACACCGCGTTACTTGCAGCCCGTGAACACAAAATTACATTGAACCTGGGGAGTCTAACTCCATTAATTTTAAATGGAAGATTAATTTAACAATATGCAGCAGATATTTGTTACAAACCCATCATGTAAAAGTGACATTTGGCTATAAATTTGCAGGAAGCCTAGACAGGCTGCCGGGACCATGGCACAAATAAATGATGGCTATTTATAACTGATCTTAACTTTTACGTGTGTATGACTGACAGCACACAGTGTGTACGCTCTGTTGGTTCCCATGCATTCACATGGAATTCAGTGAGTTATAAAAGATTTTTAAACATATTAGATTCTTTTCTTTGAGTCTTTTTGCTACAATTACACGATAGGTTATCAACTGATAGACAGGCCCGTAATATAATGAATATAGAACAGATACTGATTACATAATTCAAATATCATTGAGATCCGCACACATATTGATAGGTAATTATGACGTTTCTAATTTGCAATTATACTAATTTGATTTCAAATGCTTAACAAGGATGTTGTCCGCATTCTCGAGTCGTTGTTCCTGCTCAAATAACGATCGGTAGGACTCTCCGCCAAGCTGTAACGTCTCACTATTTCAGAGTTGCCAAGCACATAGGCTCAGAGAAGCGACAAAGACAGAAGGCAGGCATCCATTTCATCTAAAAGGCCCATATTCCTCACTGGCAGCGACTGCGGCTCCTCTGGAACGCCACATAAAGCTTACACAAATAGCCTCGCTGCGGCCTCAACATGTCAGCCTGAGATATGCACATCAGTGCTCTGTGACAGTAACTCCTGATCGTATTACACACCTCAGCAGTGCTCATGTCCCATTACCGCCACCCAGCCCTGCCTGGCTGTGATTACCCCTCCCACACACACACGTACACACACACACACTCTCTCACACACACTGATAGCATTAATGTGGAAGGGAAACAGTCATTTTCAATGGGAGAGGAAGGAGGTGCAGTGCTGCTGGTGGGAGTGTTGTAATAGAATGGGAGCTGGGTGGTGGCGGCGGCGGCGGGGTGGGGGCACGGTGATTTAACACTAATCCTCCGAGACGGAGAAAGACACTTTGAATTTCAGCTCCAAACCCCCCCACCTCCCACCCCACTGCGTAACCCCGCGCCTCCCACCATCGGCAGAAAGCACCCTTTGCCCGACTCATCTTTCGGCTCTTTAATGTGAAATTTCTTCGGGGAGCATGCAGCCTAATTAGAGGAATTGATAACCTCACAGTTTATTAACGAGGCCAATACATTTCAAAGTCATTAAAGATAACCACGGCAATAAGTCTGGCTATAAGCATCACTGGGTTTCACAGTCGACGTGTCGATGCTGTAAAAAAGAGGAGAAGGAAGGGGGTGGCAGAGGAGGAGGAGGAGGAGGGGGGGTTGGCAAGGGTGGAGACGAGGAGCAATTTTTGCTCAGTCAACTGCAAATTCCTGGTTATTGGAATCTTTAAAAACAGCCAGTGAGGAGAAAATTACATGACCAAATCTCCTTTTTGCTGTGAATTAATGAAGGATTAGTGCTTCCATTTGCACCATTAGATGGCTAACCAGAAGTAAGGGCACCGGGAAAGGTCCGCTTGACAACACTGTCAATTTAACCGGGCCGCGCCATGACATCACTCACAACTTCCACAATTACTCCTCGTTCTCATTGTCACCATACCAGCTCAATTCAGATGAAGAATCTTCTGCCTCACTTCCCTCTCTTCATTACAGTTTTATTTACGCAATGCTGGTGCCGATTGGCTGTCGAGTCTGTAAGAGCATCATCTTCACAGATCTCCTGCCCCATTCTGTTGCACTGTTGTTAAACACATACACGAGTAAGTAGCACAGAGTTATAATCTGTTCTGTGATTACAATAATACTGTCTAACATCCTTTATTTATGCTTATCACCAACAATGAAGTCATCCTTCTAAACTTTAAATGATATAAACATTTACTACGGGCAAAATATCACATCATGACTGAGGAATTATGTTAGATAATTAGGAAAGAAAAGTGCGAACCACTGCTTATTAAAATGTTCAGCCCGAATGGAAGAATAAATAGCTCTCCTGAAGATGTGAAAGATGGCGTGGTACTGTAACCAATACATTTCTTGGGACTCTCTGTACACTATTTGGCTGAGCCACATGAAGCAATGAGCGCCTTGACGGACGCCAGCACAACCAACCACAGGGCCATCTAATGATGCTGTAAGGTGGAAGAACCTCGCCCTACAGGACACACCAAGCCCAACGGTGTCCCTTAACTAACAAAACAGCATCAGTGCCAGTCCGAATATCATTCAGTACTGCATTTGAGCTGTGTGCCAAGGCATTGTGTAAATACGTTTTTGTTAAGTCGGGTAGGTCTCCTATGTAAGTGTACAAACTTGTATGTACAGTCTGGGTTGACTGGTTGTAATCCTGGAGGGAATTTGCTTTGCTCGTACTGATCACACTCGCCAAATAATTCAGGTTGAATATGAAGCTTGGCTCCAGTTGGAGATGAATGTTATGATGTGCTGGAGTTGACGAAGATGCAACAAAACAGTAGAAATGTTTGCATGCATGAGCTCAGAGTTAATCGTGCAGAAACAACAGTCTTCCCATAACCACCAAAATCAGATCACGTGAGGAATCTGCTCCATTTTTGGGCCTGGATGCACATGGAGAACATTTAGCACCACAGTTTAGCAGGTCATGAAACCCAAGACTGCTCTTTTTGGTATCGAGACTGTTGTTGGTCCTGAAGTTAGTACAACTGTTGTGAAAATACTATGAACTGAACAACAAGCAGGAACAAAACAAACTGGAGTTGCTTCCAAGCAAAAGCTGCTGGATGTGAAATCACCCCGAAGTCATTGTGAGAATCTAAAAAAAATGCCCCTCACCTGACGCAGAGGTTCCTGCCATTTGTCACCTCACCTGAAATAGGTGCAAAGCTTCTCATTTTAACGGAGCACCACTCGGTGTATGGTAATTAAAGAAGCGTTCTGATAAAAGACCCAACAGGATGGCATGTCCACAATGGTTAATTAGCCTCATTAACCACAGTTCCACTGCTCTACCTCCACAAAGAGTACGTTCAGCCTTCTCCCTTCATTACACAACGGCAGAAGTTGAAGGGAGTCAACAGTGTGATCAGTGTAAAGGCTGATTAGTAACACGTCGTGCTGCGCTGGACTCAGGCAGTTCATCCATTATAACAACTATTTGATTTGGACGCTGTTGTTCTTGCTCATCTTGAAAGGGAAAGGATGAGTAGAATTTGAAAACGGCAACATTAAAAGAGAAAATAAGATTCAAGCGGAATTATTCATCAAAAGAATCTATTTAATCTTGCCAAGTGAAAAAAAAGGAAGAAAAAAACAGCTTTTTTTTTTTTTACGTCGACAGCTCTGAAGAATGCTGGAACACATCCAAATGTAATGCTTTTTTTATTTTTGAAGTCATACACATGTATCCAAAGGTAAAACAATCCAATCCACCCATCCAAAGAGCCTGGTTAGTGGCACTTCACATAGACTTAATAATCTCATCATGTTGCTTTAAGACCTCAACAGAAATTAGGGAAAGAAATCACTGCTGAAATCAAATATTTGCTGACACTTGACATCCTGCTCGTACGCTATTCTACAATGGAGAAAAGAGAGAGGCAATCTATTTGATCATGTCATTCAGCATAACCTGTATGACTAAATGTGATTTAAATCTTTTATTAGCTTAGCTTCTAATCGGAGCTGAAAAACTGAAGAACTGTGAACACAGCGGAGAATCCTGCTGTTGACGTATATATTTTCTTTTAAAAATCTATTTCTGAGTGATTCAACACACCTTGAGGAAGAAACCCAGACATGACGCTTCTACCAATCAAAACTGAGCATAAGCATTTAAATGGCTGAATGTGAAATGACACAAACTGGATTGCATCCTGTTATCCTGTAGCGATACGATAAACACATTCTGCACTACACAAAACTTTCTTTAGTTGCTTTACCAACATACAACTCAATCATTTCAGGTGGAAAATTGGTAAGGTTTGATGAAAAGCATCACTTTATACGGCTGATTTAATGCAAACCTGTGAACAGAAACTGATCCCCAGAAAGCTGTTTGCTCTGTCTTACTATGGTGGAACCAAATCCAGCTTTGTTTAGTCTGGTTTTAGGCTCAGCCTACCTTGCTAAACAGTAAACATCTCTAAGTAGAACGCATCCTCTGGATCGGTGACGTTCAGCCTGTCAGAGTTACCCACAACTCCAGCTGCATCCACTGAGCAGGGGATCTGTGTTGTCTCACAGACAGATTCATGGAAAGAGAGGATCCACCGATCTTTAATGTGTCAATAACAAAATGAGAGTGCCGGCTTGACCCTGTCATTACAACAAAAACAAGAAGTAGTCAAGGCCAATGGAACTATTTGTTCCATTCAAGTCTGATTTCAATTAAATTATAGCCATTTTCCAGTAATTTCTAAATACTCTGGTGAATATATCTTTTTTTTCTGCTTGTATGAGGAAAATAATGTTTCCCAACAAAAGTGTTCCCCACTAAGTGCCAATTAGATCCAATCCAAAATGGTGCAGCTTTTTTCTTTAAAACTGGGATATAATATGCTTTCTGCCATAGGTTTGGCCTTAACTGGGTCTCTGGAGGCTCCGTGGAACCCAGACCCCCCGATCTATAACTCAACAACATCTTCTGGGACTGGCACTCCACTTTTCTTAACCTCCGAGCTCATTACCAGAAGTCTCTAGGGCGCTCTGCAAACCAGAGACAGGAATTACGACTCGCTCGGAACACTCACAACCAGAAATGGATGATACCGAGCGGTGAGATCAGTAGTGCAAGGAGCCCCCGGGAATACAGCAACTTGCAGAATAAGGCACTTTTTGAAATATATTTAGCAATGCACCTGCTATGTTCTAGTCTGCCGAGGTGCTGAATGGAGGTTGCAGCTCTGCTTTTTGTAAATCGTTTGAAATGATGAAGAGCCTCTGTCCGTCTGTTGACGGATCCTGTCCCTATCCAGAAGTGAGCGGTGCATCAAACCCCCACCGGGAAGTTGTTCGTCTGTAAAAATGAAGTTAAGAGTTTGATGTCCCAGTTTGATGTAACATGACAAAAGTGGTGCTATTCACGTTTGCTATTTGAGCTTTTCCATAAATACAGTGCAACATCCATTTTTATTTTACAGTTGGAGACAAGTCTAAAAATGGTGCTGCTCATTACTTATTATGTTGTATTTTGTTGTTTTTTTTGGGGGGGGGGGGCGACTGGGTTCTTGTTTCAGCGGTTTTTGGTTTTCTGTAAGTTAAATTTTTCAAAATTTTTCATTTTTTAAAATTCCTTTTGCAAAGGCAACAAACCCAGAGCTGTAACCTGCCTGACAAAAATTTAAGTTTTGGTGAAGAACTTTGTCATGGAATAACAATGACCTTTTTAATTCCTTTGCAGAAGAGTCGTAAAGGTTTGCGTATTTAAATGTCTATATCGGGGATGTCCTTACATGTTTGGAAGGCTATTTTGAGGATCATCTTCACTGCATTCTGGGCTTAGCACTGCCCAAGATAAGTGTGATTGGTTTTAAGAAGCCATTGCAAAGCCTGCGAGCAAAAGCTTGAGTCTGCCGCCTTCAAGACACAAATGTTTAACAGAACCACTGTTCATTATGCTCCTTGTTGTAACTGCGTGATGGAGGACGAAGGGGTTAAAAAACTCGACATAGGTGCAACTGCACAGCAGCGCGTTATGTCCCGTCACATTTGATGCCCCCTCACTAGACTGACTTTAATGACAGATAAATAAATAATTAAAAAGACAAATAAAGCGAGAGGCAAATGATTATGAGGGTGAGAGCCTCGGCGGAGAGATCTGCTCAGATTACCATCTTTGAATGTTGCAAATTAAATTCCCTCGTCAAGACTCTAATCATTCACAGCAGATGGGGGCTTACGCTGTGTTTTAGATCTGCGGGAATTCTAATGGTTATTGTTTCTGTTTAAATAGGGAGATTATTGCATTTTAATAAGTCCTCCTTGGGACTAGCTGAAACAATGGAGTGCTGTGAATTACTGTAGATTGCTGCTACTGCATGCAGAGGGAGAAATCAAGTTACTAAGTGTGACAAGTTGCTCTTCCTCTCTCTCCTCCTGCACCCACCCGCCCACCCTCCCGGAGATGGCTGTGAGTGTATTTACCACCAAATTAAGAATGTGCAGTGGGAATAATATTTTTTATCCGACAGAGGGGGACGGGGAAAGGAGCTTGGCTGTGGATTTTCATTAAAATGACACATCTGTTCAGCAATTTCGGCAAAGTAATTCTGCTGAAAGTTTTATCAGCTAATTTTAATTATTCACTCCACTGACTTGAATACAGGATTCATCATGTTGAATTAATACATTCAACTACATCATTTTTTCGCCCTCTCTTTTCACTCCCAAATAAAAGCAGAGAGGAGTAGAAGGGAGGGCGGGGGGGTTAGGTGGCAATCAACAAATTGAATTGTCATGCACTGTGGATTAAATTGTGATTTGTTAATTACAAAAACTATAGGAGCTTCTGTAACTTAAAGAATTAGCAGGACGGATTAAATATTACAACCACATGGAGGCATAGCCGGTTACACACTATCTTCAAATAGAGTAACGTAACACACACACACATATTATATATATATATATATATATATATATATATATATATATATATATATATATATACATATACACACACGGCTTACCGTAGTACCTATCTTATTCATATCAGCATGAACGAGTGCCAGTGAAGTACACTTTCAATGGGAACCATTACGCCTCCAGCACATAGACCCAGCCACGCTGATAACCGCAGAGGAGCACGGGAGAATCACAAAGCCCTCGCTTGTCAAAGGCCTCCTATTCAAGCTGAGAACATTCAAAAGACCCCTGCCATTCAAAGGCAACTCATTCAAGGTCTTCTGGTTCTGCAATTGAGTTTCTGCAAGAACACTGCTAAACTGATGCTACTGTTTTTTTTGCAGAAACACAAAAGTCCACAGTGCAAAAAAAAAAAAAAAAAAAAAAGGCTTTTCCCCTCTCTCCCCTTACTGGTTTATCTCATCAGGTAACTTTCCTTTGCAACTTGTCCCTGGAGACTATCACATTGCCCTGAAGCCCTGATGCACATCAGCACACAGAACAAATGAGACGCCAGAGCTGGGAGATGGGCAGATTGCAAAGTGATACCTCTTCAGTATGGCTTTGTGGCCATTCTCGTCTCTTCTTTCTCCGTTCTGAATTGTGTGAAGTGTCCCTGAGGAGCCTTCTGAGGACTGAGAGGGCAGTGAGCTTTTCCCGGACAAAGGAGAAAAAGCTGAGAACAACACAGTTGTGTTAAATAATAGCCTCGGGGAGTGAAGATATGAGGTTTGCTCTTTGCTTCCTTGACACCAAAAAGTGCCTGTCATCTAATCAATTAACTTACTTCCTCCTTACCATAAAAGCAGCCCAAGGGAGGCTTGGTAACCATGTATTGCCTTTCACTGACACGTATGGGAAATATACCTCAGGTAAGCATATATATCAACTTAAACTGTGACTTTACGTCCACAATTTCCAGCAGAGGAAAACAGATGTGCTCGATGTGAACTGCCGAAATAGTGCGATGAAAGACCTGGAAGTGTTCAGGAGCAACATCATTGAGCTTTTGAGTAAGAAGCAAGAAGAAATATCACAAAGTATACAAGAGAGCTACATGGTAAGTCTTTTAACAGAGTGTTTTCAGTCAGAGAAGCATGAGAGCAGCATCACACAAATGGAGATGGTTGTGGATCCTGAGATGCCGAACATGAAACTAACTGAATGACAGGGAGTCTTTGATGGATCTCCGCTGTATTCTCTGCCTCCCTCCAAACGGCGCGCAGCAGAATGTTTCCGTCTCTCTGGAGGCCTGTACCGGTTATCAAATTTAATAAATAAAGCAAGTGAAATCTGTCTATTCTTCATCTTTCCTGTACTCCCAGGATTTGCTTGAGCTGGTAAATTACCATTTTCAGGCACAATATTCCCAAAGCGCAGTGGTGCTTCTCTCCTCTTCCTGATGGAATCAGATGAGCACAGCCAAGGGACTCATTGTTATCCACTTGCTAGTCTCCAGAAAAAGTAAGAAAGAAAAGAAAGGAAAAGAAAGAGCAGGCTCTGACAGCTTTGCATATGAGAATTGATGTCAGGCGGGGGGCTGGAGGAGGGGGCTAAACTTGGACGCTTCTCTCATGCAGGTAAAAATAATCTTCTACATCAATTAACACTGCTGCAGTAATAAGATATAGTGGAGCGAACTTCACTGTGACCTTCACTGAGTCAAGCTCATGTCTTTGAGGAGCAAATGAGACTTTGCCACGCTGTGTAGATATTTCACAGATTTCAGACCAAATCCAGAGAGACGGAGGGCTATTGATAAGAAAGGACCTATCAGTCCCTCATGTGGAACTTGTTGAAAAGCAGACACATTGTCATGCAACAGAACAGACTCACTTTTACATATACAAGGGTGGGTGTGACTTAGTAGGTAGATTAGGAAGGTCAGCCAACTGGTTTCCAGACGGCCAAAGTATACTTGGACACTAAACCTGGGTTTGACTAGAAACAAATATATTGAATGTATATTTAAGAGACACACTCTATCAGTGTTTGTTTTGTGTAAATTCGTGTATGAAAATCCCATTTTAAGTGCTATGTAGACTAGTTGATGTAGAGTCTACTTGCAGACCATTAACCACTAAACAGATCCACTGTTTAAATGTGTGTCTGAGTCCCGGTCTGACGAATACTCTACCCTGCATCTTTTCAATGTTTCTCAGCTCCAACAAACCTGATTCAAATAAATGGATCACTTCATAAACCTATCCGAGTTTATTAATAACCCAATTATTCGAGGCAGGTCTGTTAGAGCAGGGAACATGTAAAACTTCAGATGCGTCCTGAAGACCAGGGTTGAGAATCACTACAATACATAATAATAATAATCACTTTATTCGTCAGTATACATGGAAACCCATCATTAGTTAGACTAGTAGCAGTAGGCTACCTACCTTATTCTGGACGCAATTAGGGTTAGGGCCCTTGCTCAGTGATCCAAAGTGATATATTTTTGGTTGCCATCTTCGGGGCATGAACCTGGGTCCTCCAGACCCAAGGCTAACTCTGCAACCACTAGAATACCACTCCTTCCCATGCATATTTGGATCATATTTTCCTCTTCCAGTGTTGTTTGAACCCTTGTTTAGTATGCTCTGAAGTCTGGAGTGGATCACAGAGATAATCCTAATATTGCCAGTATTCATTGATAAAACATATATTAAAGAGGAGATATTTGTGATGAGGTCAAAGACGATATGCAGATGATGGTGTGACTGAAGACAGGGTCAAATGGAAACAAGTGATCCGCTGGAAAAAACCTGAAAACAACGGAAACAACATCTGCCGATTGACTGCTCTCTGTTGCGCAGACTGGTGATGCCACACTTATCAAAGGCTACAAACAGGCATTATACCCGCTGCTTTAGGTGAGATCTATAAATGCACAGTCTGGGATATTAAAACACCAAACAATGTTTATTCATGAAGATGGAACCAGATGGAATCAGTTTAAAACAACCATTGTGAACGTGCCCTTGTGTAATTATTCAGTGTGCACAAACACTACTTCTTCTAATTAATTTCCATGTTGGAGCACAGTTTTTATTCTTCTCTATCAAACAGACTTGAATCCCGAATGGCTCTATTTTTATCTAAATATAGCATTCAAAATGTTTTACTCCGGCTGGTTGGTATCTTGTTGTGCTATCGAATTTGTTTGGCACTTTCAGTCAGCAACCATAGTGCAGGAGGCAATGTCCTGCAGCTTGATTCCTTTTCTTAAACTTTCTCTAGTAGCCTGACACATATGTGATTAAACAATGGCAGTCGGTGTTTTGGTGGGTGTTGATCAATGCTAGTCCTAACGTAACTGGTTTTTACATGTAGCCCAGCAGAGGTTTTGGGGCCAAAGTATACAGGACCAGTTTTCCTGGCCTGAACTACTTCTTTCTTCATTGTTGGCTATCAAAGAAGAAAAAACTGGTTCTAAGGCACCGGCTCTGAATTAGAAAACCTGGAACTACTTTGGCCCAGGGCTTCGAGGAGACAGATTTAGGCTGCATTCACTCCAGCCCTGTTTGAGCCGCTTTAAAGAGACCAGAGTTCATTTCCTGAGGTAGTCCTTTTCATTTGAGCAAGTGTGCAAGCTCATCAAAACTCCAAACAAGCAAACCCTGGTCCACCTAAACTCATGGGTCTTTGTTCATTTACAGTGGGAATGTAAACTGACTATCCAGCGAACCAAAGAAAGATCCTTTAGTAAATCTGTAGTAAAGGAGCTGCAGCACTGTGCTTAGGCAGCACTGGGTTAGCACAAACTGCATGTTGGTTTGCTTACCTTTGTGTCATGATGATGACTGTTGAGGAACTGATAATGGATAGCCGCTGGCTGAGCTGACTGACAATCAAAAGGCTATATTCCTCATATTAAAGATACATTTATTGCTTTATATAAATTTGTGTTGTGTGGTACAAAAATAAAATTAAAAAAATCACTCCCCTCAGAGTTGTCATAGATGTAAAATGTAACAGCAGAGACTTAAAGCAGCACAATATAACTTTTCCACCCTAATATAATATTTCCAGAGTCATTGTGATGGTACATCAACTTCCAACAGGTTTAATTACACCTCTGTCATGGTCTGAGGGGTCTGTATCGCCTTCACTGGCACTATGTAACTTTGAGGAGCATGGTAGGAACCCTTCCACACTACTGGTAAAGCACTACCGCTGTTGTCCAAAGGAGCCGCCAAACTCAACAAAAGCTGAAAGTTACATTGTGCTGCTTTAAAGGTTTTTTTTGAAGAAGGCTCTTTATAATATATTTTTTCTTTTAAGTTGGACAGTTTAACATGGAGTTCAATGGAGCCAGCCCCTAGTGGTCAGAAGAGAAACTACCTGTTTTGTTTCTTCAATATCGTCTCGATATGGAAATATAATTTTTGGCGCTTGTGAATAACCTATTAGGTTTGAACACCAAAGTAAAAACAGAATCTCAAGGGAGCTGACGTTTGGTGTTGCTCTATTGTTTTGTTTTATTTGTGAAGAAGTCAGTTGAAGGCCATGGATTTCCATTTTTGGTCCGTCCAATCAATGAGTCTGGTTTGTCTCTTCCTCCTGGTTTTTTTCCTGCTAGTCAGTACTCGTTTTTGGCAATGCCACCTCTGAATGAGCAGCTGTTGTAACTGTGTGTAACTGACCAGGTGGCTTGGTCTGTTCTCAAAAGTGCAGTGTGAAAATGGAACGAACCAAATGAGAAAGGTTTCTCGGCATTCCCCACCAAATTGAACAGGTGGCACCTGGTGCCTTAAGTGATTAAAAGCGGTGCATTAGATGCAAAAAGATGCTTTGAGATCTGTCTTTTGAACTATATCAGTAGATGTTAACAGCAGTGACCAAAAAACACACTACCTTTTGTTAATGACACATGATGTTTATTGATGGGAGATAGTCAAAACTCACAGATGTTACTGGGGCATTTCCATATTGGTATGTCTCAAGTGGCTACACAGTAGTCACAAACTGTGCTGATCATTTGAAGGGGACCCTTCACTGGACTTTGCCTACCTGGCAGAGAGTCTAACTCAAAGTAAGTACTCAGACGGATGTGATGCGTTAAAGCCTGATGTTGAGGTGGCAGTAACTTGGATTGGGCTTGTAATCAGTCAGGCAATTTGACTGGCTGGCGCCTACAAGGCACTAACAAGGTGAAACAATTAACCCAGAATTTGATTTGGATGTCACTCTATTTAAAGTGAACAAGAAGGGTGACCTTTGAAACCTGCCTAAATGTATAATTCTCCATCTAGTTGAGAAATAAGTTTCAAACCTGAGGCACTATTACACAAAACTCAATCAGGAGTTGTTTTCCTTGACATAAGAAAACTAACCCAATAATAACATAAGCCATTACACAACTGATGTTACAGGCTGAACACACCTTGCCATTTGTAATCTGATTTTAAGTAAATAAACTCATTTGAACAAAATTAGTATCATGCGATCTGAGACTTTGTGGACAAGACTTACAGACAATCCACTATAACTGTGAAAAAAGTAAAATACGTAAAATATACACAAGACAACATGCTACAAAGGGAAAAAGCAAACAAACACAAATTTTTGTTTTACAATTAATGTTGATGTGTCTATTTGGGAGGGGAAGTGTTGTAGTGAGAAGAAAGTAGCTGAATTTCACTCATCATATCATGCTGTGAAAATGACTACTTTATCTTTGGACTCAGTTGCTTAATGGCTTCTGGGAATGTGCAGCAGCAGGACCCTGTAGGATTCACCTGGTGCACTGGAAATTGGGATAGAAGGCTTCTCACTCGCAATCCAATCCAAGAAGATAATTGGGCACAGCCCAAATCCAATACAGTCCTCTAAACTGCATGTAATCCACTCAAGCAAACTGTTACAGCAACAATGAGCCCTCCCCTCCACCCAAAGGGCCTGCCAAGGCTATCTCAGGAACACTTCAATAGCTTGCACTTGGCCTTCTGCTAGGCCCATTATCAACTAATCCACACCCAAGCGGAACGGTTAAGAAGTTGTAAAAGGATTGTGTTATTCAGCCGTGCAATTAAGGGCAGAGAAATTATCGCACAATTTATTTAGGATCGAAGAGTCAACATTTCAAAGATTTCACAAGGAAGTGTGTGAAACTAAACAAACTTATCATAAATATAGAAGCGGTAAAACATACTACATTAAACCTTCAAATCAGATCAGGTAATCTGGCACCACAATTCAAGAATAGGTACCACTAGCAATTCAGAGGGTGAGGACTTCGTGACAAGCCTTATTACCCAGTTGGCTGATCAAAAAGAAAAAGGCCAATCCCTGTTACAAGAAAACTCCTTCCTAAAATACTACTGAGGATTCCTCTTTACAAGATTAAGTGGCTGAAATGAGAATGTGAGGGAATTAGACAGGTAGAACAACATAGCTGCGATACTTACCTATCTTTAACTGCTGCAGCTCAAGAGTTCATGCGGAGCGACTGCTGAGCCCTGAGCCAGTTCTTTGTGTTACAACATCCTCAAACCCTTGCCAGGAAAGGTGCACCACCAAATCCTTTCTGGACTAAATCTAAGAACTGCTTATGCCAGCAACTACGAATGGGGATATAGTAAGCAACCAGGCCGATCATCTGTGGGAACCAACAGTTGTTATAAATGCTAATGTGTTTCCTACCTCATCCCCTCTGGGATGTGAGACTACTCATTTCCTGTGATCATTTCAAAATGGTGATATTTTTTTATACATACTATTTCTTCACTACCTCCTCTGTTTTGGATAAACGCACTGTTGCGAAGTCTGATCCTACTAAAATCATGTGACTAACCCCCCAACAAAAAAAGAAAATGAAAGTCCCGTCGCTGTTTTCGATCAACTGAATTTCCATTTCATTAACCACTGAATTTATGTCAGCACAGATCTTCTTCCCACAGCGGAGCTTTGGTGATGTTTCTTCAAGTTTCTGTGGGCTTGACTTGGTGAAGAGGTTGTGATCCATGATGTCCACAGAAACCAGCACTGTGCATCCCATGCTGCAGGGTGTGCTTTGAGATTGTCGTGACCAGATTTGCCCACATTAAATGAGCTGGCCTTGGTATAAAGATTGGACTGTGTGATGTAAAGAGGACCATATGAAGGAGCCAGAGGGAAACATAGGCCACCATGCAGAAAGACTGGGTTTTGGGATCAAAAAACAGTTTACGGAGATTAATAGTAGCACTTTGGAGGGCTGCCATAAATACTATTCACTATCATTGGAAAGATTTGAAGGCCTGAGTACTAACAGTTAATGTAGTAATGCTTAATTACTTCATTTCATTAATGACAGTTAATGGTCAAATACAGATTAATCAACAGTTCAAACTTGGCAAAAGTATGTGACTGTGACTTTCCAGTAAACGGCTGATGGATCACAGTGATGAATACCTGACGCGCAACAGATACCAAGTCCAAACTCTACTTTGCTTCTGATTTCCATTTATTGTTAGTCTAACTGCCAAGTACACAGAAATTGGTTCAAGACAGTTAAACAACCTTGGAGGTCACACTGGTACCCAGTACCAACGCCTCAGTGGCGCCGCATGCCTATTAGCACAACAGTGTAAATACATACATGGCTGGAAGTTGCAGTGCATCAAATAAACAGACAGCTCAATGGCTTTTATAGTTTGAATAATTTCAGGCTTAGCCTTATAAAGTCCTGTAAAAAAAATGACTCAGCGTGGTAGGTAAAAGGAAATCTATTGTATCTACACTGTTGCTGCAGCAGGTAAATAAAAAGACTGGAAAGTTCCTGACACTATTTGATTTATTTTTGTTATATATATGTATATATAAAGTCTTTGATGCTCCATAATTCAGGGCTGCGAGCCACCCACACAGAACCTTACGATTCCAAACTCATGAAATATGATTGCCGTCTGCGCGTCAGATGTTTTGAGTTAACTCAGTGTAAACGTAGTTGGGAATCATGTCAGACTATTTTCAAGAATAGCTGCTTTGGAGAATGAATTCTGTTTTCTGTTAAGTAATCAACTTTGGATATTTGAAGGAAATGTGAGTCACACAGTTTCAACAGCAGCAGCATATGAGGAATACAGCAGAACATCATCTGATGTTTATGAATAGAGCATTATGGTCAGAGAAGTGTTTCCTGTTAAAGTGAGGAGATATTTCACACAATAACTCAAAGATGCCAAATAAAATTCATTCACAGGGAAGCAAATGTAATTTTTTGTGTTTTCTTGTAATAAAAGCCATGTTCCCATACACAACACAAAGGCAGTGGGTGTAATTTCATTGACTTGCTTAATTCATGCTTTATGATTATTTTGCAGACAAAGAAACCACGATGAGCTCATCTACGTGACGCGTGGAGATAAAGACACAAATACTGTAATCACACTCAATTTGCATCTAGATTGATGTTGCTGAGATGATGGGATCCAACAGCCCGTTTTGAAAGCTACATAATAGTATATCCGCAACTACTAATTGATATAAACAATCAAAGCTAAAGATCCAGATCATGGATGGATTGAATGAATCTATTTCCTGATTAGTTGTTACATCGTTAAATTTGCTTGCACTAACTACATATTCATCACAGCATTATACTACTTCAAGGTAATCACACCGCAGCAATCAAAAGCGACGGCATATTTCATGCCGAGCACTACAGGAAATGTTGAGTCGTCATCTTAGCAGTGAAGAGCGCGCCCGGCGCAGCTGCAGGACGACCTTGCAGAGGCATCTAAAAAGGAAACCTTGTTGGCTCAACTGTGGATGAGGAACTGAGACGGTAAGCTTCTCTGCTATGCAAATGGTGTTGCCGAACTCACATGCTAATTTAGTCAGTTACCCACAGTACTATACAGTACTACATCCACAAGCAGAGTTATGGAACTAACAGTGGCAGAGTAGATCATTACCTTTACATGCAGAGTTCAGTTGAGGTTTGGTCACGTAACTTTTAACCTTGTTTTGGTCCAGTATACATGCAGGCATGGCCAATCAATCAACTGAAAGTATGTCAGCCCCTCCCATGATAGGAGGTGCAACGCTTGATTTCTGCTTCTTAGTACTGAGCTTTCCCTTTAAGCTATTACGCCACACATGGACACAACAGATGTACCTGTGGATGAGCGAAGTGGAACAATAGCCCCTGTTAACACACAGATCTAGCGTGTCGCCTCTCCTTTATACATTGACTTTAATTAATTTATTTGTATTATTATTAATGAAATAAGGATGATGAGAGTAACAGCAGTGAGATGAGTTACTGGGGGGACTAGGAGACCCGCAAGCTACTCAGCCGAAGACGGCATAAGCCGATCTTGAGCTTTTGGCTGTGAAACTAACAAGAGAGAAAGCCCCATCCCCGCCAGCCCCATCCCCGCCAGCCCCCACCCAACCACACCCACCCCTCCCTCTTGCTCCGTCTGTGGTCCCCAGAAGCTCGAATAGCCACCCTTGGTGGTTCACTTGACATTTACGTGCCCCGCTTCTCCTCGAGCGTTCGAGCTCTCCGGGGCTTGCCAACTAGGCGAACAGATAACAAACCTGTCAAAGTAGCCTGCGGTGGGCGTGGTGTTCAGAGCTCGCACTGAGGAGGATGATGAGCTACACAGGGCTACAGCCTTGGGTTGGGGGGGCCCTGACATAAGCATCCCTGTTGTAATGTCGCGGAGCTGCCTTAGGAAGGGGCACCGCCACTGCCTCCTGATTACATCTCAGTGCAGGCATTTCAGATGGCTGGCTGCCCCCCCCCCCTCACCCTCCATTTCACCCATTCTTTACATGTCATCCCACCTCTCCTTTTATGATCAAAGGAGCGGTCAGGAGCGTTTTCTTCAGCCTGGCAAACAGTTCAGAGGTGGAAGGTTGAGGTGGGGTGTGGCCTTTGAGGCAGCGGCCAAAAGCATCTGCTATGGACTTATGGGGTATGGGGGCTGTCTTTAAGGTGCTGATAACATTCACGGTGACGTGTTCCCAAGAGCTGCACAAATGTCAGCAGCCTCCTGCTTTGGGCATATAACTCCATGAATTGTAAAGAGCAAAGAGGAAAAGAAAGACAGATGCAGCACAGGTTGTCAGGCGCTATCGCACTCCTTGAAACATAATACACGTTTCATCTCTGACACTAAAAGACACATTCTTTTTAAAAGAAAAAGACAACACAGGTATTTGTACTGAACAGATTGCCACCTTCTTTCAATGTCTACATACACCACCGACCTTATAATCTAATTATACTCATCAATCCCTCAGAAAGCCAATTAGCCTAAATGGAAAGCTCTTAATTGATCTCTTACCAATCCCTTAAAAAAACTGGGTAAGAAAGTCCTTGTTAAATGGCTTATTTACCTATGATATTCTATATTTACATGCCACTAGTCTTCTTTACCATTGCAGGAATAGTAATGCCAATCACGTTACTCACGCACAGCTGAAAGGATTACAACAAAATGTACTTGATAAAAAAGCAAAGACACACTCTGTCCACCATTACAGACTCAATCTGATAACTCACCCTTCTGTTAACCGATGTTAAGGGAAGCACATGATGGACTGCGACTGCGAAGTACATTAGCTTGGAGAATTTGAAAAATGTCCTTTATTTGGAAGGGAGTATATCAAGTGTTTTGAGCAAACCAAGTGAGTCGTGCCCATTAGAAATTGGCCGGGGTGTTGGGGTCCCATGATGGTGCTAAAAACCGCACATCAATTACCTGAAGCACTGAGGCCTGTCCGCTATCTACATCTGAGTTCTGCTTATAAGGAGACAAAATGTACGCCGGCTATGCAAACATCAGTGCGGAGAGAGGGCATTTCGGGGAGGACGAATTTACTATTCTTGGGCATTGCTTTCATGGATGTAATTGTATATTCCGAATGAGTGCAGTTACTTGGCACTGATCTGCAGTAAACAGCCTTGCGAGGCTTAGCAAGCAGCCTGTGTTAGACTAAGCCATTTTTATTATCAAGTGCAATCCTCTGTCTCATCAATGCCTGGAGAAAAGCATGGATGAATAAATGCATATTGTTTTTCTTAGGGTTAGCCAGAACTGAAAATAGAAAAAAAAAAAGAATCATACGATGAAATCCAACAGGAAAAAGAGTAGGAGGTGCAGACAAACACAGAGCTGCAGAATGGAGGGCACAGGAAAAGGGAGGAGAGCTAGAAATGAAAAGAAAAATGCAAGAAGCCTGGCTGGCTTTTCATTCCTGTTTTTCAAAACACTGTAAAGCTAACAGGGAGAGAGAATACAAAGGCCTGTGTTCTCATTTTCTGTCTGAGAGCCCCACTAGGACCACTGAAACTTGCTTGATTTCCCCAGTCCAATTATATCTCTGTGCTCAATCCTTCCAGAATAGCAACATCACACCGAGGGACGCTGTCTGCCTAAGCGCAGCGTGCCTAATGGAGTCCCAGAAGTTGACTCCATTTCATTGCTCCCAACTAATGGGCTGTGATATTTTCCCAAACTGACTGCAGCTCTGCCCCTTGGAAGCTAATCTAGTCAGTGCCGGACCCATCCCAGCAACATGCCAGCCCACTTCCTGCTGTCCTAACAACCCCCTCCAATCCTATCTGCCACCGCTTCTGTCTTTATGCAAGCTGCCGACACCCTCTCCTCGCTTCCCAGTGGTCATTAGTGTTTTCTAGCCGAGTGCTGATTGTCAAAGGGCCCTCGTGATGCTGGATTTCCCTACGCAGCTGGCCTGCTGCAGTGAATTTAAGGGGACTTTAATCTAACTGGGCTGAAAAGAGGGACTGCAGCCAGGGACAGGTGGAGGTCTGCGGAGTTGTCCTGGATGTACGATTGCGAGGCCACAGCTGAGGACAGCCACTCTTTCAGAGGTACCTATTGCTCTCCGATGGATACTTGTGCCCAGAACACAAGAATGAGAAGAAATAGTCGAACATAAATTCACCAGAATGGCTCCCTTTCCAGTCATATTGTGGGCACAGAACAGTCCTCCAGATGGCTATGGGACTCACCAGTGGTGCAATACAATCCCTAGTATGGCAGAAGTATCAGGAATAAATATAAAGCATTTGACTTATTTATTTATTTTTTGTCTCAATCAAATCTCCTATTTTGATGAGTAGGTGTAGTTCTAAAATGCACTTGTGTTAAATAGAAAATACCCATTCTCTGTTTTAAGGTTTATGCGGCATGTAAAAATAATATTTACAAAACAAAATCTGGCCATTATCAGATAATGAAATGAAGTACTGTAAGTGAAATGTCAGATGAACAATAACACATGACACGGTTGTAAAAGTAAGTGAAAAACCAAGTACACTGTGTCCATCATGAGCGTATCTACTTTTTTTTTTTTTTTTTTCCAATGAAGAAGGACTATGTGCAAGTAGAAAATACTCAAAATTGATGCCAATCTTCCCAGGCAGCTAAGTTCACCCCAGGATCAGACTGCAATGCTCAGACAAATTGCTGCGAACCCGAGAGCTACATCTCCGACTGTGCAGGTCCCACTCAGCACGTTCAAAGTTACACTTTCTGATACTGCAATTAGAAAGAAAAAAAGGTTGTACATGTGCAATTTGTTTGGAAGTGTTGTCAGCATGAAATCTCTAAAAGGAACATGGCAGCACAATTTAGGATAGCAGAGTTACATCTGAACAGACCAGAAATATATCAGCCGGTCTGGGAGTGCAACTCTGACAGGGCTCCCAGAGCGGTCAGCTAAATCTCACATCGGCAGCAGCAGATCCTTTGAAAAAGGCTGGAGTCCACAGCCCAAACTGTTGCAGATTTGAAACATCTTTCCTATAATCTCGATAGTCTGATGAAAAGAGAACTATGAATATAAACCAGAAAACTTCTGGAACACCTCTGGAATTTGCTTTGTATTGTCATGCTGTGTTCAGTCATCGTACATATTCTATAGTTACATGTAAGGGCCTCTCTGCAGCTGCTAAAGCTGGGAAAACATTGGGTCATACAAGAGGACAGAAATCCCCAAAGCACCACTGAATCTACCTGTGAAGAAGAATAAAGAAAAGTGAAGCTGTTCCAATGTCCCAAGATCTCAAACGGACTTAAAGGGGACCTATTATGGCATCTAATACCTATTTTAAACAGGCCTTGAATGTCTTAAAAACAAGCTTTTGATTGTTTTTGCTAAATAAATTAGAAATTCAGCCTCTAAACCATGTCTTTATCATCCCATTCTCTAACCTCATTCTCTATGTGGGATTCTGAGTGGGCGGGGAGGCTATGATAATGAGGCACTGTGCTGATTGGCTGCCTGAATGACGCGATACACCGCTACAAAAAAATGGCGGAAGCTCCCACCGGCGGAGTTACACCGTGTCCTAACACCGTGTCCTAACTGCATGCGATGTGAGCGAGCGTCACCGACAAAATCAATTTCATTGCTTTATTTTCTATTTGACTGTCCTAACTGGCCGTGTCGCGCCTTTTTGAGCTGAACATTTGTCGGACGCCCTGCTTCTATTTTCTTCCTGCCGCTCGCGATGAAAGCCGGTTGAAAGCGCTGTAGGAAACGATGGGCCAGTTAGTTGAAATGAGAAGTTATCTCTATGATACCTCCTCATTTCCCTACAAAAACCTCAATAAAGTGGCAGCTGGCTGGAGGGAGATGGACAGAGAAAGTCCGATGTCACGCATTGCGATGCGATAGTCGGACGCTCGCATGCAGTTACACGGTTTTATAGTTGTGGGCGTGGTTTGCATTTTGGTTACGTAACGAAAATGCGCGGAATCTGAACGGCTCGTAGAAGTCACATCAGACTGGAAGGATCATCCGGGCGGCTGTACAGACACTGCAGAATTTTGTTGCTTTCCTCCTTCTCTGAGTTGGCAGGCTGAGGGGAGACCACTTTATATATGTTAAAGCAAGAAAAAATGTGTTTTTCATAATAGGTCCCCTTTAAATGCTGTGGAAAGACCTTTCTTTTATGTACTAATATGTAAAATACTAAAACTGAAAAAGTGTACTTTCTTTTTAGTCTAACTACAAGTCTGTACTCTCCATATATAACCATTTATCATTGTAATGTTTTGAGTAATAGCAGCTGAAAGTCACAAGCTACTACGTGAGGATTATTTGTGCATGCATGTGGTCATTGTTGCGGCGGCTATAGTGTTTGCTGTGTAAGGTACTTCATTAAGGCGGCAATTCAAAGGAATTGAGAAAAGAGCCATATAAAAATTATTTTGCATAATAAAGACAAGAATCTATTTAACTGGGGGCTTCCATTTAATAACAGGTTCTCATTCAGCCAAATGAGACTCCGTTTGATGAAGTGTAGGTAGAGAGAAAAATTGTCTGCTGCTATAGCACACAAAGAGGTTAATTATTTTCATAATTACATCTCTAAATGTCAAACTTTTGTTTTTCCCCCCAATTGACAAGAGAGTTGGCAGTAGACTTTATTAGGTGTGCAGAGTAGTTCTTAAACATTGTAAATGCTTAAAAGTGTCTTTTATATTCGACACATATAAAAAAGCAATTATATCTTTTTTTTTTCAGCAGAGAAAAATCGCCAAGGATAAGTGGAAAAACTGTAATTATGCGCATTAGTCATCCTCCTAAGTGCGGCACTTGAACAGAAAAAGCCAAGATGCCTAAATGCACTGCACCAGGTTGTCCTTATGCAAAGTGGAGGTCAGGCTCCAGCAGGCACGGAGCTAATGGCAGTGAGCGGTTCTCCTAGCACATGGTCTGGCTCTTTCAGGGACGCCGGGGAGTTAAGTGACATGCTCCCCACTGCCGATTATCGCACCTTCACCAGGCTGCCAGGACTCCCTGCCCTCTATAAATTGATCTCATTTGGCCAGGAGATAAGGCTGTAATTGGATGGGGCTTAGAATCAGATGGCCCTGCCTGGCTTGGCTAATTCCACTCTTCCTGGGCTGCCTGGGCCTGGGGCCAAAGGGGCAGCCCAAGGTTAATCCCATCCAATCCCCTGTACTATGTGCCCCTGCACAACACTTCGACCTCATTTGCACCCAAATACAGCTGTTGTAACTTCTTTTGCACTTACTTTTGACAAATCATCTAATTAGTTTACTGGTGTTTTCACACCACTACTAAGTGGTGTAATTATGTACTTTTTACCTCTCAATTTAATGTTAAAATATACTTGTATACACCCTGTCATACATTAGAAAATAAAGCCACATCTCATTTTCTCACAGGGGATTACTTCCATATGTTAATGTGGCAGAGGGGATTGAGTTGAGTTTATTTTCTTCTTTTAACGTGGCTTTTCATTTTACAGTAGTAAAAAACTCGGCTCATGAGGGAAAACATTTAGAGGTTGCGAGATCCAATCAAATGAATATGTGATGCAAAGTGGAGCAAATTCCCAATTATGCAAAACACTTCTCGACAAAAAAGCTCAGATTAAACTTTGGCCCCTCCTTCATGTGTGGCCACTATCTCTCTGTTGAAGATGGCCAGCAGATTAATGCTCGTCTGTCGTTTTTATTTACACACGCTCTAGTCAGATATAGGATTTGCTTGTATAGGAAACAAATTTCTTAAAAAGCCTAACGTGCCTCATCTGGAATGAATACAGCTGGGCGACACAAGCCTCTTGGGAAATACTAATCTTCTTATTGTGTACATTTATTCAATTCCAGCGTCAATATCGACCGTAATCAGAGCGGGCCATGTGACAAACGCTTTATGTGTCGGCTGATAGCGGATGACAGGAAGTCGACGTTATCACTTGGGAGTACAGCGCTGCTCGCGGCTTTGAAGAAAAGCTTTGCTTCGGCAAATTAATCATGAATTGTAATAAATCATATAAATAACTTCAATACTGAGAAAAGGTATACAGAGGAACATTCATTTAATAGATTTCTAAAAGGAGTCGACAGCCGCACTTTATGAAAATACGTGCAATCCAGTTATACAGTAATTATCTGGATATCTTTATGCAGGTAACGCTTATAGAAATTAATAAAATATGAGTACTTATCAAATGTACACCATAAAGGAAATGCTAAAATAAAAGTTTGCAATATTTTGATTATTATTTGGTTGTGCTGCATTTATTATTGTGGTGAAACAAATACCCCTCTCTGGTGTGCGTGTTAACACATCTCACCTTACTGAGCGGTATTTACTGAGAATACAGGGAAGTGATTGTTCTTGTTAATCTCTCTGCTTCGCTGACAACAAAAGTCCACAACAGCTTTTTGATTATGCCGGTTCAATTGTTTAGGATTATGAATCAATTTTATAAATGTTATTAATTAACTGCGGTTGGGGGGAGGGGGGGTACAGCTAAAGGAAAGTAAGTCAGGAGCAACAAAGGAGAAACAATCCTCCCCTAGCCAGTGCAGAGGATAACAACGAGGATGCTTCCCGTGACTGTGTTTATTTTAGTTTCCCGTCTTCAAAAGCCTCATTCACCAATTAGGTTTAGTAGCGAGCCTTGTATTGTTCATATAATAAGCAGTGACCTTTCTTGGCAGGCAGTGTGGATAAAAGTGGGCTTTGGTTCTTGGATACCAGCAATGTTTGAATTTAAGCAGAAATCCTCTTTTGCCAATCATCTCTAAAAACTTTGGTATGTTTCAGCCTTCCAGTGAAGCCTAAGGGATCCTGCTCTCACACATATAATTATCTTAATCTCAAAACTTTGATAACAAATCATTTTGTTGGCATCCTACTCTCCCGCTATCATCTCTCATTTGATATATGATATCACCATCTTTTCTATTTGGATTTAAGATTTCTCTTTTTGGGGTGGAGCAGGTTAAGTCTATTTAGGAAACTTATTTTGATGGGATGTTTGTCTGCTGTGTTAAAGTAGTTCCAGATTTAAATGAAATAATTCTGACCTGTTTTAATATATCAAAATTTGTGACTTTGGGAAATGAACTCCTGGACCGCCATTTTGGTCATGAACCGACCAGCGGATCACCTCAATTTGCTGATCTTAGTGTAGCAGAGGAAAACTACTTCAGTTAAAAAGAAGTTGAGGTGCATCAACTCAATCACCAGCAGGTGTGAGCCCCTTTAGAAAAAAACAGATGTGTTGATGCTCCAGATTGATGATCTGGAGCAGTAAAGTGGGTGTTAGCAAAATGTCAAGAAGGAAAGACATCAGTTACAATCCTTAAGTAACTGTTGGTGCTCATCAGTCCAGGAAAGGGGGTTAGGGTTTTGGAAAGACTAATGGTGTTGCAATGACCGAGTCCAGACCTTGATGTTATTCTAATACTGTGGTGGGACTTCGAGATTGTTGTTCATAAACAAGTGTGCACAGACCTCAATGAATAGCAGCAATAAAGAGCGGACCAATAACGCTCCACAACAACGTGAGACACTGATAACATCACATGGTAAATAAGTGAAGTCGTCTCAGCTCAAGGTGGCTCTACCAGTTTTAGTGTTTTTAATTTTACACGCAGCTTTTGCATTTTGGCTCATTCTTTGGTTGTGTATTACTCAGTTATTTATGTATTTTCTGATTCATTTTCTTACACATTAAACCTAAGAACTGAAACGTGGTGGGCTAACTTTACTAAACGACTACAGAAAAGAATCTATATGCCGAAAGAGCCAATTAGAGATGGGGTGAGGCCGACACTTTCATGTCGTAAAAGCAACCGCGCGATGGCTGTCCTGCGGCTCCCGGAGGCCTGATCTCTAGATTGCAGATGGATAAGTGCACATTAAAACAATATCCCACTGACCAGAAAAATCCTTTCTCATAGCTGCCTGTATTTACTGAAAGACTGTTCATCTCCCGCTGGGGCAGAAACAAATGAAAACGTTATTTCTCTACTCATGTACTCCCACCTTTTCTTTTTTAACTGCAAGCATTTTCATTTCTTTTTTTCAAATTTGACTTAGGCCCATGACTTGAGGGAAATAATTCCTGTAGAATAATCTTCTCCAACTCTAATTCCAGGGGCTCCATCTCCCCCGTCCCCTGTCTGTTTGTCTGTCTGTCTGCCTGTCTGCTGCTCTGTCTGTCTGTATGTCCACAGTATCTGTTTATTTATTGCTGGCACTGTTGCTTTGTGGTTTAAGGGAAATTGCACTTGCTTCTGAAATAAAAACGATGTGACATCCAATGCCTGACAGTAATCCTGTCAGGCGTACAGGCCTTGGACGGGAGAACATGCCCGCTCTCCAACATGAGGGAAAATGAGAATGGCTCTTACGCACCCGGCATTATAAAGGAGGGCTTGTCAGAAATAAAACATGGGCTCACAGGAGAAAGATTGGCATTGTTCAGCATCATTCTTCTGTTCTCATCGTAGAAATCCAAATGTATTCCAGTATTTTCTTCTTTCTATCCTGTTTATTTATTTATCCGCACATCTGACTGGTGGAAACACTTAAGCGGTTAAGCACGAGGATGGTTTAAAATAATTGGTTTAAAACAACTTATCATAGACTATAAATGAGAAATTAACTTAAATGGCTTTGGCACTATTGACAACAATTTAGACGACTTGCGTTCACCTCAGTTAGCAAAATTCATAACCTCTTGGCAAGAAGTGATTTTCCCTATTTTCAGATCTTCAGTTTGGCCAGGTCTTTGTCACGGTAGCACTACTTTTGCTGTCAGAGACAGTGTATGTCAAAGTCACAGGCGTCGTCCTTAAAAGCTGTCAAACAGACATCGTAGTGATTCAGACAGCTGAAAAACCAGCTTGAACCAACCCCCGGGTTTCTGATATTTTGTAAATGAAGCACTAATTACAGGGGAAGGTGTTACAGTATAAAAGCAACACATTTTGATTCATATTTGTCCTGCCTTGAGATCTAATGTTTCTTCACGAGCTGCCCAGTTCTTGCTGCATTACCAAAAGAGAAGTTTGTCCAGAGTGTATTCATGTTTGTCTCCCGGCTCCGCCTGGTTCCACAGGCGAACGTGACCCCGTTCATGAACCTGCACGCCGTCCCGCGGAAGCCCTAGCAACTTCCTCAGCTCTTTATGCCTTTCAAATAAAATCAACAAAACTTGACATGGAAAAACCAGACACACACACAAACACACAAAAAAAGCCCCCCCCAAAAAACAAACGCAAGCCTCCCACACAGCGCCAATACCCAGCAGCTAAACTCTGGTACAAATAGAAAACACACGGGGGGAATCACATATTAAACATACACACACACATACAGTCCTGCTACACTGGTCAATTATGTGGCCTAAAAATGATGGGGGAAAGAATTAAACTTTTGGTTTAGTAAGACATGACTATAGTGCAAGAGGAGGGTAAGACAGGGAGATTTCCATCATTTCTTTGTTTCGCTGCGATGAGCCGTATCTAGGAGTGAACGGTCAGTCGATGCGCTGATGAGGGAAAGATGGACTCTTGTTGTGTCTCATGTTAATTATTTTCATTTTATTTACATGTATTTATACATTTAGGTTACAATTTGTGCATGAGCACACCCCCACCAGGCTACGATTGTTTCCTGTTTTTCACCTTTGCTTCTGCTCGGAGTAAATAAAAGATGCATTTAGCACTTTCTGTGCACCTTTGGACATTTGTGTTCACACGGCTGTTGACCAGTGTGTGAATTCAGAAAGAGGAAGTCAGTCGATGAAGACCTCCCATCACAAAAGAAAGCTCCACTTCCCCATCTCCTTCATGCAGCCTGTTCCCACATTGCTCTTATTGCTATGGCAACCGGTGCTCTCTCCTTGGGCTCTGCATGCATCCAATCAGAGTGAGACCTTTGTAGAGATTCCTCCCGGCTCCACTTATTCAGCTTACCCCACAGGAGCAGCTTCCACGCTGAAATAGCTGGAACAAAGAGAGGATCGACTGGTATGACATAAAAAAAATTTGCAGCTTCAGGTTCGAGTTAAAGGGAAAGCGGAAGTAATATCTCCTTGAGAGCGGGACGTACCGCAAAGGCAAAGACAAGGTGGCAGCGCATAACCGTGGCCAATTTCAGTGGAAATTATGTGGAATAGGATTTGTTATTGGAAGCCTCAGAGCCTGAATATTTGGCAAGTATCGCTTGGCTCTGGTACCGGTTTAAGCTTGATAAGTCAAAATGGATTCCGGCTGAGCCTATTTATGTCATTCCTGAAAACATATGGATAGGATTCAGGCGTTCAATACTTTCAACCTCCAACAATGACATTCAACACCACTTCTCCAGTACATTAATCTTCCATGAGAATAGATTTCTCATCCGCAGCAGTGAAAGGCTGCATTCAGGCAGGATGAGCCAACAGTTGTCAGCACACCGACATCCCTGTGTATCGGTTTCAGCAATTCAAAATGCTTATTTTGCTGGGAATGCTTTGCAATACATAAAGACATCAAAGGTTGCAGTGTTTCTCTGATCCCTAGTATTTAGTTCGTCAGACAAGGGCTCTACTGGGTGTGTGGTAAAGAATTAGAGCTGAACTCGTGCCATGTGTTTAAACGCTCATGACCGTGGGTCCCTCGTTCTAATTATATTTCTGGAGAGCAAATGCAGGGGAGTCACAACTAAACCCTTGCGAATGCATGCACAAGGGCTGTAGTGGCCCTAACACTCGCTGAGACAAGCCATCCAGCGGCATCTTGCGCGGCTGCCTGATGGACATTCAGCTTTTGGGTGCTGGCAGGGCGATGGAGGCAAAGCATAATTTTCCCCGACTGCTGTGTCACAAAGTGTCATACTTTGTTCCCGACGACTCAGCTGCAGGCGCGAAGAGAGAAAATGGGAAAGAACAATAAAGGAGACGGAGAGAAGAGAAAAGGGGGCTTGATTTGGAGTGCCAGAGGTGGTAATAAGCATGTCTGGCCACTTCCTCGGAGACAGCCTATTCATCAGGCTGATGTAGGTGTAAGCAAGTCAAGTGATCTTATGTCTGGATCTTTTGGCGAGCCGGCTGTACAATCAAGAAGCCTTGTATAATGAGTAAGAAGAAAAAAGGGGAAAGCTCTCATGACATGAACTCCTCTGCCACTTACAGGGACTAAGAGATGGTTAGGAAGCCAGGACAAACACGCCGCCATCTGTTCCAGGTGTTCCTCATGAATTAATAAGGAACCCAGATGGAATAAATGAAACTGTTAGTCGTTCTGTTGATGCTGTTTGCTTTAAACAATTCTTCATTGGATCAAAGAGGCAAATGAGCAGTAAAGCCAGCTAACTCCTTGTTATAGCGTCTCATTCTACAGGAACATGAAGACGTCAGTCGAGTTGATCTCCCACGACTTTTCAGCAGTTCTTTTAAGTTCTTACATAAAAGACCGGCGAAGCTCTCGCACATTTAAACCACTAACTTACTTCTTAGCCTCCCCTACTGGCATGCCAACGTGCCACACATGCTTTATTGATGTTTAATTTTACACTGACGGTCTGCTGCTCTTCTTCACATCCAGAGACCAAATTGATAGGATTTTGCAGAACAAAATTTGTACTTTGCATTTTGTAGTCTTGCAGCGTGCCCTCGCATGTGACTGCTGCAAAGTCATTAAACAGCCTACGAGACAATAAGCAATCCCTGCGCTACATCTGCCGCTCATTTCTCAGAGCCACTACGCACACGCTGGAACCTCAAAAGAGAGTACGATCCCATGATAATGAGCTAATTATAGGTACAACATTCCTGCTTCCATATCTAAATGCTTGTCTCTAATAAGAAACATTTCAAATCATTGAGAGGGAGAGAAAGAAAGACAGATAATTGATGCAAGCAATTACAAGTTCTGTGTCAGAGCAAATTGGCCAGCATATCTGGACATGTAGCGGGACTGTGACCTCATTTACATCAGAGTGTCAGGAAATAATTGCAGAATGTACTAAGGAGGTGGTATGGACAAAGTGTAATGTAGACCTGTTCTGGTCACATTACATAAGCAGCCCGTTCGGACGGTGGGATTCATTTCAGCCGAGAAGCTTATGGAGCAGGTTGTGCTCCAAGGTCAGGATAAAATACGATATATAAACCCGGTAAATACCAGCAAAGCTCATCCTGGTAATGCCGCATACAAAATCACACATTCTTTACGACATCCATCAGTTTCCAAGAGCTGTAATTTAAGCGCTGGGTCTGGTTTCACCGAGCACACACAGGATTGCGAATAGGCCGTCATGTTTTCATCAGAAAGCCAGTAATAATGGAGTTCAGTTTTACTAGCCAGAAGAAAGACTTCAGCTATGTTTGGGCTGTAACCACTTCAAAAGCTTGGGTAGACTCTGTGTACTTGACTTAACTATATCAATTCCAGATGTTTCATTACAAAAGGGCTTTCAAAGGCAAAAAAGAAGAAAAAAAGATCCTGTTCTCTGAGCGGATCCAGGACATCCAGGCATGGACTTCAGGACCCCACAATTTTCACATTCGCATTTCAGTCAGAAAAAAAACAGAGCACAAAACCACATGGACTCTCTGATACTATTGATTTATGGGAGTAACTCCAACCAGATTTCTAGCAAATTATTAATTTAGTGGTAAGTTTGTGTGTGTGTGTGTAATCATATATATATATATATATATATATATATATATATATATATATATATATATATATATATATATATATATATATACATATATACATATATACATATATACACATACATATATATATATATATATATATATATATATATATATATATATATATATATATATATATATATATATATATATATATACACACACATACATACATACACACACGTATATCCACACACATATATACATACTGTATATATATATACATATATATATATATATATATATATATATATATATATATATACACACATACATACATACATACATACATACATACATACATACATACATACATACATACATACATACATACATACATACATACATACATACATACATACATACATATATATATATATATATATAGCCAAGTGTACCTGATAAATTGGCCAATGAGTATCTAATGTGTAAGTATTCTCAAAAAGACTTGGATGGTTTTGCTTATGCGTAAAAAAACAGGCTGAATTTACACAGAAACACAGCTAAAGCAGGATACAACAGGAAGCTTTGTTGGATGATAAAAATGTCCGCTGACGTGTAGGGGTGAATTCATTACAGCCTGCTTCTTGTGCCTCTCATCAGGCTGGCTAACGCCGACTGGCGGGCTCTGACCCAGCGCTGCCGAGCTTCTCTGTATTGCACCCGCCTCTCATCAAGAGCCTTGGGTGGAAAAAAAAAAGGAGTAACGTGCTGTTTACTTGCAATCCCAGGCCCGTAATTGCCAATTTATTTGATAGGCAGCCGGGTAATGATGGCATTTCACCCCTTGCCGCAGAGACTAAACGGGAGTGATTCATCCCGAGCTCCATGCCCTCCACTGATCCAGCAGACTCCCTCTGCTCGGGACTGCTGCCTGCCTGAACGCCTGCCACCCCGACTGAAGGGGTGGAGAGGGGAAGGGGGGTTATTGTGGGGGGTGGGGGGTGGCTGCCATGTCGGCTTCAAACAAACCCAAAGGGGAACCCTGAGCTCCTAGCAAATGCTGCTAAGCCTGCCAATTTAGCTGGGGTCTGGGGTTGAGGCAAACACAGCCAAGCTGATGTGCCATTTGTAGGCCTTAATGAGCTGGCAGGGTGGAGTGAGGAGGGACGGTGAGCTGGAGAGACGAGGCTGCCAGGCTTGACCTCACTGGCCTCCATCTTCCTGCCAGCCAGTGCCAGGTCGGCAAACTCATTTCATCTGCTTCATTGGAGTGCAGTCCAGCCGTGAGGGGAGGGGAGTGCTGGAGCAAATACCGTTAGCGAACTGTTGGTCTAATGATCAGTCTGGGTCATAGAAAGCTTGTTTTCCCACTGTAAAGGAGCATTTCTATGCAACTGACCCACATGAGCGGCACAATTACAGCGAGGGGTATTTCCACCAAAAAGTGTTTGAGTCTTCAGCAGAACATCACGCATGTCTTCGTTAGCACAGAAGAAACTTAAAATGACACAGAACACTTTCATTCCTTTTAAATTGCCTTTTTTTATTTTTGTTAAAGACTATGAGCACAGAGTGCTGCTCTGATCCACAGACTTGCACCTCGTGAAGTGGATTTGTACAGCATGGCTGGAGGGGACTTGTTCAGAAATCTGTAGGGACTTCAGATGAAGCCTCACACAGTCCGGCCGTCTAATGTGACTCGGGGGTCTAAAAGTCTGCCTCCATGCTGGGAGGCTTTCGGCAGCTCTTCTGAAGACACGCACAATCTCCTGTGGGGTGACTTGACCAGATGGAGCAGGAAGAGGGGAAAGCCCTGCGACGGCTTCCTCCAATACTCCCGAGTGTACTGAGAGGCAGAAATGCCAGCTCAGGTGGAAGCAATTATAAAGAGGGGCTGGGGATGATTTTAAAGGACCAGTTGGAAATGGGAAACGTAGATTGTTTTTACTTTAGAAAACCTGACTTTTTCTAAATGAACTGAGATTTAAAAAAAAGAAATTCATTTAAGAAATATTCCTCAAAAATGTTAAAAACAAATTGGTGTTCTAAATTCAGGGCATGATTTCATGAGAGCACGGTGGGCTGAAGAATGAGGGAGGGATCATATACTGATGTAACTGATGAAACATGTTCCAGTAGACTGCAACAACTCCCAGCGCATGTAATCAACACAACATAAACGGAGAGAAGCGGCTGGCTCACGAGGTTCGTTCGTATGTTGTCAAGACAAAGAACACTGAAATCAAAACAATGATTTTATAAAAAGCTACACGGAGCAGAGGCCTCTTTAACCTCAGATCAGAAGACAGTCTGCGATGGCAGGTGAAGAATGAGTGTAATAAACAGAGAAAATATAATTTACTATAACTTTTATGTCGTTGCAGAATGTGAACCTAAAAGAGTTCATGTTTTTCAGGCCTGCAACTAGAAAGAAGTTAGAACATAGGAGCTTTACAACTCTTTAATGTTGCTGTTTGTTGGCACAACATTCAGAAGGCGATGTGGCGTTAAGGACACAGAGAAACAAAGGATTTCAGTTGTAAAATTATCCTCCATATGAATTTGAATGTGTGCACCAAGAGATTGATCAATAGACAAACAATAACAGGTCCTCGTTCCCAAAGATATTCAGAACAGTCAAGAACGCAGACATCATTCAAAAATGTATCATTCTGATCAGTTTTACAAACACTAAGCAGATCATGTGTAGCCTTCTGCTCAATATGACCACTAAATCTAAATCCTAGAAGCATCATGTTGGTTCTGGGCTCTATGGTCATGGCGCTGGTAATGGCTGTAGAGCCATGGTAACAACAGATCCTGGGGGCTAAAGATAAACTCAGTACGTCATTGTTTTATATTCCAGTCACAGTCACAGTCCTCATTCGTAAGTGATTTCAAAAATCCATTGTTCATGCAAAATTTGTGTCGGTACGCTGCCGCATCGTCGCCACAGCGAAGTCCAACAAAAATCAGCAAGTATCATTTCAATTTCTGTTGTCAACATCAAATTACTTATTTCATTTCATGCCCAGTCAAGCATGGTAAAGCTACATGCAGAATCAGCCTTGCTTCAGTTGTTCAGTCATGTCTTTCTCAAAGACTAGCTTGCTTCCCAACTGACAACTTTAATTATGGCCAGATATCTGATCGCTTCGCTGTGGATTCTCCACACAAATCAAAGAGCAGGGCCGGGTTTCTGGCAGCAGGGTCCCTCGAGCCAGCTCGCTTTACAACTTGGAATATGTCACAAGGTGAAAGGACACACAGGCGATCTTTCTTTTGTCAGTTAATACTTGCCTCCAGCGTCTCCATGACGATTGTAGGCCCAGGTGCCTTTTTGTTTCTAATATCGGTCGTGAAAAACTTCATTGTAGTGTACAATCTCTTCCAGACAGCCAGAGCATGTATGTGTGCATGCTCGTGTCTCTGCAGGACGTAAATAGTACTTCTAACCAGACATATTTTAAAAGGCTGCTTAATTCAAATGGTGACAATTTCTCACAAACTGCTGGTTGAGGTAGAATATAAGTGCAAAGCAACACAAACATTTTAACACTTGATAATACAACTGATGATGTTGCACTTGTTTCCATTCCAACATATTTTACAAGCATTGATTTGTTTCTGATCCTAAATGCTGCAGCTAAAGTTAAGACGCAAAGTTGAGGGACAGATCAGTTCCAGATTCTCGTTGGCTGCATTTTCACATCCAGGATCGGCTTTTCAAATACTTTTCTTCAGATACGACTTTAAAGGCCACCCTTGATCTCATCTTTGGGATATCATAGTTACATATTAGCCAACATAGCCCATCACTCTGACTGCAGGCACACTTGTGGTCCCCAGACTGCCCTAAAGTAGAATGGGAGGCAGAGCTTTCAGCCATCAGTCATCCGTCTACCTTTCACATTAGGTTTAAAACTTCCTCTTTTAAAAACCTAATAGTTGTAGCTCTGTGGTTCTCAAAGTTTTGACAGTGATTACCACCATACTTCCAAGGCTTTCCAACTACCACAATTGCAATTCGGTGCTATAAACTACGTATATAGAGCTTACACTGGGGGTATTTAAGTTGCTAAAAAGAATATTATTCAGAACGTGCTCCCGTGATAAGCAAGGTCTGCTTTGCAAACCTCGCAAGTAATCTTTTTATTCGCCGTATCCAGGCTATCCAGACTCCGTGCCTGACGCGCACCTCCCACAAATTACGCGTCGAGAGGTCGCAGACCAATGCAGACCGAGAGGGCTGTGATTGGTTTGCTTTGTAGCAACGCATTTCCGGTTCCGGTTCGTGAAGTAGTAGTGAACTTTCAATGCTCTTTTCTTTGTGTATGTGTGATTTATTTTGTTTTGTTTTTTTGCACAATAGTTGTCCTTATCTCTTTGATTCACTGTGACCGGAAAAGTCGGATAAACCATTCAGGAAAAGATCGCGCCCCCCTAGAGGCCGTGGGGGGTATTGCACCGTGCCAACAGTGTTGGAGAAGTCCGGAGGGTTCACGACAGCGTCACGGCAGCGGCGTGTGCTCTGCATTGGTGTAACGCAGAACCATAATCCAGCCTTTACCCGCCACCGCTCACAGAGACGCAATTGTGCATGCGCGACTCTCTGCAAAAATTGTATTGACTCCATTGGAAAAACACGTCTGGCGACAATTGTCGACAATGGAATTCATTGTTGACTATTTTGATTATCGATTTTTGTCGACAACGTCGACGAATCGTTGCAGCCCTACTGACCTCCCATGATACACTGATCACCTTACCTCGTTCTCTTTGCACATGGATGTTTATGCTGGTCTTTCTCTTGGCCTAGCGAGTGTCCCTGTTGTTTTGATATCTCCATCATGTAAATGTTTTGAGCTCAGCTGAGCTGCTTTTGCTGATGGAAACACCTTTTTCCATACTGTCATTTTTTCAAGAGGAATTAAAGAAAAGTCTGTCCATCCTTTGGTCAACTTACCGTACATTAATACAGTACAACAGCTCGGCGAGAAACAAGCACTGATCCTTTTAACAAAAATGTTCCACAATGAAGCCAAGTATTCACGCTGATACTGTATTCAAGGTGTCCTGGTAAATTTACCCATCAACTCAAAGTCAGTGGAAAATAAGTTTCATTTTTATAGTTGATATTGTATTAATACATTAACACATTCCTTTTTGTGAATAAATTAACTCCAAAATCAGATGTCATCATACAAGTGACAGGCTTGCTTCCTCTGGCACCTGCCTCTTGTATGATCGACTGGATGGATGGATGAAATCATGGATGGATGGATGCAGGATGAATTCATAGATTGGATGGATGGAATAATGGATGGATGGATAGAAACATGGATGGATGGATGAAATCGTGGATGGATGGATGAAATCGTGGATGGATGGATGGATGGATGGATGGAATCACGGATGGATGGACATACATACTGATGGATGAAATCATGGACAGATTGATGGACGGATGGATGGATGGACGCATGGAATTAAGTACAGATGGATGGATGGAGAGATGGATTAATATGCTTCAGACTATCTCTCATAATGCTACAATTGATCCTTCAGTAAAGAACATTCTGAATCAAATGTAGGCAGAAACTGTCTGCCACCAGCAGAGCGTCTTTCAATATGTTACGGAAGATTCTTTCTCAGCCCTCAGGATATTTCTTCCTGCTCTCGGTGAAGGCGGACGCATCTTCTTCTCCTCTCCCTCCCCAACCCCCTCGCTGCTGCTCTGTCTTATGGTGTCTTGGTAATCTATTTTGGAGCTTCTCTCTGGATATCTTCCGAATTCTTAACCCATGGTCAGCTGGTCTCTCAACGCACTTCACCAGATAGGGTTAGGGTTAACCCTAGACAAGAGAGGAGAGAAGGAGAGCGCGGGTGCCTGGAACGCTTGCCGCCAGATACACGATGGACTATTGGCATAAGTGGAGGGTTGTGTGTCAGTCCACGCTGTCGGTCGAGGATGTTGGAGCTGGCGGTTACCTGGCATATCGACAGATTCGGAAAACGTGGGCAGCTATTCTGGCCTGTGTGAGGAATTGTGTCGCGCTATCAACACTCTTGGACGGGCTGTGCTGGAATGAAATTGCATTGTGCTGGGACGCTGGCTCAATGACAAATAAAGTACAGCTTGTACTGCATTGATAGGTTCTCATTATTGTTTGTTACCACACCAGAAGCCTTGATATGAACCTCCTTTATACACTGCTCACATTTAATCACTTGATGCAAAACCAAAATGCATTAAAAAAAAAAAAGAAGTTCCACCCCTATGTGGATGGAAGAATAAATGTAAACATTTCTGAACAATGACACGCTTTCACTGATTTGTTCCTCCAGGTTACGAGTATCTTTCCCTGATCATGTGACCATCACCAGATGATAATGGAGGGACTAAACTCTGGGGTGATCGGGCCTTCTCCGTTGCTGGACCCAGGCTCTGGAATAAGCTGCCCCCAGAAATGCGCACCATCACTGACTTTGGGGTTTTTAAATCCAGACTGAAAACCTGGTTGTTTAGACTGGCTTTTAATACATAGTATTGATGTGATATATTCTTAATTTAATTGTAATGGTTTTATTATGTTGTTTTTAAATTGTTTTGTTTTAATGTGGATTTTAATGGAAAGCACTTTGGTCACCTTGTGTGTTGTAAAGGGCTTTAGAAATAAAGATTGATTGATTGATTGATAATGCACAGTGTAAGCAGTGTAAACAGTGTAAACATCAACACAAGCTCTGCTGGCTTTCTTGTCCTTGGTGATGGTGAGTGTTTAACGTTAAAAGCTGAAGTGTTTTCAAGCGGCGTATTGGAACAAATACCAAGTACCATGTTGATGCACGCTTAATTATTGGTGCCTTATCAGTGGGGCGTTACTTCATCACCCAACTTGGATTTTCTTTTCACAACTTTTTACAGGTTTGTCTCAAAAGCACGTTGCACTCCCCAGTTAAAGGCCTGTAACGCTGTGCTGGTGTTAGCTAGGGTACTCACATCTGTCAGCCTGTCCTTGGAGCTGCTCCTGATGGACGGCTTGGACTCCCCGCTCACACTCTCGCTGTCACTGTCCTTGCAGTTATTCTGCCCAGGTTTCAGCTGCAAAACACAACACACAAGACCAAAGGTCAATACTTTAACATGAAGCACAACTGTTAAGATGGTAATTCAGCGTTCTACGTGAACAACTTTGGCGAGGAGAAGCGGCGCTCAGACGTCCGTTCATGAATATGTGAGAACTGGCAGGAGCTGCGGTGCTGTCTCTGTAAATCTGTCATGTTTCTGAGCCTATTCAGTGGCCATCACTCAGCTTGCCAATGATAGATGCCGTCTGATCTCGCAGTGTGAGACTCATCTCGGACCACGGAACAGAGAAAAACACCCCTCCAGAACCTTCAAACAGAGCCCCCATCCTTCCCAGGCAGACGCCGCATGCTGAGGCAGCAGGAGCTCAGCAAGTGTCACCCCCTACACGCTTGGTTCAAGATGCAGATAAATGATGAGAATAAGGAGGAGGGCTGGCCGATCCACAAGCATCTGAGAGATCTTGAGAAAATCTGGAGAACAGGAGGAGTCTTGAGAGTGCAGGGCTCAGCAGGAGGAGGTGGTTCCGTACTCCCAGTCCATGCTGCGCCACTGAAACCAGGCAAATTCTGCCGGTTTCATTTCAAAAAACATAAAATTCTGTTTTTATAAGACAAATGCAGTAAACAACTTTTCTGCCACATGACGCTACAAACACAGGATTCGAACCAGAAAATGACAGCCCTCTCCTCCTCCCGTCCCTCACCTGCAGGCCGATGCTTTTTCATCGGTTCTCTCCTTTCAGGTATCAGCTACCATTTAATGCGATGAAAGGGCAGCGGGCTGGGGAATACCACAGAAACCCATGAAACGAACAGATAATTCAAATGAAAATGTTCTCTTTTCTGTAGCCATTAGAGGCGTGAAGGGAATCCTATTCCTTGGGAGAGTCGCATGATGAACTGAGGGCCGGTGGATTCGCCAGACTGTTGAACGTGATAAGCGCATTGGCATCAGGCTTTCCCTACGCACACGTGTACATGAGTCTGTGTCAATGTGGACCTGGGCGGAGGGGGGGGTAGACAGGGTCCATACAAGGAGAGAAGAGCCATGTGATGTGACAGCACTAATCACCTCCTACACAACCGAGGCACATAGTCTCTGTTTTTCTCATAAATGCCAGTTTGTCTGAGGGGAAATGACTTTTTTTTTTTGCTCGAAAACAAAACCAAACAGGGGAACAATATCTTGTCCAGACTGATCTGTGAAATGATCCCTGAAAAAGCACGAGGGATGTGGTTTAAGCCCCGGTTTACGGTGCCTTCATCAAAACATGTTGACCTATAATATTTATGAACCGACCAGTGTCCCTGCTGACGGCGGTGGGCAGCGCGGTGCGTGCCAGCGCATTTATGAGCGCGCACATGCGCGCGAAGAAAAGCACTTTGCTCGGAGGCTGCTGCCAATCCCTCCCTCAAATATTCACTGCCCGAAACCGAGCTCATAAATGCTGTAAAGGATATAATCACATATATAGAAGGGTTTGCCTTTCATTGATCAATGTGGAGTCAAACCGGCTCTTCTATAGAAAAATTAAATAATTCCACCATCGATTTCCTAATTTATCTGAGGCAAAGTACTGTGTAAAATCAGACATGTCGCACTTATTCAACTGCGTGTAAAGTCTGAAGAACATGTCTAATGAAGACATTCCAATAATGGTCTTCTCATCTTTCAGGGTTATTACAAAGCTCAGGACCTGATTACACAGCTATTTGAAAACGTATCCCTCAGCTTGTTCTCTTTAATTTCCCCCTGAGCTCCCTTAAATTACTTCAGAGAATTGTGTGTGATTTTTTTCTTTTTTTTCATCTGCTCTTCTGTTTGAGCTTCAGTTGATGGATTCATTTCTTTTTACGGCGTGATTAATGCATATCTTAAGCAAATGCAGGGAGTGGTGGTGGTCAGTGCCATCAGACAGCGCAGCTGGAATCTAACGGCGTGCCGTGTGTGAGGGACTCTAACGGAGACGCTCAAGCGTGGGGAGGTGAGGCCTCCTGTGATCTGAGATCATTTCATCACTCTCGCAGCAGCGTGCAGGTCCTTCCCTGTGCTTCTGATGGGCTTTTAAACAGAGCTTCAGTTTCAAACTGATGCGCAGATCCATGTGCTAATGAGACACTAATTAAGAAGCCGTTTCAGGCCTAAACATGCTCTTCAGTGTATACGTTACCATATGGGGTAAAGACTGCTCTTCAAGGAACATAAACAAATGTTTTTAATATTCCAGAGGATGATTTCACAACAATTAAAGACCGAGCGAGGCATTAGAACATAATGAAACATTTAAACTACCAGTAAGAGAAACTGCCATTAAGTTTAAGGCAGTTGCTTTATCTCAGTCTGTTGGGAGGAGATTAATCCTTTTTTTGTTTACTCTTCCTCATCTCTAGAGAATAAACAAACACTAAAGTGTTTCCCTCAGCGGTCAAAGCTTCATGCAGGAACATTGCATGCAGCATGGTCCAGCGCACGTTCACGAGAAACAAATTCACATTGATTACACATAATTATTAAAGGGGAACAAAAGGGGAACTCAAGTTAAAAGTGCAAGTTTGACCCGTTACTCCCACCGTTTTATTGTTATAGTTTAGTTTGACAGTTTTGTTTTTTTTTTACATCACCAACAAAATGTGTTTAAGTCAACTACACCCTTATATAAAAAGCAAACCACATATAATAACAGTGAAAAGCAGTTTTTCTGGGAACATTCTTATACAGAAATAATAGCGCCTCAAATTCAAAGAAATCTGGGATAAAAACAGCAGCAATTCTAAAACTGATTTTTATTTAGTTTGAAATAGTATGAAGGCAGGATATTTGATGGCCTTTCTTCTCTCATATGGAGCTGTATACAACCTATGTGACAGATATGACGTAAAAACCTGTCTAAGGACCTGTCAGCCGCTCTCTTCACAAACCTCTCCTACGGCGTGGATTTCCTAAAAGGTGTCAGAAGATAAGCACTTCTTGACTGGCCTTGACAGAAGATCAACCCGTTTCACACAAAATACTGCACGTTGAGCCACGCACTGTTGAATTCAGTAAGTCCGACCACACACGAGGAAACTCTGAGGGAAGCTGCTTTTCAACAGGTCTGGTCGAAGTTTGGGATGAAATTTGTAACCGTGTTTACACGTAACCTGAATACACCGTTGTTGGAGCTGCCACTTGAAATACCTTGAGGTGCCTCTGAGTAGTATAAATTCTTTAAAAATTACTAATCTTGACACATGCACAACATCTCAGTGAACAAAAAGTAAATACAAAATCTCATAAAAGAAGCCAGTGAATGTGGACTGTGGTCTTTTCATAATGGTGTCAGCTATGCGGGAGGTGACGAGAAAAAGTAATAACGTTAGATGGAGGCGTTGCGAAGGTACATTCCAAGACGAAGGTTAAAATCAGACATCTCGTTTAGCCCCGTTACCTTGAAATGTGCTGTAAAGCAGCTATTACAACACTGTCTCAAACATGTGGAGTCAATTATTTTCTCACTTACTGAAAAGTGCTCACCACTGCCATAGTGGATTTTTACAAGTGTATTGACCTATTCTCAAGGGCTGCACTACAGCCCCAATGCAATCAAGCACAAAAGTAGGCCTGCTAACATTTCTAACCACAAAGGCCTTTTTAAACAGAGTCATACACAAACAATCCTCCTCGGCAGCTCCACCCCCACATCCCCACCCTTCATTCCACAAAGAGACGAAGAAGAAGAAAGAAAAGAAAAAAGAAGGATAAAAGGGGGAGAAAACTGGGCTCAGCTTTCGACTGGCCTCGGTGGGATTGTGCTGCCATCGGCTTCTGGTTTCCCTTAGTTACGCACAACAGCAGCTGCGGAGCTTGGCGGTAATAAAACCTGGAACAATTTAACGGCTTTTATTGTTCTTCTGCGGCTTTCACAACAGCTAACCTGTGCTCACAGGATCTGGCAGAAAGAATCCCACTAGGGCGGCAATGAAAGAGGATCTCATTTACCTAAAAGCGCTTATAAATTTTTAATTTGCTCTAACAAGTAAATTAACTAGTCCCTCATTTGGGAAGTTTTATGGCTGGTTGCCACTGAGGGAGAACCATGAAAGTTTTATAGATAATCCACTGCCTCGCCTCTGTTGCTGATAATAAATTGTCTATTTCCAGCAGTAATGTCAGATGCCCTCAGTTTCCCCTCACTACACTTTGAATATCTGCTTTATGTTGTCTTCAGAGGTCTATATACCGGGGCTAATAAAGTGCAAGAGAGTTTCACAACGAAGCAGTTAAAAGGAACTTAAAGCATTTCCTTGGACTTGATGCAGACGCTCTCTGATAGCCTGAGGATATTACACCATAATAAGCGCGGCTAATTATGTTCCTACCAGCCTCTACATCTCATCCGCCTCGCAGTGAGCCCATCGAGCAACACCACCGTGGGCTGGTTGACAACAGCAGTTGGAAACTGCTGGGCCTGTTTAACTCACAGCTGGCGTTATCTGACAAGACTAATGTGAAAATGGGAGCTGCGGGTTAGTGGAGGCCTGTTCGGGGCTGACACGAGACCCCGCGTCACCCCCCCGACGGCTGTGTGGGCAAGCCCGCCAGCAGGGCCTGGCTCAGACCCCATGCTTGGCCCTGAGGTCCAGCAGCTTTAACTTCCACAGACAGCACCCCCCCCTCCCACCCAACCCCTCAACCCCCTGGCCCTCTCATCACCCATAATCCCTTCTGCCACCCTCGCTCATAGCCTGTCGCTGAGCATCAGAGCTCGCATTCAACCGCCACAAATGAGTTTACTGTTCCCTTTCTTTGTAGCGAAGAGGTCACCGGCACAGTGTCAACTTTTGGTTGGTGTACATGAAGCATGGACGTCACAGCTTTTTTAATTTGTTTTGATCACATTTGACACGTTGAACCTGTCTGTGTTGTAGGGCTGCACGATTAATCGTTAAAAAAAAATCGCGATCTCGATTCATGCTTGAACGCAATCTCATTTCCAAATGACGACGATTTAATTTTTTTTTTTTTTTATGTTTATTGTTTTTATGTTCAATGTCAGCTGTTACAAAGTTGATGCCAGTCTTTTATCATTTTTTGTAACGTTTACCTTTTGTATCTGCAGCTTCTTAATAGCAGCAAAAGGCAATGGGGGGTTCATCCCAGCCAGAGGAATAATTTGTTGCCTCAGAACTACAGGATCTGTTACAAGTCCCCTTTCTGAAAGGGTGTTCAACTCAGGGAGGAACAAATATTGTTCAAAATTGTTATTATTGTTTAAATTATTCAAAGGTTTGTGTAAAGAAGACAAGAGATGTTTATTGTTATTATATTTTTGTTCAGCTGTTGCAAAGTTAAAGTAATAAGTGCAATACATTTTATATTGGAAAAAAATCGTGAGAGAATTGTGATCTCAATTCTAAGCAAAAAAATCGTGATTCTCATTTTGTCCAGAATCGTGCAGCCCTACTGTGTTGTGCATTTTTGTGCAGAGCCGTTTTCGTTCAGTGGTTTTAGAAACGGTTCGCAGAGGTGATCTCTGGTGACCTTATCAGACAGGGAGAGCTGAGTGACGCCAGTTGCATCCAAGCCAACCTATTTCAGGCTGCAGAGGAGGCTTTTGTAACCAGCGTTGGAATTTGAAGCCGAAGCCGAGATATGGAACCACTGAGGCCTCGTCACAGCAGCTGCAGGGCGAGAGCATCCTGAGAGGCTGAGGAGTTGGGAAATGGAGGCTCAGAGGGGTGAGGCGGGGAGTGGGAGGGGTGCTAAATGTGGTTGAGAGCACTGTCTAGATCTCATCAGTCATACTAAGGACTCCATTTCCTCCACCGCAGGCTGGAGGCTACTAGAGCTTGCGCCTGCATTTATATATTGCCATAAATCTCTGATCTATGACGACATTACAGACAAATCAATATGCTTTTAACATCCATCCTCCGCCCTGCGTCGCAATCATCCCCCTCACAAATGATCATATAATGCAGTAGTCTAGTGGATTGAGTTATGGGGACAATTCCCAGATTTAATAATGAACTGAGCAGGAGGAGAAGTGTGGTGATGGTGGTGGTGGGGGGGTGTGGAGAATATAAGAGCAGTGGGAGACCTCTACTCTCTCAGATCATATCTGAACATCTTGTTATAGTAGCCCAGTGTGGCAGTTAAATAACCTTCCCTTCCACTTTACGTGCCTCCATTTCCCTGAGCTTCAACTTCCTCAATGTAGAGCAGACGAAGTCGACCAGGAGAGTAATGTTACGAGACGCCTTCCCACAAAGCAAAGGGACACTGAAAAGTATCCGATTCCTGGCAGCCCAGCCGGGCGCTCATCAACACATAACTGCTCATCAAAGAAATCTGTACGCAATTAATTATATGACTCCCCTGCTCTTCAATATGTGCTAGGGGGTCATTCTTTCAATATTGGCTTTCAAGCTTGCATCCAAGTAAAGTCACAGTCGGCGTGCCAAATCAGAGCCGCCCGCGCTGGGCAGCCTCAATAAAGAGTGGTATGGAAAAACGAGAGCAGAGAAAAAGCCCTCTCCTATCGCCTTGCAGGGGCTATCATTTCTCTCTTTTATTGCCATTTATTTTCCTCTAGGAATTCACTGCCAGTATATTGGCAGGCCTTCCAGGAGATGGAGGCAATGAAATTTAGCGCAGACACTTAACACTGGGTCAAGCCTTGTGTGAGGCTCATGTGGTAATGTGATAGACAAGTGCTTCTAGTTTAGGGAAAGAGGGCTCTATTTGTGTTACAGGAATAGAAGCAAAGTGCTCGCCTGTTATATTTCCTATAAAAATGCATAACTAGAGCCTGTTATAAGAGAGGAAACCATGGAACGGAGCCATGTTCCCTTGTTGCAATGAGACAAAAGACATCACCTATACTGATCATATGACTGTAATTATGTACAACACAAAAGCATAAAAGTAATATTAAAAGTAAAATTAAAAGAAATTCCAGAGGTTGTAATGAAATATTCTTTCTTAGGCCAAAATATCACAGAGACACGGTACAAAAGCTCCCTTTCTAACCATGTCTGCAGTGCTCTGTTCATAGCAGCTGGTTTTAAGTTGTGGCATCAGACACTCGGGTCCAATCAACCCCCCCGAAACCCCGACGGGACCCTGCAAATCCGACTGGCACATTGAATGACATGCTTTCAGGCCTGGAGGACCCTAAACGATGTTAAGCCTGATTTATGCTTCTGTCAACTGGATGCAAAGAGGAACGCCGTCTCCTCTATGCCATCGTGTACCCTTTAAAGTTCTCCATCGAGGTTGTATACGTCAAAAGTGTTGCCAAGCAATTTACTACCAAAGTGATGGGGGGGTGTCAGGTTTCAGAAGGATCCATCCATCCTCCTGTTTTCTATACACCTTGTACACCCTGGACAGATAGCCAGTTTTATCAGCCAGTTTTGCTTTTCTATGAGAAAGGATGTTGATTGCAGATGATTGATGTGGAACCGTAAATGGTTTCATTGCATCAGTTGCATGGCAGGTGAACGAGAGGTCATGCAAGTAGGGGGTTTGTATGACCGCTGAACGAGCCCAGCAGAAGGGACAAAGCCAAGTGCCAGAAACGATGTCGTACAGTGGACAAATCACAGCATTTGTGGTCTGCTTGTCATTGTGTAGAATAGAATAATGACATGGCAGCAAAGACAAAAAAGGTTGCACAGACTGAGCGATGGACACGTATTAACAATAAAACACTTATTATGACATCATTTCCTCATTGAATTGCCACCAGTGAATTCCAACGCAGCACAGCAGACTTGTGATCATCTGCAGTTACAGTACCTCAGACCTCAGTGAATGACAAAGTGAATGTCAGAGTCAAAGACTCGTCTCAGGTGAGCAGGTGTGCATCGCCGCTCGGTGCAGCCTGGCGCTCAAAGCACCGTACCGTTGCTAGATTGATTAGGTGGCCCGTCCTGTGTGGGACTGCATAGCATTTTTATCCTCCGTCCCAGAAACCGAGATGATATTCTGCATTTCATAAATCAACACTGAGACACGGCAACAAGACAGAGCTTTCTCTAAAATTTGGCTCCCGTCCAGTAACAGCGAACAAAGCGGTGAAGGCTTTTATCATAGCAGCTGTGATTAGTGTCACTGAAACTCTGCACACGTGGGGTCAAGTGCAGGTTAACCTGTCAACATCTCTACTGCATCGCTGCGCCCAACGGGGGAGAGTTTAGAGCAGCTTAGCGTTTGCACATCTCACACAATCACTACGACACACAAGGAAAAATGTAACTACAGCCAAGACTGTGAAAATACTTAGAAAAGTTGGCCAGAGTGATTTTACTGTCTCAAAATAAATAAATAAATGAAATAAAATAAGAGATGGGAGGAGGGTTTGGATGCAACCCAAACTGCGCAGCTCAAAAAGGATCTATGAGTATTTGTAGCAGCTGCACATGCTGCACCACCGTTGCAGATATGTTGGCGCCTGCTTCTGTACAGACCTCCTTATTATGATGATTATTATTATTATCATTTATATAGTTACCTTTTAAAGAGGGGTAACATGACCCTCAGTGTCCTCATATTTGCTCCCGACGCCCAAACTGTGGCTTGCACGTCAGCATAAATCAAACAGCGTCTCATCTTACCTGCATTCGGCTCCATCTGCGCTGCCACTGGGGGATTAGAACGGGCTGTAAAATCTGATGGCAGGATATACATTTTCTATTTGGCTGACACAGGTTCTGGCTTATCACTAATCCCTGCTGTAAATGTCCCCGTTTAGCCACCTTTCTGAAATTCACATCCATCGTTATCAAGTCATAAAAACAAGACTGCGCAACGGTCTCTCCATATTAATAGCAGCAGTTTGCTTCGCTTGTGAGGAGTCCATTAGTAAACATCTGCTTTGGTTGTTTCAACAGATTGGTAATGCGAGTCAGGGAAAAGCCAAGGGCAACAAAAATGCAGCCAAACAGCATGACTGTAATTCAAATCACCAGGATTTCTGAGACCAAAAACAATAACTCAAACGCAATAACATCAACTATTTTCTTCTGTTATGTAAAGTTATAATGATGGTAGAATATTATCCACTGACATTATAGTTGCACTGTGGTGAATATTCATCATATTCTCCCTTATCTGAAATGTCAAATCTTGTAAAAACACAAGCAGGATGATGGACAGTTGAAAATTCAACATTCAAAATATATTTAATCACCATTATTCAACCATTTGTACAACTAAATATTAGACGTGGCCCTCTGTGTGCAACACACACACAATCATGAAGGAAAGAACGCTCTTTAATCTGATGGTGCAGCGTTGGGAACCAAATGGACTCTGGCTGAGTGGGTCTGTCTTCTCGTATTGTTTTGTTCTGGTGCAGACGTGTTGACTCACCCCCGTGAATGATGGCCAGTAGATATGATGCTCTGGGCAGCTTTCTCCACCAGCTGCACAGCCTTCCTCTTTTGGGCTGTGATCATTCCATTCACGGTTTGTGATGTTTCCAATTAAAAAAGCGCTCCGTGTGCTCGTTTAGAGGTTTACTTAAACTCAGCTCAGGAATTCAGCCAACTTAAACTTCTCAAGGAAGTACGACTCAGTCACACAACTAGTGCAGTCAAAACTTAAACACTTTAATGAGAAAACATACTTTTGGCGTTTGGGCTTGGTTCAGGCATCATTTATCAGGATTACATAGAGATACGGAGGGTGAAGAACTTTCCTTGACCCCCCCACCATCGAGTTCACAGGTGGCAGCAACGAGTCCAAGAATTAACCAAAATGTTTTTCCCAAAAACCTAAAAATATGTACCTTTTCCCCCTTAATTCTAGAAAAACAATCATCCAATCAGCTGCACTGTGGTCCTGACACTAAATGATGAGTTGGTCTCTGCGGAGCATCTTCCAAGGCCATTTATCTTCTCCCAGAATGAAGTCTCTCCCTTGTTTGCAACGATGTCAGTGAAACCGGGTATCTAGCACCATCTTAATACCACATTTTGGTTGGGGTTTGGTGGAGCTTCCTGGCAATATTATTTTTTTTTTAGATCCATTTACATGAAAACTAATTACTCTTCATAGTTTTCTTTCATGCTGCCCTACAAGAACAACTCTGTGCAGAGAGCTCCTTCACAGCAGCTGCTGCTGGCCGAAACAGATGTGTCTCCATGGTGGAGTACTGAAGGTCCGGAAGGTTCCCAGACCCGCATCCCCGATGGCCTCCAGTGTTGAGAACTGCTAACCGAACCGCATGAGGCTGCTATATCCAGTTGTAGATATAATTAAGAACTGACAACTCCAAACACTTCATCAGAGTAGAGGAAAGTCGGATAAACTTGATGCTGCAGGATGCTGCAGACCTTTCATTCTGGGAAATATGTTCCTGAGATATAGAGCATAAAGTCTGTCTGAAGGTTTGTTGCTCTGAATCCATTTCCTGTGCTGCTTCTGTGGATGTGGAGCAGCTACTAGCTGCCTGCCTGCACACACCACCAGGAACTAGGTGCTAAAGCATCGTTCAGGGGGATTTCCTGCAAAAAGGTAGTTACTCTATACTTCTGATTGATCGAGTATTCCCAGCATTTTAATTGTAACTTTCTGTCACAATCATCCCAAGTATAAAATCCACATAGCTCCAGAAATACATAACCCTAAAGGTGTCATGTTGCCCCCATCCCCCAACCTTTTTCTTTAAGAAGTTGTAAAATCTCCTGAGGTGTTGATGAAATGTCTGATGAGTTTTGTTAGAAACAGCACAAGCTGGTTCATCCCACTCTGATCTGGCCCGTGAACTCAGTTTCATGCAGACCTGAGCGGTTAAATTAAATGAAATTAAACTTATTTTTAGACCCAGGTGGCCCAAAACGCAGTGCAAAGGTTATGTTTGGCTGGAGTTGTTGAGCGGGCTGTCACCGCAGACTCCAAAATACATACTCTCACGCAGAGCACTTTATTTATTTATTTAAAATGAAATAACCCTTTTAAGGTGGGTCACGGAAATAGCTAATACTATTTGCAAAAAACAGGAGGAGCCGAATGTGACGAGAACGCTGTGAAATCAGTCCAATAAAAGACGTTTCTGAGCTGCTTTGCTGCTACAAATGAGAAAGAAAAACTCTTCAGAAAAGTGTATTATTAGCAGATTCTCGGTAAAACAGAGTTGAAGCACATGTTCCCACCACGAGAGAGAAAAGTCTGACTGAGTACATTGTTTCCCAGTTTTTACACTCTTCAGCACAAACAAGAACATCTACAACCAGCAGACACTGCAGTCGGATGAAATGCACCCGACAATTAAAGTGCAATAAAGGTGCTACTGCGCCGATCATACACCCACCTGAGCAGGGCAGTGAACCGTCAACATCAGCTTCTGGGACATGTTTCTATCAGCCTGCTTTAGAACAACCTGCTTGGTACGTCTTATGTGTGCAGGACTTATGTAAGCACAGACGGAAACTGTCCACTGGTTATAGTGGACTCTTTGTTTCTTCTTTTAGCAATAATCAAACTATTTTAATGATTCATGTGAAAAAGTTGGAGCAACTTTGGAGGCTACCTTGTGTTAAACAAGCGGAACAGCTTCACACAAGACTAAACATTATCATCTTTTATCACTTCACAAACACAAGAGTCCACCTCTGCACAGGAAAACGGCTTTAACCCCTGTCATTACCTAACTATTAAATGGTACATGAGTAACTTTCAGCACCGATGTCAGCTCTCCAAAGACCATACCATGCAGGCTGTAGAAACCCCGCAGCTGCTCATTGGCAGAAAAGGCGACTCCCAACTCGCACGGGAGCCGTTACATTTCAGCCGCGATCCACATGACTTCAAAAGAAAATAAATAAAAGAGAAACTATTTAGATGGTTTAATGCTCTTATTTATATTGAGAATTACAGTGAGATTTGAATCTCTTCAGTTCTTTTTCATCCTTGGTGATAAGCAGTGTTTTTAGCAGCTACCAGTCACCGTGGCAGGGTAAGAGAATCGCTCCGTGACCCTCTTTGCAAGCCGTGGCCTCACTTTGTTTGTGTTTGTGTCTGGGCTTCCTCTACCGAGTAATGGACTTCCTTCAACTCATAAATCATACTTGTACGCTTCTTTTGATTTGTTTCCTCCTCTCCCCCTCTGGGTTTCACGTTCTCCACCATGATTTGGTTGGCGTACCACATCTTTGCTCATGCAAAGCTATTTTCTGTCACACAAAAAGAGCCGCCAGACAATGCCGGCCTTCTTCCTCCTGTGCTTGGAGAGGCACTTTTACAGGGGCTAAGGGCCACAAATGTCAACCACAGGAAGGCTATTATGAGAGTAAAATTACTTCCTGACTGTTATCAATCCACTCTCTAGGCCCAGCGAATGGTTAAAAGCCACCGTGAAATAGGGCACAGTTAGAGTTTTCTCCTGGGTAACAGCCGGGGTTGCTAACCTTGCTATTAAAGGCCCCGACAAGCTTTGTCAATGCAATCTGCTGAATGCCTTGAGTGACACGCGATCGATATCCTCCACTCTCCCGGGTCATCACCAGTGACAGAGGCCTAAGTAATAATACAGCTCTAGCTGCCTCTCTACCTTACATCCCTCCACTGTCACAATAGATTTTTTTTCCAGTCCCGAGGCTTGTGCACTAAATTTTCTGCACTGATCAAAAGAGGAAGATACGGTGGGTGGGAGGGAAGTATGTTGAGCGGTGATGTGATGAGGTATTGCTGTATGTCTGGACCGACTCCGATGAGGGTAGGGAGTGTGGCGGGCTGGGGTGGGGAGAAAGGGAGGGGAGGGGGGGGGGGCTTTGATAAATCGAAAATGACTGGCTGCCGAGTTGTAATCTGCCAGCGTCGAGCCCCCTGTAGCAACAAGCCAAATGAAAAAGCATGCTGACAGGCCGGAGAGATGGAGGGCCTGCGGTAGATTGCAGTGGCACAAGGGGGAGAGAGGGAGTGGGAGAGAGAGAGAGAGAGACAGAGAGGGAGAGAAGGAGGAGGGAAAACAGGCAAGGAACGAAGGAATTAAGGGGAGACGTTTTCTCCACTGCATATGCTGTCAAGGAGCTGGGAGACAAAGATATGTGGGGTTGTGTGCATTACATGGAGCGCTTGTATCCTTTCATGCACACAAACCATCACGAGCTGCAAACATAAGTGCCCATTACAATAAGGTCTAACATAAACACAAACAATTGGCAGTGTTGCGCCACCCATCATGAGCTGTCAATTAGCGCCGTACTGCAAATATGCTTTCAGCAGTTATACGACTGGGCCTGTGTGTACATACAGAGGGCCCATAAATCCTTTGTTATATGATATCTCTGCATTTTGCATAAGCGCCTTCTAAAAAGGACACACACACACACACACACACACACACACACACACACACACACACACACACACACACACACACACACACACACACACACACACACACACACACACACACACACACACACACACACACACACACACACACACACACACACACACACACACACACACAGAGCTGGAATGGAGCTCCAGCAGCAAAAGCCAACACAAGAGCTCCACCTACTGCATGCACCACCTCTGTGCCCTGCTGCTGCCGCTCAGGCAGCCTGGCGGGCTCAGGGGAGACATCAGCAGGAGATGGCTCTCCGTGTAGAGCCCACAGGGTTATTTCTACCCATTACATTACATTCCAGAGCCACCTTTTTCACCAAACATTACTGTCAGACTGAAGGGAAGCAAACCCAGACGGGGGGCTAATAGGGCTGCGGCAGTTTGGCCTTGTCTCAATGCCTGATACGACGTCAGCTGCAATGAGAGCTAAAAGCTAAGCCCGCCCTCCCATTCCAAGTATTACATGTGTGAGCCTTATGCCTGTTAAACAGGGTCTCGGGCCAGAAGAGGCGAGTCAGTCTGCCTCACTGTCTGCCTACCTAGCAGAGCTGCTGGCCTGAATACACAGCAGCACTTTCTTACAAAAATGTACGGCGAATTCAGCAATGAGCCCAGGACAAGAGGACCAGCATCGTAATTGGGAACTCAATAAAGTTCATGTGGAAAGGAATAAGAGACGGTGCTGACGGATCCCACACACCAGAGAGCCCAGAGCAAACAATCTGTCTGCACAGCCATCCTTTTACACAGAGTTTACGCATCCACATCAGATGAGCTGCATATATTTAGCAATCACTAGTGGCGCAGCGTGAGGCTTGATGAATTTAAAAACAGAGAGAAAAGAGTGTCACTCTATTTTCAGTGGAATTATCTGCAAGCTTTTTGTCTGTTTATCCTCCGCTGCGTTCTACCCCCCTCCGCAGCGCCACAGCGAGGCAACAGGGGCCTTGAATGTGTGCAGGCTGCGTCCCTCCTCCCTCTGTTTCATTTGCAGACCCGTGGCTAACAGTCAGACCGTCTCAGATAAAAGCCATCTCCCTCACAGCATGGCTGCTGTTTCAGGGCAACGCTGATCTGCTGTGTGCACCCCGACTTCCCGCGCTCCCACTGGGCTATTCAAAAAAATCAGGGCTGATACTGAGCCGTTTGTCTCCCTTTTGTGCTTACTCTTGGTCATGCTGTGGAAAGAGAGAATGAAAAAAAGAAAGAAAAAAAGGAAATATAGCTTTTTTTTCTCCCTGAGGAAAGGCTGAAAATTATTTTCGTGGCCCTCACTGTGGAAATTTTGGTGAATGGCACACAAAGAATTGAATAAAACAATTTAAAAGGCAGGCTCTGCAGGAGTGGGAGTCTGCCCGAGGCTCGCTGAATTTAGCTGGGGAAAATTGGGTTCTCTGTCTGAGGTTTATCACAGAAAACTTGAGGCATTTACTGGAACAAGACTGGTGTAATCATTTCAAATAGGCCGGCACTATATGACTTTATGCAGGCAGTCAAGAATCCACCGAGGTCTAATCAAAGAAATGCTGAAGGAAGTAATGTGGGAGTTATACTTTGAATTTCTGCGGCTTCCCACTGTGACAGCTTTTGTGTCAAATGGCTTTGAACTACATTGGTTGTGAATGGCAAAGGGACTGCGTAAAATAACCCAGGAAAAGGGATGATGGACCGTAGATTGGCTTGTACTAGCAGTGGAAAACATCTATCCGCGAAGAAATTACTGTAAAAAAAGGCCAAAAAAGGAACAGTCTGATAATTATATCCTATTAGGAATAAAATGCACGATAACCTGCATGACAGTGCAGACCGATAAGACTTTAGAGCCAAGATGCTGGCTGCTGGAAGGAGATGCTGATAGGAAGCAGGAATTTAGTTTGGGTCGTGGTTTTCAGGTTGACTCTGCTTTCTCATACGCCGGCCTGCTTCGGTGATAATGGAGAGCTAACCTTGAAAGATAGTCCACATTTCTGCAGATAAACTTATCACACTCCTCCAAGAAAGACGAAACAGTGAAGCGCCACCCAAAACAAAACCTTGTGAAATCTGTGGGAACGAGGACTTCAGTGAGTTCCCTTCACATCAGCAGAGACACTTTGTTCACTGTATTTCACAGGATCTTTAATGTTTTCAATTTATGTAAAACTTCATTATCAATAGAATCAGTTAAGTCACCAAACGTGTAGTTAATTAGATCGTTTTCACAAGTAACATCTATGAGTTGCAGTTAAAACAACTCTGCAAAGCATGAACGTGCATCATAAAATATGGAGAGGATCAACAAATCACACATACATATATATATATATATATATATATATATATATATATATATATATATATATATATATATATATATATATATACACACATACATACATACATACATGCATACATACATACATATTTTTCATGTATATATACATATACATGAGTGAAGCATGCATTCAAAATATATAGAGCAGTAGTGGAGAAATGTTTTTACTTGTTTGCAGCCTTGCAAGTGAACATGATGTGAGCAAAAGAACAATGTTAAAACAAGAATCCACTGCCGTCAAAAGCACACTTTCAAGTACGCCTTTTATCACAACTTCTTTTTCATTTGTTCCCTGATAACTATTCATTTACAGCTGCCTGTAAAATCTACAGTCCATGAAAGGATGCCAAGTTTTTGTAAGATGGAATGACTCGAACGCGGGCTCCGAAGAATGAATTTCGAAATTCCCCCGAGTTTTCTTTTAAACATACGGGTAAATAATTCAGCAGAGCCTGAACAAAGCCCCAACCCGAGAGCGCGCTGGCTTCTCTGGTGAGCACTTCACTTTCTTTTCCGTCCCACTAGAAGGAACAATGAGGCGGGCACTATTCTCCCTTTTTGTGCCTGAACACGTTTTTCTTTCTTCTTTGGGGGGTTTTATGTTGAGCTTTCAGAACACACACTCAAAGAAAAACTGCTGTTGCTGCTCCAGTCAGAGCCTTGAGTCTTTCTTCCTTGAGAAAAGCTTCCCCACACCAGCCTGTCGCCCCCCCGTTGACCTGTGGGTGGTGCTACATAACAACACATTGGGAGGGGGCAAAGTGGAACGAGAGCCACAGAACTGTCTGGAGAGCGAGACATATTGTTGCAAAACCACTGTGAAATCAGTGCGTATGGCAACAAAAAGGGAATTTTGATGAAAAAAGGTAACGTTCCACACACTCAGCTGAACAATGAACAAAGCTGAACAGAAAGCACTCCCACAAACCATCCTTTATCCTTTACTCAGGTTTCTCCGGACTTTACTACTCCACTTCTGATGGTTTGAAAGTTAAACTTCGCCCCTTGGAGGACATTCCAAAAGAACCACTTCAACTCCTTCACCACAGCCTGAAGCTTGGGCAGCGGGGTTGTCTGTCAATGCTTGTAAGACCAAAGAGAAGTGCACTTTTTATTTAGACTTACAAGCTGACATAAATCTTAATGGAATGTGTTTTGGTCAGATTAACACAGAGGTACAGTACAAACAC